>NW_006159553.1:1400304-1424854 GCF_000334495.1 Tupaia belangeri chinensis
GTTCAGCTGCCTCTCCAGGGCCGGCGTGTGGCCTTTGGACCAGCAAGCTGAAGCGGAAAACAAGGTCTGAGAACTTGCAACTTGAGAAGATGATGGTTACCAGCCCTGCATTGCCTCAGGGAAGAACAGGAACTACTCTACCATTCTTGAAGTGAAGGTACTTAATGAGAATAGGACAGTGTGGAATGGGGTAAGTGAAGAGAAGAGGATAGAGAAAGATAGCAAGTGAGCAATAGAGAGACAGGACGTCAGTGAGAAACAGATAGGGTTTATTAACTGTTGATGATGACATGTATAGAATTCTCAACTGGATTGGTCTGAGAAGTGTTTCATGACGGGCAAAGTATTTTTACAAGCAAAACGAGAAATAGCAATTGACTGTTTTATAAAAATAATTAGAATAATAAAGATAATGATTGGGGAAAACAGAAAAGATATGGAATGTTGAAGTGGGGAGATTAATGTCTCTGTACTGACTGACGTGCATGGCATTCCCTTTTGAAGAAACAATGTAATACACTGTAAAGTTATATGTAATCCAATGTAATATGAAGAAGATATGATGATAAAAAAAAAAAAATGGCCCCAAAGCACAGAAGTCGTAACGCTGGAATATTGTTATAGTTGTTCTATTTTATTATTGTTGTTGTCAACCTTTTACTATAAATTTAATTTGTAAATTAAACTTCACCATAACCATGTAAATGTAGGGAACACATACAGTCCATACAGGGCCCGGTACCATCCGTGGTTTCGAGCGTCCGCTGGGGAGATTCATCCTCTGTGGCGAGGGCGGGATGCCTCATGACTAAAGATGTTAAGCACCTTTTTAATGCTTATTTGCCACTCACGTATCTTCTTTGGTGAAACATCTATTCGAATCTTGCCCAGTGTTATCAGGTTGTTTTCTTATTCTTGAATTTTGAAAGTTCTTTATATATTCTGGATACAAGTCCTCTATTATAAAAGTTGGAAATATTTTCCCTGGTCTGTACTTTGTCTTTTCATGCTTTTCATATTTTTTTAACAATGGCTTACATGGAGCAAAAGTTTTAGATCTGAACAAATTTCAATGTACCCTTTTTTTAAAAAAAAAAGAGAGAGGGCACATGCTCACATGTGAGAGTGAAAAGACCCTGCAGTGGGGCGTGGTCATGCCACAATGCTCTTCCCTCCAATTCTGCATCTCACCAGGATCCTGGGCACATATACAAGTGTGTTGCCTCCGAGGATTCAAACCCCACTTGGCCATGTGGGATCCAGCTTCTTCTGAACAGCATTTAACTACTGCACAATAAGGCCAGGCCTGTCGTTTTTGTTTTTCAGATCATGTTTTTGGTGTCATGTTTAAATGTCTAATTCCCAGCCACAAAGATTTTCTCCTGTCCTCTTACAAAAGTTCTATAGTTTTCTGGGGACCAGCAGTTAGCGTAATGGCTATGTCACTGGACTCTCGTGCAGTCGACCACAGTTCAAGTCCCAGACTCAGTGGCTTACACTCACACCAGGTGCATGTGCGTGCGTGCCCAATATCCCAAGAGGAGAATGGAGGAGAAGGGACTGCGGCATGGCCATCCCCCCTAGGGGGTGATTTCTTGCTTTCTGTCTCTCTGTATCTGTCTTTCTGGTGAGTGCACACGCCCTATAGCAAAAACCTCTCAAAAAAGAAAAAAAGAAAAAGAAAAAAATTTATTTATGTATCACAAATTATATATCAAAAAAATTTAATTTATAAATCAGATGTGAAAGTTGAGATTCATTTTACATATGATATCTATTCCAGCCTCATTTACTGTAAATTAATGTATTTTGGGAAGAGAACAGTTTTTTAAAAGTCTTAATGTTAACAATAATATTAGAAACTCATGTTTTGGATAAAAAATAGCAAAAAATGTTATTAATAACTGCCAATAGATTATACATATTGACTAAAGCAAAAAAAAAAAAATGGGTCCAAATTTTGTTTTAGGTAACACAAAGTTCCTCTCATTTTAATAGAGGCCTTTGTAGGTTTTTTTTTTCTCATAGCAAAATAAGCATAATGCAATTTTTTAAGAGGTTTTTGCTATAGGGCGTGTGCGCTCTCCAGAAAGACAGAGACAGAAAGCGAGAAATCACCCCCCAGGGGGGATGACCACGCCACAATCCCTTCTCCTCCATTCTCCTCTTGGGATCTTGGGTACACACGCACATGCACCCAGCGTGAGTTTAAGCCACCGGGTCGGGTCCAGGACTCGAACTGCAGTCGACTACATGGGAGTCCAGCAACATGGCCATTATGCTAAATGCTGGTCCCGCATAGTGCAATTTTCTATTCTAGACATTTTCAAGCATCCCATTCTGTGACACAAAATCCATTTGCAATGTTGTACATCTGTCATCACCATTCATTTCCAGAAGCTTTTCATCATCCCAAACTGCAACTCCATTGTCCCCTGTACCCAGCACTTGGTACCCTTATTCTACTATGAGTTGATGTATCCCGCCATGCAATACTTGTCTTTCTGGACATTTCATTTATCGTAATTATTGTTAAGGTTCATTCATACTATAGCATGTTTCAGAGTTTTATTACTTTTTTTTTTTAAGAGAGAGTTTTGCTATAGGGTGCATGCACTCACCAGAGAGATAGAGACAGAAAGCGAGAAATCACCCCCATGGGGGGATGGCCACACCACAATCCCCTCTCCTCCATTCTCCTCTAGACATTTTGGGCACACATGCACATGTGCATGGTGTGAGTTTTAAGCCACTGGGTCTAGGACTCGAACTGCAGTCAACTATGTGGGAGTCCAGCAACATAACCATTATGCCATCTGCTGGTCCCAAAAGTATCATTACTTTTTATGGTTGAATAATGTTGGATAACGTCCTGTTATATGCGGACATTTGACTGTTTCCACCTGTTGGCTATTGCAGATGATGCTCTGTTCATTGCTCTGCCCATATCTTGTTTCTTGGCTATATCTCACAGTGAAATTGCTAGGTCATACGGTAACTTTACATATGTAACTTTGTGGGGAATTACCAAACTTGCCCATAGCAGTTGCACCATTTTACTTCCCCAACAGCAATGTAAAGGGTTCTGATTTCCCACATCCTCACCTACACTTATTACCTGACGTTTTGTTCTTAGCCATCCTGATGAGTGCAAAGCGGCATCTCACTGTGGCTTTGATTTACATTTCCCTGATGACAAATGCTTTCAAGTAGCTTTTCATCTCTTCATTGGCCTTTTATACATCTTCTTTGGACAGATATTTATTCAGATTCTTTGTCCATTCCTGTGTTACCTGTCTTTTACTATTGAGTTATAAGAATTTTTGTGTGTAATCTTTTTTATTTACTTTTGTTTTCAAAGTGCTATAGAGCACGTGTGCTCACTGGAGAGAAACAGAGAGAGGGAGAGGGAGAAGTGAGAAGGCAATCCCTGGGGGGATAGTCACACTACAGTCCTTTCTCCTCCATTTCTCCCTCCTTTCAGGATTGGAGGCCAGCACAGACATGTCCAATGTGTTTTCCAAGCTTTCAGGTGTGTGACTCTACCACACAGCCAGTCATGTGGGATCCAGTCACCCCAACCACCATGCCACCAGCTAGTCTTTATATTCTCCTGGGTCACTGGAAAAGTTATGACATACTTTTTCTAAGTTTTTCTGTGCAAAATGCATCATGACTTTTCTGACAACCCAACAGATACAAGTTCATTATCAGATACATGATCTACAAATATTTTCTCCCATACTGTGAGCTGTGTTTTCACTTTCTTGGTATCTTTTGAAGCACAAAAAGTTTACATTTTTTTTCTTTTTTTTTTTGGAGAGGTTTTTGCTATAGGGTGTGTGCGCTCGCCAGACAGACAGAGAGAGACAAAGAGACAGAAAGCGAGAAATCACCCCCCGGGGGGATGGCCACGCTGCAATCCCTTCTCCTCCATTCTCCTCTCAGGATCTTGGGCATGCACGCACACGCGCCCGGTGTGAGTTTAAGCCACCGGGTCCGGGACTTGAACCATGGTCGACTACGTCGGAGTCCAGCAACATAGCCATTATGCTAACTGCTGGTCCCTCAAAAAGTTTACATTTTGATGAAATCCAATTGATCTGGTTTTAAATTTGTTGCCACTCATGCTTTTGCTCTATCTGTGAATCTATTGCCAAATACGAGGTCATAAAGATTTACATGTGTATTTTCTTCTAAGAGCTCTATGCTTTTAGTTCTTACATTTAGGTGTTTAATATAACATTTAGGTTTTTAAGTTTGTTTTGTATATGGTGTGAAGAAAAGACCCAATGTGATTCTTTTCCATGTGGCTATGCAGTTGTGTTTGGATCATTTGTTAGAGATCCCTCTTTCCCCCATCGAAGGGGAAAATCAATTGACTATATATATGAGGATTTATTTCTAGGCTCTCCATTAAACTAACACTTTCAAACTATTTTTTTCAGTCAATAATTAGTCTCTTTGCTTAATTATCTGCACGCTACCCCCTTCCCAGATTGTAAGTCTTATGCTCTACAATTTCTACCAGTGTCCTGAATATAACAGAAACTTTCTCAATAACTGAGTGAATAAATGAACAGAAAAACTCCTTCCCTTAACATCATTATTAATCTGTCCAAAATTCTTATCCCCTGGGCTAACTAACTCTACCAAATATTGCCTACTCTAAGAACAGATCACAATTTGGCTTTTAGGAAATATAGATACCTACCACTAAACCATATCAAGTAAACAACATACACCATGAATGTAAGTTATGGAAAATCAACTATTCTAGCCAAGCTCTGTTCTGTGTCAATGGGGAAAGGTGTACTTTTTCCTACTCCACAGTAATTGACATTTATTTTTCTTTTAAAAGATTAGTCTTGACGCCAGCAGATGGAGCAATGATTATGTCACTGGACTTCCAGGTAGTTGACCATGGTAAGAGTCCCACACCCAGCGGCTTAAAAGTCACACCGGGCAGATGTGCATACATGCCCAAAATCCCAGAAGGGACTGCAGCGTGGCCATCCCCCGAGGGGGTGATTTCTCACTTTCTGTCTCTGTCTCTCTTTGTCTCTCTGGTGAGCACACACGCCCTACAGCAAAAATCTCTATTTAAAAAAAGAAAAAAAAACTTTAGTCTCTGATAATTTAGTATCACAAAACATTAATGACAAAAATGACAGAAGGTTCTAGTAAACAATGATTTTTCAACAATAAGGAAAGGATGGTGTTTCAAGATGGTAAAAAGATGATGTTTCAAAAATAAAGTAACCTTGGGAACCAGCAGTTAGCGTAATGGCTATGTCGCTGGATTCCCATGTAGCCAACCGTGGTTCGCATCCCAGACCCGATGGCTTAGAACTCACGCCGGGCACATGTGCATGCGTGCCCAAGATCCCGAGAGGAAAATGGAGGAGAAGAGATTGCAGCGTGACCATCCCCCCTGGGGGGTGATTTCTCGCTTTCTGTCTCTATGTCTCTCTCTGTCTGTCTGGAGAGTGCACGCGCCCTATAGCGAAAACCTCTCAAAAAATAAATAAATAAAAAGGAACCTTAACAGTTATTTTTAAAGGACAAAATTCAGACAATGTTTACATACAGACTTGTATTTAACTGCCTAAGAAAATGGACCTTGGGGCAAGTGGCACGGAAGTTAAGGAGTTGGACTCCCACATGGCTGACCGTGATTCGAGTCCAGACCTGGTGGCTTGCTTTCTCACTTTCCCTCTCTCTTTTCCTCTGTGTGTGTGTGTGTGTGTGTGTGTGTGTGTGTGTGGTGAGTGTACATGCCCTATAGCAAATATAAAATAATAACAATAAATAAAATTAAATAATGTTTAAATAGATATTAATCATTCCTATAACAGTTTCTCAAAGTTGTGAAGTGGTAGTGGAAACACTGACTCTTAAACAAGCAATACAATTGGGTCTTCAAAAAATTAACAGGAAATTCATATTATGAAAAAACTATACATTCATTTCAATTCTTATACCAGAATAAACTTACACTTTAATTTCACTTTTCCATAAACTTGTTGTAGTTCTCTAGCACATGTTCATGTTGGGTAAAGTAGGAAATTGCAATAAACAAAATATAAATAAGTATCTCTCCTAACCCACAGGCTACGTGCACATGATCATTTGTATTTTAGTAGCCAGCCTTCAAGGGTTTTCTACCCTTCTGTATATGTAGGTACATGTTTTAGTCAAATACTCTTACAACCTCCTTTTCCCACACTATCAAGAATACTACGGGAGTAGACAGTGGTGCAACAGTATGCAACACTGCAAAAGTGACCCCCGAGGGCAGGTTCCAGGTCTGTGTCTAGAGGCCAGCCTGGGTAGGCCAGGCACAGGTGTGCCCATGATCCAGGGCTGGCGAAAGCTGGGGTGCATGATGACATGAAGGCCCTGCTGCAGTGCTGTCTCTCTCATTCTCTGTCTCTCTTGCTCATAAAAGAAAGAATGAACTTTAAAAGAATACTACAGTTAGGGGCCAGCAGGTGGTGTGATGGTTAAGGGCACTGGACACCCACACGGCCAACCAAGGTTTGAGTCCTGGACCTGATGGCTTGCTTTCTCACTTTCCTTCTCTCTCTCTCTCTCTCTCTCTCTCTCTCTCTCTCTCTCTCTCTCTCTCTCTCTCTCTCACTCTTGCTCTGTCCCTCTCTGGTCAAATTAAAATAAATAGATAAATAAGTTAAGATAAAAAACAATTCTTTAAAAAAATGAATACTATAATTAATGTCTACTATACTAGACACTATCATTGCTACTATTATACAGTATTTCCAAGATACTGAAGGTCTCTATTTATTTCATCAATCCCTTATTTTAGAACATCTTTTGTGCTAGTAAACAAAACTGCAACAACATCCTCCTCTGATTCTGATTTTAGAAAAATTGCCACAGTAGTTGATCTGATTATTTTTTTAAGAGGCTCCCTTCCAACCAAATTCAATTTTTATACTTTATGCTCACCCAGAAATTATTTATCAAGACAAAAATGTTTACTGCTCAGAGTTCATTAGATATCACACTTTAAAAGGCATTTAAATAAAAGTTCTCCTTCAGGAGATATATTTAAAATAATTGGAAATTTATAGAAAAGTTCCGAAGGAGGTGGGATTTCCACTCATCCTTCATCTAAGTTCCCCAAAAGGCAACATCATATATGTTACTGGGGCACATGTGTCAAAACTAAGACATGAACATGGACATAAAACTTAATGAAGGAAAAGGTTTTCATAGAGTAGACATCTATGTACATATGTACCTCAGAGAAGCAGAATGAAAACAGCAGTCTCTTCCCCGGGGGCTGCGTCTCCATAAAGAAACCGCTCAGATGGGCCAGCCCTTGGACAGCGGTTACCACAGTGCGGCCCAAATCCTGACCGTCGTGGCTTGAAAAAACACTCTGGGCACGTGCTCACACACTCCCAGGAGCCTGAGGGGATGGAAGAAAGGACTGCAGTGTGACCAGGTCCCCTCAGGAGACACCTCCTCTCTCTCTTTCTCTTTCTCGCTGTCTTCCATATGCCAGAGGTGCATGCACTCTATCCTCTGCCATATGAAAGAGGGAGAGGGAGAGGGAGAGGGAGAGAGGGAAGGAGAAGGAGAGAAGAAGGAAAGAAAGAAGGAAAGGAAAGAAGGAAGGAGGAAAAAGAGGAGAGGAAGGAAGAAGAGGGAGGAAGGAGTAAAGGAAGAAAGAAAAGAAAGATTAATTTAAAAAACCTTTCCTGTCAAAAGATCAAGAATGAACCTGTCACTACTGGCTTTCGCTGTGTGCTAAGGGGGTAAGATGGGCCAGCAAAGTAGCCCAGCACGTGGAATTACTCACACACATCGCACCGGCTTTCTGATAACACCGACTAAAGCGTATCCCCGAACATCACTGGACACCCTGAAGGCCAGCGTCACAGAGTAAGCCACTAAAGCAATTTCTTTTCCTTGCTATTAACACCACCTGAACAACTTGAGCTGCTCTTAGTGCCGAGTATCTAAACTCAACACGCTTAGCCATTGAAGTGACTTGTTCTCATGCTTAGTGTTCAGATAAAAGACCCCAGACACGCCACTTTCACATTATATTCTGTGGCTAAAAACAATGCTATCATAATGGGCTATCGAGGGAGGGAGGACCCTAAAGCCTTCCTCTTCCTGGGGTCCAATGGTGACAGTCGACACAAGACCAAGTCCCATGGAAAGGTTCCGGGCGCATGATTGGGGCTGGTTGAGGCTGGGGGTGGGTTGTTGCATCAGGACCCAGTGGACTACTGTCTCTGTCTTTCTCTCTTGTGGAAGTAATAAAAATAAATAGAGCTAGGGGGGGGGGAGGCCAACTCTCTTTCTTCCTATTTCGAAGGACTTTGCCTCTGTAGAAAATCACTCCAGGGCGGTCAACAGCTCGTGCCCCTGCCAGGAAGTGAACTCAGAACTTGGGACAACGGGACTAGCATCTTCCCTACTACACAACTCCGCCTTCCCTATTTCCTTGTCACTAATTCTCTTTAGACAAGATAACCTCTCACGGAAATTCTGCAATCTGTACCCTATAATTATAATCACATTTCAAAGTCCTGCTGGCTCAAAGCCTACATCAATCTCTCCCTTCTCTCTCTCTCTTTTTTTTTTAAGGTAAAAATTACTTCAGTGTCACATAAAGCCACATTCTTCAGCACAAAACTGCCTCATCAAAAGGCAAATTTACTCTCAGAAAAAATAGACTTCTTTCTCATGTACACTGCTTCCTGCTGGATAACACTTCAATCTATACGCACCAGCAATGCTAACAGCCATGATAAGGTTTGGGACCCAACGAACAAAGACTGTATCTGATGACAAAAAAATAAGTCACAACTGAATATTTGTACTCATCTTAGAAGTCCCATCCCTCGAGAAGGTGATGTCGTTCATGCTCTCACACTGCAAGGTTTTCCCTCTCCGCACGTGAATCACACTTTGTAAAATATTTACGTATTTATTTGGAGAATGTCTATTACCTCGCCACACTGTAAGCTCATGACGGTATAAAAGGCCGATGGAGACTCATGACTCAGCATGTGGACGGGTAACTTAGGATAGTAACATTCCTCAGTGGGCTGTGGCGTTTTCTAGGTCATTCTCAGTGTCTAACCATGTGCATGATATTAACACGAAGACGCCTAAGCTTTCGCTCCTCAGCTCTACAAGCCTGCCTGACCACTTCGCGGGTGTTAGAGCCCCAGAACGAGTCACGTGGTACTTCTCTGTCTCTCCATTCTTCACTCCTCGGGGTCTGCCATTTAACTAATGGCTGCTATCCAGAAGGAAGAGCAGCCTGCCAACCCAATCGATAAAGTGGCAAAAAGAGCTTATAGTTACTGAGTCCCAAAGCCTGACTCTATACCTATGTTAGGTTATGACAAAACTAATCAATGTTCAATGAAATATCTTAGAGATCCAAAACAGAAAATTCCATCATAATTCCACCAATCTGCCACCCCTACGAAAATAAATGAACATTTTAGAACCTTAATATTTGGGTATAATATATTCTTTTTTTCTCTATAGTGAACATGGTTTAACAAACTGGAATTGTACCATATATGCCATCTCTTGGAATTCGTTACTTTGTGTTCGGTGGCTCTTTGGTTACAGATATTCTGAGACCACCTCAGCCCAAACCTGACCTTTGTGATAGCGGCATGTTAAACGAGACAGCAGTGACCGTTTAACACATGCAGGGAGGCCTCCCGCCCGTGCTATTCACAGCACAGTGAAACTCACATCAGGACAACACGGCAGAAGCGCCTGTCCAAGGGCCCCACACACCTGCCCTCGGTGCGGATCAGCGCACCCCCGATCGGCTGCACTCGTACAGACCGTGAGCTCCTCGCCTGCAGCTTTCATTCCACACGATGAAGAATAATCCGTTTATTCCCAGCAAGGAGCTGCAGAGGGAAGCCACCGGTACAACACGGCAGCACTGGCTGGACGTTCTGTGGGTTCTCTGAGGTATGTGAGGCTCCCACGTGACGGCCACGGGCACACATCTGCTCCTGCAGTTCGCACTCAGCAGTTGACGGGAGGAGGAATCGCCTCGTTACAGAGCTGCCAGGTTTCAGTGGTGCAGGGGTCTGCTTCCCTCCCTGGAGCCTAGCCTCCGCTCCTCTCCCCTCCTCTCTCCTATCCTCCATTGGCCTCGTGGTCCAGCGTGGCACCAAGAGGTGGGGCCTAGGTGTGCCAGGCCCCCGGCACGGCGCCCACCACGCTAGCACAGGTAGGCCGTGTTTTTCAGCTTCCCGGATGCACAATGCACAAGACTGAGTCCCCAAATGTGTGAGAACTTATATAAAAATGCAACGATGTCCTCTTGTTTCCTACATCAAGGCTTAAAACCACCTGGGGGTGGGAGCACTGTTCTTGACGGTCGACTGACAACAGTGAATTATCTGCATACGCGGTGGGACTTCATGCAGCCCCACGGCACAACTTTCATCTTCTCAGCCTGGACTTGTCTGGGGGCCACGGTCTCACCAGCGCTCAGTCGCACAGACTTCTACCTAGTACACACTGGCAGTGTGCTGGCCTCCAGTGCGGGCACTGAGGACACAGGAACCAATGAGACCGAGGCAGTCCTCGATCTCACGACGTCAGAAACAAGCCGCCAGTGTACTCAGCACCACGGTTAGAAAAACACAGGGTGTGTGGGCAATGTCTGGGAGCAGCACCCACTCCAAACTTGAGAGCCACAGGCACTTCCCAGAAGAAGGGATGTCTAAGCTGAGACCAAAGGAGAGATAGGGGCTGGTTAGACAGGTGAGGGCGAGAGGCAATGAGAGAATGTTCCAGGAGGTACAGCAGCGGCAAGGTTAAAAGGCAGGAGAAGGAAGTGCACGAGAGAAAGGAATCTGGGAGGATAGTCGTTGCTCAGCTCGAGGGCGGAACTGTCTTTGTGGGGCTCAAGGCCAGCATGGTCCAGAGCGTGGCTCGGAGTCAAGTCTAGACCTTCTGTCACCTCCTCTCTGAGGCCCGCCCTGATAATACCCCACTTCTCTCCCTCTTAGTACGGTGCTCGTGTCTTTCCCAGCAGCCCGCAGTGTGTCATTACCCATGTACTTCTGTCCCCTTCTCACTAGACTAGAACTTTCACTAACACAGAATTGTTGTGTGTCTGCCACTGCACACCAGCAAGGAGCCTGAGTCCAAGAGGCACAGGTGCTCGATGAGTACGTGTTAAATGAGCAAACGAGTCGCCTTTGTCAGTTTCATCTGGGCCCAGTTTCTGCATTAAAGAAATCACTGTCAGAATTTCTCTACAGATGGAGCTAGCCGGCTTGCCTCTGCTACTGAAAACTTGGGGTATAAAATGCAGCTTAGGGAATCTCTGCATTCTGTACAGATGCTACTACAGGCTGGACCAAAACCAGCAACAAAACCAACACCACGAGTCACGCCCTGGTCACAGCCTGCTGACCACACGAGGGTGAGGCAGCTACTCAAAGCACGAGCCCCCAAGCCAGTGTTCGCTGCTTCAAAGTGAGGACACGCACAGAGGGAGGACTCGAAGAGCCGTCACTGTTCGGACTACACAGCACTGTGCTGCATGGTTCATGCCCGTGGTGCAGGGCCTCACACTGTGTGACGCTTTCTGGTGGCAAAGACAGAGAGACAGAGAAAGAAAGTGCTTGAAAACCCAACCTTCTCGTGCAGGCAAGGCCTTTATGCAGAAGTCCCATTTGCAAAGTGCAAGCTAAGTGCAGTCTCAGCACAGCCAAGGTCATCCCCGGCCAGGGCGCAGTGCTGGATGGAGGTCGAGAGACAGAGCTTGTCAGGACTCCAGTACTTAGTGAAGCCACCATCCCTGGGGAAATTGCTCTGCTCTGCTCTGCTTGGGTATGCACGGCAGGAGGGCTGTCTGGGGAGGTGGGCTGTCCGGGGAGGTGCGCACTCCCATATGCACAGCAAAGGTCGTCCCCCCACCTGCCTGCAGCCATGGGCTGCTGCGAGGTGTCACTGAAACTGCTCACGCTGCTTCAATCCCTTAGTCAGAATTCACACCTCGCCCTTGCCTGGACTCATGCCTTCCACTCGCATTCCACTCCTATAACTGGGAATTAAATGAGTCATCAAAGTGACATCGCCCATCTCCTCCTCCTTGGAGCAGCTCAGAGGAGGGGCAGAGCCTTGGGGAACGAGGAAACAGGCCTGTGGCTGGCAGTGAATTAGATATCTTGGTAGGATCCATGACCATTAAAGAATGCTAATTTGATTCTTTTCAGCTTTGCAGCCCAGTGGAATGCGAGTGGCTTTTTAAAAGGTAAGAAAAGAGCAAAAGTTCTTAGAAATGGCAGTGGCACCGGGCAGCATGCAGAGGCCTTCTGTGGGCCAGGGCTCTCGGACCTGACTAGAAGGACAGGATGGTGTTCTGGGTCTTCGTCTGTGGGGGCCACCTCTGTGCCCTGTGTTGGAGTCTAAATAAAAAAAAAAAATGGTGGGACCAGCAGTTAGTGTAATGGCTATGTCACCAGACTCCCACGTAGTCGACCACGGTTCGAGTCCCGGACCAGGTGGCTTAAACTCACGCTGGGCGCATGTGTGTGCGTGCCCAAGATCCTGAGAGGAGAATGGAGAAGGGATTGCAGCATGGCCATCCCCCCGGGGGATGATTTCTCGTTTTCTGTCTCTGTCTCTCTCTGTCTGGCGAGCGCACGTGCCCTATAGCAAAAAACAAAACAAAACAAAACAAAACAAACAAACAAAAAAAAACCTCTCCAAAAAAAGAAAAAAAAAAAAAAGGTAAAAGAATCAGGCCCCAACTTTGAAACCTGGAGCTACCAGGTGTAGGCCAGACGGGGTCTGCGGGCCACAGGCTGTCACCCCGTGTGTATAAATAATCACATGCGCACTCCTGCCCAGGAAGGGCACCTTCTGGTCTAGCCCTAACCTACAGACAGCTTTGAAGACACAAGAGTTGGGTAGCCAAAAATCAGCTACTTTGATTCTTTGCATTGCCCTCTCCCCACCGCCCCCCCTCTCTCACACACAGGGCCTGCAGTGTGCTTCTACCTCCCCTTCTACCCCACTCCACCCTCCCCTACTCGGAACACCACAGTCCTGCTGAGCATCAGCCTGGACATGCCCACGGCACTCCCACCCTTCATATTCACCCAACTCTCCGGCTTCTCCCGCAGGTCAGCCTTGTGCCTCTGCTGAACCTGCTGGCCATTCCCCTCTGCACCTGTCAGGCAAGGCCCCTTTAAGAAGGGGTGGTGGGAGGGGCACCCCCGGGAGAATGGGGAAACAGGACAGAACAGCACACAGGGCGGCAAACCCATCCCAGGTCTTCGGTGTGTCCAAAAATAAAAAACAGATCTTGGTTTTTGCTTACCTCTCTCGGGAATTTTAGTATTCCCTTGAATTTTAAATGAAAACAAAAGTAACGTTAGAAGAACCTGCGACTTCGTCACCATAGAAAGCAGATGTTTTCCGACCACACTGTGGGGGCTGCCAGTATCCCCGCACTGCATTTACTCTCGCCACTCTTTTGAAATTAAGCTGCAGCTGATTTTGCTATTGCAGGTATTACTAAAGAAGCACGTGTGTGTGTCACTACATCACAAATGAGGGTTTTTGTAATGTTTTGATAACTGTATTTCATTATAATTGGGTTTTCTTATCATTCTATTGTACTTTATGAACTTGATTTTTTTGTTTTTTAATTTTGCCAGAGGGTGTGTATGCTTGCCAGGAAAGACACAGAGAGAGGGACAGAGAGAGGCAGAGAGAGAGGAAGTGAACAAGCACCTCCACGAGATATGGTTGCATCACAATCCCTTGTCCTCTACTTGTGTCCCTTCTGGATTTTTGAGCCCACAAGCACATGTCTCCAGGGCGTTCTTCAAAACATCAGGTCTGGGACTCCAGCTGCACAGGGGACCATGTAGAAAACAGCCACCTTGATCACCATGCCATGGACTGGCCTGGAACAACTTTTTTCCTAAGTAGATGTCAGTAGGTTTTAGGCTATTAAGGTGGAGGACGTTATAAGAAAGGTTAAGGACTTCCTTCCTGGAGAAGGGGCACACACTCTGAGACTTAAAGGACTGAGAATTGTCCCACAAAAACATAGGTGTGGGTGGGGGCTGAGGCTACCCAGAAGAGGGCAGGTGCTATGGCAGCCCCATGCGTGAGATATGGTCAAGTGTAAAGATGAACCGAGCGGGGATCTGACCAAGGTGCCGCACAGCCTGGTGCAGGAGACAGAGAGGCTCCTAGATAAGGTTGTCTGTGGAAGGCAGCCTTAAGACTGCCCCCAGGGGCCCTGCATCCTGGGGTTCCTGCCTTGTGTAATCCCGTCCCATGAGTGTGGGTTGGGCCTGGTGACCGCTTCTCAATGAACAGGTTGACAAAAGTGAAGCAAATGTCACCTCAAAAAACAGACTACAAGGGAACCAGCAGTTAGCGTAATGGCTATGTCGCTGGACTCCCACGTAGTCGACCGTGGTTCATGTCCCAGACCTGGTGGCTTAAAACTCACGCCGGGCGCATGTGCGTGCGTGCCCAAGATCCTGAGAGGAGAATGGAGGAGAGGGGATTGCGGCGTGGCCATCCCCCCTGGGGGGTGATTTCTTGCTTTCTATCTCTATGTCTCTGTCTGTCTGGCGAGCGCACGCGCCCTACAGTGAAAATCTCTCAAAAAAAAAAAAAAAGAAAAGAAAAAAACAGACTACAAGAAGACTGGCTTCTCTCTTGTTCTCTCACTTGCTCACTCGGTGGAGCCAGCTGCCATGCTGTGAGCAGCTCTGGGGAAGGCCCAGGAGACAAAGATCAGAGGAAGCCAGCAAGGAACTGAGGCCCTCCATCCAACACCACATGCATGAGCCCAGAAGTGCACCCTTCCCTGGTTGAGCTTTTAGACGAGACTGCAGCCCAGCAGACACCTTGACCTCAGTCTGTAAGAGATCCTGGAGAGAGGACCCAGTTAAACTGAGCTGGAATTCCTGACCCATGGAAATGGTGAAATAATAAATGTTGTTTTTGTTTTGTTGTGCTTTTTCTTTTTTTGGAGAGGTTTTTGCTATAGGGCGCATGCACTCACCAGACAGACAGAGAGACAGAAAGCGAGAAATCACCCCCCAGGGGGGATGGCCATGCTGCAATCCCTTCTCCTCCATTCTCCTCTCGGGATCTTGGGCACACATGCACACGCGCCTGGCGTGAGTTTAAGCCACCGGGTCCGGGACTTGAACCGCGGTCGACTATGTGGGAGTTCAGCGACATAGCCATTACGCTAATTGCTGGCCCCAATAAATGTTGTTTTAAGCAACAATATTTTGAAGTATTCTTCTATAGAATGATAGATACCTAATACAATGTATCTAATGGATTAGATATTGAATATACTGATTCTAATACAATAACTCAGAGCACAGATACAATGTATCTAACGTATTAGATACAGGATACACGATCTAATACAATAACCCAAAGCACAGCTACAATGTATCTACTATGTTAAATATTAAATACATTGTATCTCATATAATAACTCAGGAGCACAGATACAATGTATCTAATGTAATCCAATACACTGTATCTCATACAATAACTCAGAGCACAGAAGGAGCAGGAACACCAGCACTACAGGAGTGCTGAAGACACCATCTCTTTTAGCTGAGGATAAATACACAGGAAGGGTCTGCGGAGACCTGCACTTGAACTGAGCCTCAAGGATGAGGGTATCACACAGATTCATGAGAGAGCTGCAAACAAGGAAGAAAGAAAAGAAGAAAATGAATCAAAATGATTATAGCTGGGTGATAATGTTACGGAGCTTGGCTTTCTACCTTACAGTTTTCTATATATTTCCATACAGATGGAAATAATGCTATAAAGATAGACATGTATATTTATATGTTTTCAGGTTTTCTACTGTTTATACATGCTGCTTTATGCAAAATGTTTTTCAAAGAATAGGGTACATTACAGACTTAGAGTCATAAGAGAAGTTCATTTCCAGTAGCCTAAAGAGTGTAAATGAAGACAGAGGAACAAAGAACAGAAAATGATTGAATTTATCCGGATTGACTGATGGATTAAAGATTGCAGTGGGGGCCAACAGGTGGCATGGTGTTTAAAACACTGGACTCCCACCTGGCTGACTGCAGTTTGAGTCCCAGGCCTGGTGGTTTGCAAGCGCTCTCTGGCTCACTCTCTCTCTCTCTCTGGTGAAATTGAATAATAATAAATAAAACTAATCTTTTAAAAAACAAAACAAAACAGAAAGCAGTGGGAAATGAAGCAGGGATGCTAGATGTATTCAGAGTGTGAAGGGGCAGCTATGTGAGTGTGTGAGAGAAGGGAAAAGACAGACAGACAGAGGTAGACAGGAGACAGAGATGGAGAAACAGAGTGACAATGAGAGATAGTGAGAGGACGAGAAACTCTCTTTTCCAACTTTTGAACACTTGAAAAAGAAAGAAGGGCCAGGCAGCCAAGAGAGCGAGATGGATCCAAATTCCGGTCAATGAGAACAGCTGGATGAGAAGAAAGGAAAAATCTGAGGCCTCCGCAGATTCCACAAGTTTCCTCAATAAATGATATCCTTGCGTTGGGCTTGTGGAACCACAAAAATCTACATTCCCATCTCAAGTGACAAGTTTACAATCAGCAAGACAGGATAAGAACTGAAAATACAGATGAAGCCATGAGGACAGAGGATAAGGGACTGAGTGTGGCCATCCCCTCTAGGGGGTGATTTTCACTTCCTCTCTGAATGTCTCTCTCGGTTTCTCTCTAGCAAGTGCACGTGCCCTATGGCAAAAACCTTAAAAAACAAACAAACGAACAGAAAACAAAGACGACTGAGAGCGAAGATGTCTTCACAGATGCTTTCCAGACAGGTGACAGCAGAGAGTATAAAGGGCCCTTTCTACCACTATTCCTTTTTTTTTTTTTTTTTTGAAGAGGTTTTTGCTATAGAGCGCATGTGCTCGCCAGAAAGAGAGACAGAGAGACAGAAAGCGAGAAATCACCCCCCAGGGGGGATGGCCACGCCACAATCCCTTCTCCTCCATTCTCCTCTCGGGATCTTGGGCACGCACGCACACACGCCCAGTGTGAGTTTAAACCACCAGGTCTGGGACTCAAACCACGGTTGGCTACATGGGAGTCCAGTGACATAGCCATTACGCTAACTGCTGGTCCCTCTACCACTGTTCCTAAGGTCTACATGGGTTCTCAGAGCTGGGATACAACTCCAGGGAGGGCAAGAGGGAGCACCACAAATGGACTGGGATTTCGCCTCAACCACTTGGCAAGACAGGGACTCAAAGTCGAAATTAAGTACAATTAAAGGGAAAGAAAGTGAATATCCTTGCACACCTCAATTTGTGGCTTGAGAACTGAACCTGGTTTCCAGATGTTTGTATGACAGGCAAAGCAAAAGCCAACTGGCTCTTCTCTGGCTGTCTGCAATTTTGCAAAGGGGGTGACCAGTTCTCATTTCAGAGAATCAGAGCATTTCAGGATGAAACAGGACCTCCAAGTGCTGGATGACATGCAGGTTTCATCTTCGGTGCCAATTCCAGCAGACCAGCGGTGACTTCCTGGAGGGCCAAGTCAAAAGGATTCTAGGACTCCATCCAGGCTCAGTTGGGAAGAGTGGATGGCCTGCCAGGAGGAGGCAGAAAGAGAGCATGGGAGCAGGGGAAACAAAGGACAAGAAGAAGGACGAGCTGACCCCAAGAGCCCAGCTGCCTCATGAGATCAAGATCAGGACGCGTGCCCGAAGCTCTCCAGGCACGTGCTCCCCACAGCAGAATTTGAACCCCCATCTCTGAGGTCCGGTTCACTGGCATTCTGTTACCAGCAGCGGCTGCCTAGAAATATTATAATTACTTCTAAAAATACAAAGGAGATGCAGACCTCCTGCTGTTCTCCAACATCTCTCAGTAGCTTCCTGTTCCTGATTTTAAAGAAAAATGATAAATACAACTAAATACTCTCTGGAAACCAGAGAACTTTCCTCTGAAAAGGAAAAGTGAGAGAGACGGAGACTTAAGAGGGACTCAAGGCATTGTTGCTGGCTTTGAAGAGGGGGAGGCTATGCGAGAAGGAAGGAGAGAAGCCTGAGGAGTTCCAAGACACTCTTGACTTAGAGCCAAAGAAGAAGTAGAGACTTTGGGGGTCAGCAGGTGGCACGAAGGCTAAGGCAGCTTGATCTCACATGACCAACTTAGGCAGTAAGAGTCCCCAACTCAGTGACTTGACAAACATGCAAGGCATGTGTGCATGAACGCCCAAAATTCACAACAGGAGAATGGAGGAGAAGGGATTGTGGCGTGGTCATCCACCCTTGGGAGTGCACGTTCTCTCTCCCTCCCTCCCTCCCTCCCTCCCTCTCCCTCTCCCTCTCTCTCTCTTTCTTTCTCTGTCCGTCTCCCTCTCATAACCATAGTAAATTACATAATAATAATAATAATATTGAAATTAAATAAATAATTCTTTTTAAAAATTCACCTAGAATCTGTAAATGTGACATTTGGAGAAAGGGTCTTTGCAAATTCTATTAATGATCTTGAGATGAGATTATCCTGACTTATCCGGGTAAGCCCTAAATCTAATCACAAATGTCTTTACAAGAGAAAGGCAAAGGGAAATCAGAGGGACACAGAGAAGGCCATATGAGTGCAGCACCAGAGATTAGAGTGATGCAGTCACAAGCTAAAAAAGACCTAGAGCCCCCAGAAGCTGGAGAAGGCGAGCAGTGGGGGTATAATCCCCTGACATCTTGATCTGAGCCCCATGATACAGACTTCAGACCCCTTCCCTCCTCCTCCCCCTTTCCCTCTACCTCTCTCTCTCCCTCTCCCTCTCCCTCTCCCTCTCAAGCACAAGTACCCTATAGCAAATGTAAAAAGAAAAGAGCCATCTTGGTCCTACAGTTGCAGGGAACCCAGTTTGGCCAGCAATCTGAAACCACATAGAAGAGTGTTCTTCCCAGAGCCTGTAGATGAGAGCTCCCCCAGGTGACAGCTGGCTTTCAGCCTCATGGTTCACTGAGAGAGGGCGGGACTCCACACAGCCTCCTGGACTTCCCACCTGTGTATCTGGGAGATAATAAACCACTCCACTTAAGCCACTCGACTTCCAGTGACTTGTTAGGCCAGGGTAGAAAGCCATGGAAGATGCATTATGAAAACACTATGGGTAGATTTCAAAATTGTTACGCCAAAATAAACTCACATTTTAACTCCATTTTCCATGAACCTTTTAAAGTCTCTGGTCCAGCTGGCAGCTGAAATGCATCTCCTGGGAACAGCTGACGAAGCCATGGCTGAGGGATGAGGGTGGCCAGCACCCTTGCGGGGGGAGGCAATGGCGGAAACCCCATAGCTGGGAAACCCGAGTGTCAAGCAAATGCAGGACCCAGATCAATTAATCCCAGCAATGCTCACTGGGCAGTGGGTCTATATATTTAGTACGACAAGATCTGTTCAGTGAGAATGATAGCAAAGCAAAATAACCTCCCGAATGGAGGCTATCCAAAACAGAGGGAATAAAACTATTTTCTCATTTGTATCTGCAAAGCCATCACATGGGTAAGTTTGCTGGAGGCTGCTTTAATGACTTAGCTGCTTAACAACAGAGGAGAACGCCAAAAGCAGGGAGAGTAAGGCGATTTCAAAAAAGCTTCCAGCTCAAGCATCACAAAGCCTGAATGAAATGGGGTCCACGTAAGGCTCTGCCTACCCTCAAACTCAGACTAGCTGCTTCCGGCTCTGGTATAGGAAGCCAGAGAAGGCTTTCATTTGTCTATCCCCCAAGACCACAATCTGACAGACATCACAATTATCATTATTACAAGAGCACTTTCCAGTACTTCGTGGAAAACAGAATTAAAGTATAAGTTTATTTTGAAGCAAAAAAGAAAAGAAAAAAAGAAAAAAGAAAAGAAATCTATGCATAGTTTTCCGTACCATGCATTTTCCATGCTCTTTGTGAAGACCGCCTCATACCATTGCTACTGCTAAAATAAAACGGTGAGGAAACGACAGGGACCGCGTGCCGAGGCGCTCCCTCCTGTGTCAGGCATTTTCCTAAGAACTATACACGGTTCGAAGTGTCTTTCACCAAACAAAATCATGAAGCAAACAAAAAATAAAAAGCAAACTTATTTCCATCTCTAAAACTGTTAGCTGATGCTCTCTAAAGGGACTCAGCCACCTCCGCTGCCACCAGGACAGCTCTGGTCATCTCTGGGTGCCTGGCTGGGAGGGCCCCGCCCGCCCCACACCACCCCGGCACCTGCCAGGCTCGCCTCCACTCCTCGCAGGTTCCTTTCCATGCTTTACGCAGCCGTGGCGGCCGGTGCTCCAGCCATCATGTCACGTCAGTCACGTACGTGCACAGCCCCCCACCCCCATGCAATCCCGAATGCGGAAGGGGCGTCCACAGTGACTAGCCTCAGCACTCCAGCACCTCGTAATAGTAGGTGTTTTCTTTATCTTATGCTCACAGCAGACGACGGACAACCCATGAAAGGATAGAAGGAGGGGAAAACTCCCATAAACAACAGAGATGATAGAAATGGTGCAAGACATGAAGAAATGGTAAATAATCTCAAAGACAGGCCCACACACGGAGCTCACAGCTTAGCGGTATGTCCTCCCTTCTGATGGCCACACAACGCCAAGAAGGAATGGTGGCCCTGGGACAGAAAGCCCACCTTGTGGTGTCTGGATCCAGCGGAGGCCTTTAGCTTACAACCACACCGGTCACTCACATTTAGGCCACCAACTGGTGTGGCTGCTCAAATCACCTCTCTGTTCTCTGTGGAGCTGTGCACAGACCCATCGACCCCGAAGGTGAGGAGCCGAAGCAGGCCATGGGAACCTTCTCTCCACACCACGTCCTCCTGGTCCCAAAATAATCATGAGAGTGATCTAAACTCATGGGCTTCTCCATGCGCTGGCTTCCCTTCTGAACCATATATTTCCAGAAGATTCTTACGCCATTATGGATTCAGAACCACAGCCTTAAGGTTCAGTCCCCAGGTGCTTTCCTTCCTCTGTCCTACTATATAATGATTAGAATACAGAGGTCAGCAGCTGGGGTGGCGCTCAAGGCACTAGACTCTCACATGGCTGTCAGTGGTTCAAGTCCTGGACCCAATGACTTGAAAATGCATGGGCATCCAGAATCTCAAGAGGATAATGGAGGAGAAGGGACTGCAGCATGACTAACCCTCCCTCCCCCCCAGGGGTTGGACTTCTTACTTTCCTTGCCTCTCCAGCAAGCACACATGCCCTATGGCAAAAATCTAAAATAAAGAAAATGTTTTAAAAAATGAATACAAAGAGAAACCTGAGTTCAAGTCCAGTTTCAGCACTGAAAAGTGGGGTGACATTGAACAAGTCCTTTTCCTCTCTAGACCTATTTTCTCATCTCTAAAATGAGGACAATAATTGTCCCTAATTGGCAGAGCCACTGGGAGGACACAGTGAGACTGGTCCACACATGGGTGTAGTGGTTGGTGGGGTAACATCTCTATAATGGCAGATCCCGGCCGGCCTCTCAGCAGAGCTTGGACAGTCCCCTGAGTGACCATGACATGAAGCCTATGTGCCCAGACCAGACAAGCTATAGTTCTTATACAAGGGCAGCACTTTCTTCCCCATTAAAAATTCAGCATATGAGCTTTTTCTTTAAACCTCTCTTTCAAATTTCCATGCCACAGCTCAGAATATTAATACTTCCCGGTTGCCAAGGCCAGCACACTGCTCTGATTCTGAATATAAACACATATCAACCCTAGGTTTCAGACCATTAACTCCTTTTCTTTTCCTTCTTTTTATCATTTCTAACTTGCAGCTACCAAAGACATTTATATTTTAAACATTAGAAAAACACCCCAAAACATCACTGGCTCCCAAGCTAAAATCTTTTAGTGTCATTAACATAAGCCCAAAGATCGTTAGATGGATGAACTACAACCCCCAGAAAATCATAAGTGTTTAGAGTGGAAAAAATAACTCAAGAGCTGTGGGCTCTGGAGAAATCACTCAAAATATCCTGTCCCGTTGCCACCAAAACATTGCGGGTACTTCATCTGTATTTCTCCGAGGACGTATCTGCTACATTTTCAGACACACATAGCACGAGGAAAACTTAAGATACCAGGGCTTGGATGTTTTTTGACTTTAACATCAGTCATCAGTATTAAAAGCATTAACGGATTTCAGACTCACATCCAACTTTGGGCTGCTGCGAAACAGTGACTATAGTCTGTCCAGTTCAGAGGATACCTTTAATTCTCTTTGAGAAAAAAAAAAAAAAAAGATAAAGTATTAAGCACCGACTACATGCTGAACATGTTTCTGAACGTAAGGAGCTCTCATCCCAGTGACTGGAACTCTACCTGCATTTCCAACAAACAACGTATGAACTCTCTGAAGCTGTGTGTTAGAATTAGAATGCATCTCCCAGCACAGGAGGGTCTGGTATGTCACAGCCTCCCCTTTGCAACTTTGGCAAGTCACTGTCATTCCAGAGCACTGGGGTTATTCAAGGAGGCTCAGTAAACATCCCGTACTGTATCTGGGGTCTTTAGGAAGACAGGCCCGACAGGATCTGTCTATGGATATAGGTGAGGGATTTATTGGAAGGGTTGGCTCACGCAACGGTAGCAGTGGAGAAGTCCCACCATGGGCCCTCTGCAGGCTGGAGGTCCTGGAGTTGCTAGCAGTGTGTCTCAATCCAAGTCCAAAGACCTCCGAGGCAGGGAAGTCGAGGCTGAGCGTATGGTCCGGGAACCCGGGGACGACAGATGTAAGTCTGGCCTCCAAGGCAGGCAAGCCTGGAGTCCCAGCGTTCGAGGAGCAGGAGACGTCTTTGCCGCTCTCCTCAAAGAGACCAATCCGCCTTCCCTATTTGCCTTCTCTGGGCCACTCATGGATTTGCTGGTCCCCGCCCACACGGAGGGTGGATCTTCCCAGGTGGTCTACTGAGACTTGCATGTTAATCTCTGAAAACACCCCATGGACCACCCGGAATAATGCCATATCAGGTTTTTAGAAATTCCTTAGTTCAGTCGAGATGACACCCGGAACTGACCATGGCACATACATAAAATATCATTTTGCAGGACACTAGCTATAAACCGGAAGAGGTCAAAACGCGCTGAGTACGAGTGAGTGTGCGAAGGCAGAGTTCCCCACATGTCTATTATTTGTGTCACACTGTCACCCTTGAAAATGTCTAAACGCCACTTGTTATATTCGTTTTTTAATAAATGCACTTTTTCTTCTCGCTGTCTGCCTAAGCCTCCTGGCTGTAACGTCACAGAGCTGGTTTCATTCCCCCACTTCACATTACCATCTGTATGAACTACAGAAACGCAGGACGCCTGTGGTCCTTGCTCAAGGAAAACCTAAGGAAAAGAACGTCTCCTTGGGCCTGCTTGGCCTGCCCTTGTAAACCATTTACACGTGCCCAAGTGTCTGTGGATTAAGTCGCTGGGTGCGCCAAGGGCCACCTTAGGGACCATGGTTTAACCAGTCACTCAGTTACCCGTGGTAACTGAGAGCTGGCAGGGCCTGGCCAGGCTGGATGTCACCCTGGTTACGACCTTGCCCTTCTGCCAGTGGAAGCCCTTTCCGACCTGGAATCTAAGGTACCACTGTCACTGCTCCCCTGGCCGCGGATGTGTCCCTTAAGCACTGACTAAGCAGCTACTGCATTCGCTCACTCTTTCTGGCACCTACGCATCATCAGGGAACATCACGAATACATGAAAGGCCTTTGATGAAGATGGAGACCCTAATGCAAGCCCACTGGTGTCACACCCTATGATCTGCAGGAGTCAGACAGCTTCCTGGGTCCTCAGAGTGTCTGTACCTCAAGAACCAGCAATGCGACAATGAAGCTTCTCTTCTTCCTCACTACAACCCAAGCCCTGTAAGCCAACACCATCCTCTTCCTAGAGGGCAGAATTAACTCCAGGCAGCCCTGAACTCCAAAAAGAGAGAGTTCTCTCAGGAAAGAGAACTGAGAGGACTGCGTGATGCCCCATTGCATTTCTCTTACCCTTATTTTTCATTTCGGTTATCTGGAAAAACAGCCAGAAAAATACATGTGAACATATTACTGACAGCCGCTAGCACTCTACCCAGTTCCCACGATGAACAGCATCAGTAAGGTCTCATGCGTGTTTCAACATCTCTCGCATTAGTTTCATACCCCATAGACATGGTTAAAAGACTTCTGACTTTTATAAGGCTCAATGGAGCCGACCCAGGCCACTTTCTGGTTTTGGCAACAACCAAAAATTTCCAAGCCACTGATTTAAGTCCCAATTCTCTAAACCTAAAAATTTTTTCCACTGTTCTTTAAATATTGTATATAGAGAAAAATTAGCCCATATTTTTCTAATTCCTGTGTCCTTCATTCCGCAAATGCTTTCTTTGAGAGCGATTTGATATCCAAGAAGGCTTTTAAGCATTTTAGAAGTCTTTAAATTTTCCTCCCTCTTTGAACAAAGAAGCTGCCATTTTTTTTTTTTTTTTTTTTTTTT
>NW_006159553.1:1424939-1447476 GCF_000334495.1 Tupaia belangeri chinensis
TTTCCCCCCCTTTTTAAAAAAAAGTCGTCTTTTTTTTTTTTTTTTTTTTTTTTTTTTTTTTTTTTTTTTTTTGCTAAGAGTACATTAAACTTGAACCTCAAAGGCTTTAGGTCATTCTGAAATTTAAAACTCCTCAAAGTACAAGTGGGTTTAATCAAAGATTTAAAGAAACAAAAATGTTCTCCTCCCTTAAATACATCTTTTTTTCATTTTTTGCCTCCATATCCATATCAAAATGAGGAAGGTGTTATTTAAAAGGCTAATTATCTGTTAGAATGTGGTCTTTCAAAAAAAATAACAAAAAGCTTGGTAGTTTTGGGCTCGATGACTAAAAAGTAAAGGCTGTCATTTAATCTAACCAAGTGTTCCCAGAATAAATGAATAAGTTAGTAAGTGCCTCGCACCATGTACCTGTGGCCAGGCAGCCCAATAGCGCAGTGGTTATGCGCTGTGCCGCAGGAGCCACGTGGCCAAGTACGGTTCAAATCCTGGTCCCATCAGTTTGGAAAACACACCAGGGTGTATGTGTACATACTCACATCTCAATAAGAAGGATAAATAAAGGAAGGGACTGTGGCATGACCACACCCCACTCTCTCTTCCGCGAGCACACACTCCCTGGCAACAATGACAACAGAAAAGCCACCCGCTCACATGGAGCCTGTACAAACTAAAATACGTGCTAAGAACTCTGGCCAGCATCTCCCATGGACTCCCCTTCCACTGTTTCCCCTCAAAAATATCAAAGAATAAGAAAAGGATGAGACATTAAAAGGTTTTCAATCATAAGGGGAAAGATTCCTGGAGGTCCAAGTGAGGAGGAAAGAGGAACACAGCCCATTCACCTCGGCTTTCAGGACAACTCCTATGTCTCAGAATTCAAAGCCAAGTGACTAAGGCTTCCTTCTGTCCTCAACGGTTCTCCCGATTTTCAAAGAAAAAAGTTGCAGACACTGTGATTATCTCTCATCATTACGCAAGGCACGTTAAATGTAAGAGAACCTTTTCCCTTACTTCGTTTCACAACACAAGAAAAGAAAAATCAGCTCACAGAAGTGACACAAGGACAGGAAATAAGAGCGGCTTCCAGAAACGCTGGGCCGCAATCTTTGTAATCAGTGGAGGACACCACCCACCACATCTGGGTGGGCCCCAGAGCCCATTATGCTAATTACGGCTGAGCTGGATGAATAGCAAATCTGCCACATGGTGGGCTGGGCAGCCACTGGGGGTGCAGCAGGAACCAGGACCTCGCTGCTGGGAGGCTTCCCTCTGCCTGCTGGGATGTAACACAGAGGGCAGCGCTTCACACAGGGTTGTCCAGTCTCCTTATCTATGCCAGTGGAGCCACATTAATAACGTAATGGCATGTTGGTTAAAGGCGCTGGACTCTCACTCACATGGCCGACCACAGTTCGAGTCCTGGACCTGGTGGCTTGCTTTCTCACTTTCCCCTTTCTCTCTGTCACTCTGTCCTTTTCTGGTCAAATTTAAATAGATAAATAAATAAAGTGAAATAAAATAATTCTTTAAATAAATAAATAACGTGGATTAAGGGCCAGCAGATGGCTTGTGGTTAAGGTGCTGGACGCCCATATGGTTGACCATAGTTCAAGTCCTAGACCCAGCAGCTGGAAAACTCATGCTGGGCACATGTGCATGCGTGCCCAAAGCCCCAGGAGGAGAGTGAAGGCAAAGGGATTGTGCTATAGCCATCCTCCCTGGGGGTTGATTTCTCAGTTTCCCTCTCTCTGTCTCTCTCTGGCAAGTGGACATGCTCTATAGTGGGGAAAAAATGCAGTTTAATACATGCCATCTAAAGTGCAAGAAAACAAAATAAATGTAAGCTGGAAGACCTTCTAAGGCCAGAGGGCAAAAGACTCCCACTCTCCCAGGTATAGACATCGAGCATCCCACGCAGTCAGTCACCTGACAGCACTCTCAGCGTGACCTCTCCAAGGCAGGGCTGCGTGTCTACCTCACTGCTGCCGCTGGGGACCAGCACAGAGCCCAGCAGGCCAAAGGAGTTCTCAGGTGTTTGCTGAGTCCATGAACCGACAAGTGCACAAAGCAGTCCACTCGGTGCCTGCATGAATCCAGCACCAGCCTGTCACATGGTGCCTTACAGGTGCATTTAGTATCTCGAGTCCCAGAAAGTCTCAGGTACTAGAAAACCGATACATCTTGGGCTGTGGCACTGCACCACACACCTTCAAATCGTGGCGTCACTTCCTCACTGCGTGACCTTGGGCAAACTGCCTGACGGCCCCGTCCATCCGATTCCCTCGCCTGTGTGTAACGATGATGTGAATAGCATTTACCCCACTGGGGTGCACTCATGATTAAGTGAAACACTCCACGTCAGAGTCAGAACAGCGTCTGGCAAACATGAAGCACTCAACACATGCAAACTACTCCTACCTATGGTTTGTCTTTTTTTGGTCAGTAGACAGTCCTGCCACATGAGCTCCCAAAGACTATAAATAAGCACAGCTTTCAGTAATTAAAACTAACTACTTTTACAGGAATTGACATGAACTAATGTCAGAATGGACTACAGAATCAAATCAGTTGCATGAACATACACACGTGGCATATGTTGTATCTGTGTTGAGAACAACGGAAGCTTTCTGTGCACCGACACACTCCACATGTGGAAACAGAACAACATTTCTCTGCAAAGTGATGCAGAGAAAATAACTGTAGTGGTTCCCTGAGATGAGCGAGGGCGCAAAAGGGGCTCAAGCTTTCATAATGTTCTAATTATAAAGTACGTCGATACCTGAATTATTTACTCAAATTGTTATTAGAAATGGAAACAGTTTCCTCTTTTTAAAGAATTATTTTACTTAACTTTATTTATTTATTTATTTTATTTCACCAGAGAGGGACAGAGCGAGTGAGAGAGGGAAAATGAGAAACCAAGTGACCAGGCCCAGGACTTGAACCACATCAACCAGGTACGAGTCCAGCACCCTTCACCATCACGCCACCTGCCAGCCCCCAAATGTAGACAGATTCTAAAAATATCTACCAAAAAATTAAAACAAAAAGGGAACAACGACAAAGCGTCTGTACTCCCAGTCCTGGAGGGAGCTCACCAGTTAGCTACTGAAAGACTGAATCGCAATGGCTTGGGTAAGGCCTTCTTCCTCTTGACCAGACCAGTCTGCCCAGCAAGGAACCGCCCGCCTTTTCACTGTTCATGTCTCCCCATCTCCAATCACAATGCTCAGTACACGCTAGGTGCTCGGCATAGAACGAATGAATGCATCTGAGAAAAACTTCTAAAATCCTTTAAGCAATTTGATAAAGTCTTGCATTTTTCGGTATCTCTTTTGAAAGCCTGCGTGCAATGATTTAACTTTGCAATGATGAGGAAAGACTTTGGACCAGTCAGAGTTTTAACCAGCGTGTTAAGGTGCAGATACCGGGGACATGCCGTAAGCTGTAACCTTTCCTGGAGATTCGCCGCGGGAAGAAATGTTTTCTTTCATCTTTCCACTTTCCCCACTTTACAGAGCTCCCTCTGCCTACATGGTGCTTCTTTTATTAGGACTCCCCCATCACACATCGTGACCTTGGAGACACGGTAAATAGCTCTCCTTCCTGGCCCCACCACAGCCTGAGATTGTGATATGATACGCAGACATGGTCTATTGAGTCCTGCAGCGGAAGCAGACACGTCAGCAAAATCTACCCATCGCTGCTATGGATTTATGTCGGTCCAGCAATTATACAGCCTGTCAAGGGTTCTGGGAATACGCTAAAGTGAAATATAGATGAATTCCTTAGAGAGCAACAACAAAATCGAAACTCCTGCTCCTTCCCCTAGCTCTGACCGCCTCCCGGCTTAGTGACATGGGTCACAGTCAAACACCACAGAGGGATTCATGCAGTTCCTATGGGAGAAGCATGAAGACCGCGTCCTGAGTTTCCCAGGATCATCTGGTCTCAGGTACCCCAGCACATGACCCCACACAAAATGCATGTGTATGTTCTGGACCATGTTCCCAGCCGTCCCCTTCCTTAAACCTAGGGAAGTGCGGGGTAGAATCCAGGGCTCAGAGTCACTGAACACACAAGTCCATAGAACTTGATGAACTTAAGCTGCTTGTGCTAAACTGAGAAAGACCACATCTCTTTCAACTCCTCCAAGAGAGCTCGTGAACAAGGAATTTTCCTGTTCTTCTGGACACAAGGAAGCACAACTTTGCTCAGATAGGGACATTCTGTGGTTGCAAAATCCTGTGCCATAACCAGGCAGAGAAAGGGGTTCGGGTAGGAACCTCACCCTGCCTTCATAATTAGCCCAAGGCCTTCAGCACTCACTAAGGGCCACTACTCAGCCAGGCTGCGAGTGTTCGAGTACTCAGCAAGGAACACCTTAGTACTGGGACTAAGCTGGGGTGTCTGGAAGAGGAAGAGGACAGTAAATAGTGTAATCACAAATTCAGTTAAGCCCCAATAGCAAGGGCCAGAAAGGAATCTGGGTGTCGAGACACGAAACGACTCCAGATACATAGAGAAGACAGCCTTGAGTGTTGTTGGCTCCTAAGGCTCTCGTAAGCATTAAGTGAGAATCAGAGCATCCACTTCAATACAACTAGCCCACTGCACTTCCCCTTCTGTAACAGATAAACTTGAGAGGGATGCTGAGGTGACTAACTTACTTAAACGAGGGCACCACTCCGAGGAATGGGTAGCTACTTAGCCATTTGTACTTTCTATGACTATAACTGAACATCTACATGGCCCGGGACCCAGGTGCCAAGGGTACAGCAGCAGATCAGACAGACGGGGCCCTCACTTTGCAGAGGAAACACCCTTAGGTTCCATCTCCCTTAGATTCCTCCCTGTTGCAGAAGAAGCGGGAAATAAGTTCTGACTTCAGACAAACTGTTAGGGAGAAAACGAGACAGATTTGCATGATACGGAGCAACTGGACAAAGGACTGCAGACTGCCAGGGCGGTGCCAGCTCCTCTAAGGCGAGGACACACGAGCCCACTCCTGAGCAATGAGCCTCGTGGGCATGGCAGTGAGGGAAGGGCTTTCAGGGCAGCGCACACGTGAGAATCACGGTCCTGAACAGAAAGGGAGGGCGTGGCATGTCTAGGAAAGAAAAGGAACACTGGGGAGAATGGTAGGAGACAGAGGGGGAAAGGAGACAGCCTGAGGGCCTTGTAAGCCAGGGTAAAGCCTCCATTCTAGAGATCTGGTCCCTGGGGGCAGGAGTGGGGAAGAGAGATCAATGTAAGAGACTCCAAAGAGTGATGTCTCTGCACAATATACTAAGAAGAGACAAATGTGTCTCACCCTGTCCCACGTAACAAATGGCTCAAGTGGCCAAGTACAGAGCTGATCTTGTCTACAAACATCGCACATTACTCTCTGCAATTCGTAGAAGGTAGTGCTGAAGATCTTGGATTCCCAGGGAAGAGAGAGAGGAAACCTATTTATGCATGACTCTTCTGCCCATATATTACTGATTCTTAGCAGCCCAGCTGGTCCATAAACATGACTGAAAATTCCTGAGTGCTGCAAGAGCTGAGTGGCTAGGGCATGGTGCTTTTGCCGCAGCAGCTGCAAATTCAGTCTCTCTTCTCAGAAGTCCCTATTCTGCAGCTACAGAAATATACTGGCGGGCTTCTGTGTTAACTAAATGGACTTTCAGTTTTGCATATATCTTACATGGAAAAACTTTATGATATGTATTTATGATGCCGTCATCGTTAAAGTTACTTAAGGGGACTCTCTCAGTCATGGTAAGTGCCTCCAGGAATGACAGCTGGGTCTCGCGAGTCCTGGGAACCAGGCTGGGTTTTAGTTCAGCAGTCCCCTCCTGGAAGAGTTCTTTTCATCCTCGCTGCACAATTACAGCACTTTTCACCCAGCTCTCTAAAGCACAGATAAAAGCTCACCAGTGTGGCTTAATTAAGTGAAATCATATTTCAACTTATATTTTCAGAAGGCTGTTTCTTTCCTATTTAATACGGATACATGTTTTACAAGGCAACCTGAAGAATCAAGAACGCCTGGTTTGGATCGGATCTGCACCTGCTGTGTTTGATTATCTCTTGATCACAGCTCTCAGCTCTGTGTGATGTCTTTCCATCCACAGGCCATTCCAGAAGACAGAGCCATGGCATCATGCCAGGCTTTCATCCTACCAGCCTATCCACCCCCGTGGAAAGGACATCTTTCTCCCCAAGAGGGAAGTCCAGAAACGGCTCAGGCCTAGCCTGAGTGACAAGCCCATTTTTGAGCCAACTTTGTGTCCAAGGGAAGGTGGGACCTTGGTGAGCCAAGCTTGGGCTCTTGCTCACATTGTGGTCAGAGCATATGAGACTCCAGCATCTAAGAGAAGAAGACCCAAGGCAAAGGACCCAATGAAAACCAGGAAACAGGGGGGTAGGAAAGTATAATGATTGGCTGGACATGTCAGGTGTCTCAGCCTACCAGAGCAGAGGCGTGAGCTAACGAGGTTACATGGCTGCACCTATCAATAGTTACACACAACTGAGTAATGTAGAATCCTGCTCCCCCACCAGCATCGTCTGGGGCTTTCCAATTCTCTGAGTTTTGCTATCACAGGGTATTTATTATTAAACGCTCTTGATCCCTCCAGGTGTTATGAAAGTGTTCAATCAATACTTTCAAACACTTACATGACTGAGCAGAAATAGAATCACTTACCTCTGAAACCATCCTGACATTCTCCGCTGGCTATTTTATGTTGGCTCTCTCCTACACGGAACGCTGAGAGCATCAGACCTCCTCCTTCCCCAGTGTAAAGGAAAGTTCTGCTACAAGAACATCCCAAAGGCAAAGCAAGTGAAAGGGTGAAGGGAGCTTCAGGCCCACGAGCTGGAAAGGCATCCAACCTATCTTACTGTCTTGGCCTTGGTTCAACATCAGACAGGGTTGTCACCCCTTGTCATCACCATCTCTCACACCATCTGACTTTACCTTCCATGAATAGGTACTGGCTTCCCACAGGATGCAAGCTTCAGGGGCCCAAGGGCTCGGTTACCTGGATACTCCCAGGGTCCAATCAGTGCTTACACATAGCAAGTGATCAATACATATTGGTTGGCTATAGGATTAGTTGTCCACAGAATTCCTTTTCCATACTTAATTCTTGTAGGCTCCAACTTCAAAATGCTGTAACAACAACTATTAAATCAGAAAGTATTACCAGGATCAGCAGGGTGCATGGTGGTAAAGGTATTGGATTACCACATGGCCCACCATGGTTTGAGTCCCAGACCTGGTGGCTTGCTTTCTCACTAACACCCTCTCTCTGATGAGCGTGTGTGCCCTATAGAAAATTAAATAGGGACCAGCAGTTGGTGTGATGGCTATGTCGCTAGATTCCCATGTAGTCGACCACAGTTCGAGTCCTGGACCCGGTGGTTTAAACTCACTCCAGACACGTGTGCATGCATGCCCAAGATCCTGAGAGGAGAATGGAGGAGAACGGATTGCAACATGGCCATCCCCCCCGGGGGGGGGAGGTGATTTCTCACTTTCTGTCTCTCTGTCTCTCTCCATCTTTCTGGCGAGCGCACGCACACAAAAACCTCTCCCCCCCAAAAAAAAAAGAAAATAATACTAATAAATTAAATAAATAAATTTTTAAAAAGTATTACCATGCCTAGAAATACTAGTTTACTAACTTTTGATTTATCCATAAAATCTAAGAAATTTCCACCTCCAACAGCATATTCATCTAACCAGGTTCGGCAAGTTCATGGGGACACAAAGGTTACTATGCTCTGATGCTTTTCTGCTTCTACGACCCTTCTACTTTCCTGAACGAGCCATGAACTTGCATACACGATCTTCTTATGAAACTATTTTATAACGGTTCTCTCAAGTTCTACTGAACTCCTGATTTTATTCAGCGCAATAGTTTGTTGAGAATGGAATGACCAATGACTGTGAGAATATCCCCATCTTCAATTTTCCTCAGTTATCCTTCTGGACATCCTGCCTAGACTGCCCTAGTCTTCGCTTCCTCAATGGGTTTCTGAGAAGAACTGTATGCTGTAGATTCTCAGCAATACAATCCAACTTTTTAAATTAACCAATGGCAACCCTGAAAGCACATGGGCCTACTGCCATTTGCCGAATTATTATATATATTTTTTTTACTTTCACTGAAACATTTTAAAGGTCTTCTTGCTTTAATGTTGTCCAACAAACCCCCTCTTTTTATAAGTAAACTTTTCAGATAAGAAATTTACTCAAGATGCAATCAACCTTTTCGAAGGAAACCATTCTCTCTGACATGACAAGAACTACTGAAAAACAACACTGTCAGGAGCAGCAGCTGTACACCACTGCTGACACCTAAAAGAGTAGTGGGGAAAAATAGCTGGTGGGGGAAAAACTAAGTCCATAAACATTGCGGAGAAGCAAGCTCCCCCAGCTCTCGCGCGACATGCGGCAACCAATTACTCTCTCAAAAGAAGAATGCAGGTCTTACATGAAGTGGAACAATTAATTTCACGCTTGTCATCCTGGCCTCAATAGTAAGTTGATTTGAATCAGATATTTGCGGTACATTACAGCTTGCAGGGGACAGTTCTGGTGCCTCCTGAGCTGACGGACTGCCTTGATGGCTACCATTGTAAAACAATCCATCAATAAGAGTAATTATGGTATTGATCAAAGCGGTTGGCTGCTTCAGATTGGAATCAATTCTCGGGAGTTGCAGGGAACAGAAATGTCTAATGGACTATTCCATCACTAGTCACCACAGCAACTGAAACAGCTAATATTCTGGAAAGTTCTTAATAATTACTCATTGAATCTGCATTTCTGCTTCGGTGGTCATAACTAGACCTTGCTTACTGTAGCCTGAAAGTCAGTCCAAGTAGGTGGAGAAAGGGCCAAACGCAGACACAGAGCATTAGCAAAAAACAGTAGAACAAATAATGAGGAAAACTACCTTCGATAATTGCATTGTGTCCTGTTAATCACAGAAGCTCATTATTTTTTTCCCCTACATTTTTGAATTAAAAAAAAAAAGTGCTAGGAAGAAGACAGCTTAGTTTATAGAGGCTGTTCTTATAGTGGTTCTTGTCCAAAGAAAAATGTTCATTTCACTGTTGATGGCACCTGTAAGAGAGCACAGCACCATCAACATGGACTGCTCGTGGATCTGTCATTTGCCATATTCTAGCTCACACAGAAAAATATGGACTCTCTGGGAACCACCATTCCTTTAGGAAGACCCACGAAGACACACAAACCTAATAAACCCACTTTTTTCCTCGCGTAAATGCCTATTGATTTAGAATCAGGCCGCGCACGTTGAGGGCAGCCCCTACAGGACATGAGAGACCCAGAATCTACCACATTCCTCATCAGAAGACCTCCTGATCTGCACAGAGAAAGGGTCACTGTTCCATCTTGACGACTTCCTCCTGTAGTCGCTGCAAGACTCAGCTTAGCACTTTGGATCACATCGCACACCTCCCTAATGACAAGATTTCAGATCCACCAGAAAAGGAATTCCCAATTTCAGGTTTGAGAGTCTTCCCTTTCCAAGAGTCCATGCATAAAGCTTCTTCCAGGGTGCAGTCCAAGGAGTTCGCACAAAGCCTGTTTTTTCGTCCCTAAATTTGACAATGACATTCTGTTTCCAACTATACTTTTGCATTTCTTTCATCAAGGATTTCCTTGCCCACCCCAAATCTGATACTTCTTAACCTCTCTTTGCCTATACACAGCCATTTCCACCTCTCAAAGGGAGGATAAAATGATCTGTCCCGAGGGTAATGTATTTAGAGGAGGCTTTATTGGGAGAGAGCTGAGATGACTTGAGACGCTCCCGGAGTACCTGGCAGTTGGGGCGGGGGCGGGGCACTTGAGTGGGGTAAACAACATAAGCAAAGCCCTAAATAGATGGGGAAAGCCCTAAAGAGGTGAGGAGACAGGGAAGGTTTGTAGTAGAGACCCACAAAGTAAGGTAGAGGGAAAATGAGGAAGGGCTTTGCATACAAAACTCCACAGATGACACTCCCCTTAGAGACAATGGGAGGGTCATGCTGGGCTTCTTAGGCAGGAGCTGATGGGAATGCTGTGTGAGAAAGGCAGCCCAGAAGAGTGTAAGATGGACCACTGGGGGGCCACCGCCATCATTCAGAGGAGAGGAGATGACAGAACACCAAATTCTTTCCAAGTGGATCTTCTGTAATTGGGACATTATTTCTAGTCGCAGGTCGATTAATGCTTGGGCAGATATTCATCAGGGCAAGTCGCTGAGCTGTTTTTCCTTCTGTTACTTGCAAACTGGCCTGAGGTCACTGCGAATTTACAGGATGATTAGTCATTGTCCTCCTCTTGCATATCAAAGCTCTGTAAGACACCTGAGTGAATTCCAAGTTTGGTTTGGAAAGTTTCATGACAGCAACAATATATTTATTCAAAGGCTTAGAAAGTTTTACCACCAGAATGGCTTTTAACTCTCCTTAGCCCTATACGCATGACCATTAAATCAAATGTGATTCCATCTGAAAAAGGAGGAAATAGGATTTAGAAGTTTTTACCCGGAGAGAAAAATGTGAGCAATAGAAACCAAACCAACAGCCGTTCCACTGGGAAAAGTTACAGATATGTGTCTTCCCTCTGCAACCAAATATTAATTTCACTGATGGTGAGATTAAAGAGGCCGACAGTTGGCAGCGGAGATTTCTGCCGTGCTTTATCTGCGTGTGGCAACACCTCTGGGCTGGGGCTAGAGGACAGGAGGGTGTCCTATTATGCTCTTCACAATAGATTCCATGATAGAGCCTCCACAAGGCAGATAAGGACGCTCCTCACAGAAAGTGTGCCGCCTCCTTAGAGCGTATGAGCTGCTGCGCAGCATTTCCCAATATCTTTCTCTTTTATTACTATGAATTTCTAACACGGAAGACTTTTGTTGTTGTTGTTGTTGTTGTTGTTGTCATGGAGTACCTGCTCTCACCAGAGAGAGAGACAGAAAGAAGGAGAAGAGAGAGAGAGAGAGGAAGTACCCACAGGTGAACGGGCAGGCCGCAATCCCTTCTCCTCTCGGGATTTTGAGCACGCACATACATGCACCCAGCATGTTTTTCAAGCCATTGTGTCTAGGACTCAGATCATGTGATCAGCCAGCTGCCTTAACCACTACGTCATCAGCTGATCCACAAGGAAGACTTCTACGTTAATTCAGGAAGTAACAATAATATTAGTAGCAGCCAACTCTTATGTAGTAGCACTTACTACTTGATAAGTCTTATTCTGTACTTTTTTTTTTTTTTTTTTTTGAGAAACAGATTTTTGCTATAGGGTGTATGAGGTCGCTGGAGAGACAGAGACAGAAAGTGAGAAATCCTCCACCAAGGGGATAGCCACGCTGCAGTCCCCTCTCCTCCATTCTCCTCTTGGAATTTTGGGCATACACACTCGCGCTCAGTGTGAGTTTTAAGCCACCGGGTTCAGAACTCGAACCGCAGTTGACTATGTGGGATTACGGCGATGTAACCATTAAGCCATCTGCTGGTTCCTTAGCTTTCTTAAAATCCATATGCATTAGGTACTACAGTCATCTCCATTTTCACATGGGGGCACTGAAGCTCAGAAAGATTAAGTATTTGCCCAAGTCTCTATTTTCGTCCACTGAGACACAGGCACACACATGGAACCACAAAGAGGCTACCAGCACACTGCGGCCGGTGGGCACATTGTTGCACTCCTAACATGCAAGTGTATTATTACGAAGGCAGCAATTGTACATTAGAAGCTAAGTGACTGAGTCCTTGCTGGACCTTCTCCAGGCACCCGTGGAAAGAGAAACGGAAGGTAAGGAGGAAGCACTGAATTGGGAGATAACAAACCACTTATCCCCAGAGTCCTACATGGAAACGGAAATAACTCTCCAGAGTGAGACAACTCCCTAGCAAATCCAAACCTGTCATTTTTTAAAATTTATATATATACACACACACACACACATATATATATGGGGTCTAGCAGGTGGCGTGGTGGTTAAAGGTGCCGGACTCCCACATGGCCAACCATGGTTCAAGTCCTAGACCTGGCAGCTTGCTTTCTCACTTTCTCTCACTCTCTTGCTCTGTCCCTCTCTGGTCAAAGTAAAATAAATAAATAAAGTTAAATAAAATAATTCTTTAAAAAAATAGATACAATTCTTTCTTTCTTCCTTGAGAGAAAAGAGAGAGACAGAGAAATAGGCATCCTAACAGGGTCTCCATACCAAGATTACTCTCTAGTCCCAGCCAGCCTGGATCACAGGCACGTGCATGTGCCTAGCGTACACAGGGAGGTCCTGGGACATGAACCCAGGACCTTTCCATGTGGATCCAGTTGGGCTACCGCCACACCATGCCTCAACCCCAAACCTGCACCTGATGGGAGAGCATCCCCCTTAAGGCAGTGCTTCTCAAGTGGCTTCCATAAACATCAATATCCTCTAGGGAAATGGGAAAATCCACACTTCTGAGCCCAACCCAAACCAAATCCAGTGATTCGTTGTGAGAAACACATGTTTAAGCATCATCTTTGCATGACTTTATAAAGACTTTTGGGGGAATTTTGGAGACTGAAGTTATCTCAATCTTGCTACCTGCAGAGGCTTCCAAAAGGCACACCTGCATGGACCAGCCCCATAGCCAGTAGTTAAGGAAGCCAGATTCCATATGGATGGCCAACCTGATTCAAATCCAAATCCCTGCCCCAGCAGTTTGAAAAACACACCAGGTGCCTGCATATGTGTGCCTAAAATCCCAGTGGGGGGCTGGCAGGTGGGATGGTGGTTAAGGGTGCTGGACTCTCACATGACCAACCATGGTTCACGTCCTGGACCTGGTGGCTTGCTTTCTCACTTTCTTCCTCTCTCCTCACCCTCCACCCCCAATCTGGTCAAATTAAAATAAATAAATAAATAAATAAATAAATAAAGTAATAAAGTAATTATTAAATAAGAAAAAAATCCCAATGAGACAGAGAAATGGCAGAGAAGGCCTTATGATATGACCACACTTCATCTCCTTCTCCATCTCCCTCTGTCCCTCGCTGGCAAACACACACACCCTCTGGCAATTAAAAAAATTAAAAAAGAAAAGGCACACGTGGAATTCACACTCAGGAAGATTTCCTTCAAATCAAAACGTGTTAACAGGAATACAGAGACCCATCTGTACTCTCTCCCTCTTGAAAGAATTAATACCACTAGGCTCACTGAGCTGAGCAAAGAAACACTTGGAAAACACAGTGCGTTACAGGATTTTGAAAGGTCACACCAACATGAAGATGCTTTGAGCACGGGTGCCTGAACCAGCTGTTCAAACTCAAGGCAGTTTTGAATCTTCAATACTAAAGGTCCAATTTCAGAGCTGCATGTAAACAAGATGGGCACAGAATGGGTCCATAAAAATATAAAATCAAATCCTGGCCTTAAAAGACCATCCAAGCCTCTGAAAGTGTGGACAAGTGCCAAGCCCAGGAAATAATTGAAGGTGAGAACCAAGATGCATTGAAAAGAAGGCCTGACTGTTCCTGCTGGCTCTTCTCCCTCTGGCCCCTCCACACTTCTCAATCTGACACCCTCTGCATGGTGCCCTCGATCAACAGCAGACTCTGCAATGGCACCAACCAGTAGCGTGAATGAGTTGGGGCCACAGAGACAGCAAAGGAGCAATGAAGAGCCAGAGAAAGGCGGGTCTGTGTGTGCCAGAGGCGGGTCTGTGAGGGCCACTGCTGGGAGAGACCGGAGTCAGGAGGGAGACAGCAGAAGTTCTCCCACGGAGTGTGCCCATGTCTAATGTTAAGGAATGGCAACCAAGTCCTAGTGACATAGGACATAGCCACAGGCCAGTTAAAGTCTTTACAGAAGCCCCTAAAATAAGACAAAAGAGGGACCAGCAGTTAGTGTCATGGCTATGTTGCTGAACTCTATGTAGTCGATCACGGTTCGAGTCTTGAACCCGGTGGTTTAAACTCACGCCGGGCATGTGTGCGTGTATGCCCAAGATCCCAAAAAGAGAATGGAGGAGAAGGGGATTGTGGAGTGGCCATCTTCCCTGGAGGATGATTTCTCGCTTTCCATCTCTCTGTCTCTCTCTGTCTTTCTGGTGAGTGCACGCACCCTGTAGAAAAAACCTCTCAAAAAAAAAAGGCAAAAGAACGATTGAGAACAAAACCTAGTGAGTATGTGAGTGCCCACCATCCTTGACCACAGAAGTGAGACGCAATGGACCCCATATTCCTATCCCATTTCTGTAATGAGTGGGTTTGGGTTTGTCTACTAGTAAGTCTCGTACATATTCGTACGACAACTAAGTTATTCACAAATGGTTTTTAGTGTGAAGCCCAGTACAGGAAACCCAAACTAAGCCAAATGCTTGTCTAACAATCTCATCACCAGACTATCCTGCAAGAAAAGAAGAAAAACCTTTAGCAGTCCTGTATAAAGGGAATTGAGACGAAGAGACAGACAGACAGACAGACACTATTGTACCAAAGACATAGCTATGCCTAAAGAGAGGTTGAAACTACTGAGATCCAGTAGTTTACACAGTGGTAACTTGGGAGCCCAATTAAGGAAGATTTCTAAAGAGATTACTGCATGAATTAAAAAATGACATAAATACCACAACCAAGCAGATTTCAACGAGAGAGCTGAAACAATAAAACCCCAGGCTCTGACTACAACCCAGCAGGTCTCCAAGTTTCACTCTAGCATTCTGTTTAGTACATGAAGTCATCTTATGACCATATCATTTCAATATTTATCTAACTGGCTCTTTGGAACCAGGTCATTTAATACTAATTCTGCTCCATAGCAATTCTATGATTCCAATGTAATGATACTCACTGAGATTCAGGAGACAAGATAGAGATTTCGGGGGCCAGAGCAGACACAAAGAAAACACTACTTAGGAAGGCAGTAAAGTTACTCCATTTCTGATATTACTGGAGGAACTACACAAGATAGGATTGGCTTGGAGGAGAAAGCCATAGAGCCCTTTGTGACCACAACAGGTTGACATTTGAGGTTCCCACTTATTCTTGCTCATTAAAACACTAGTCTGCAAATTCTTAAAACAGTGGCAGGTGACAGTAATAATGCTGTCACCTGCATTCACTACCTTATTCTATTCTAAATAACCTATGCATTCAAATTAAAATGGCTATGTAGAGGCCTCTCCTAACTTCAAAACACAAACATGTTGACTGTTGTGAGGGTTGGGGCTGCCCTGAACCTATGATGCACAGTCTGATCCTGCTCTTTCACCTCAGGCAACATGGCCTTGGTTTACTTTCCACTTCTCTTCTTGCAGAAGCCTGTCCACTGCTCTCCTACTTTCCTCTTGCCCCACAAACCCACCCCAAGTCCTGTTTTAAAACACTGGCACATAACCCAGATGTTAGCATGGCAACTGCATAATGCATATCCCAACCCAGTGACTTGAAAATCATTCTGGGTGCATCTGTGTGCATGCCCAAAATCCCGAGAGGAGAATGGAAGAGAAGAGACTGTGGCCTGGTCATCCTCCTGGGGGATGCTTTCCCACTTTCCCTCTTTCTCTCTCTCTCTGTATCTCTCTAGTGAGCACATGTACCCTATAGCAAACTAACTAAATAAATATCAATAACACACTGGCACGGTATCAGTGCCATGAGGCACCAAAGCCTAGTGGACTTCCTCCTGCACACACAATGCCCCATCTCTCTACCTGGCCTGACCCTGCCTCAATGGCCTCCATACCCCCTGGACCACTGACCCGTAGATGCTGCTGCTAAAACTATCCATACCACAATCTGCAAGCTGGTTCTGCCATGGCCTTGGCATCAGCTATCGTCTCTATCCAGAATGCTCTTTGCTTTCATCATCACTGGATTTCACAATCAGTATCGCCTTCATCGCAGATGGAACGCTGCCTTCTCTGAACACTATGATCAAGTCGCAACCAGCTGCTGTCTGGCATATTGTCTGTGTCTCTGCAGAGATCTCAGAGATCTGAGTGTTTTCTTGCTTGTTTCTTGACCCTCTCTCACTACACCATAGGCTCTCTAACATGTATCACCTTTGTTTGCTTTTTTTCTTTTTGCCACAGGGTGCATGCACTCACCAGAGAAGAGAAACACAGAGGGAAAGTGGGAAATCAACCCCTCACCCCCCGCCAGGGGGATGGCCACACTGCAATCCCTTCTCTTCCATTCTCCTCCTGGGATTTTGGGCATTACATGCCCGGTGTAATTTTCAAGCCACCAGGTCTAGGACTCTAATCGCGGTCAGCCACGTGGGAATCTAGTGCCCTTATCACTAGATCACCTGTTGGCCCTACACACATCACCTTTGTAAAGAAAATGGATTTATAGTTCTCTTATTTATTTTAAATGACAAGTAAAAGTTGTATATATATATTTATGGTGTGCATACAGTATTTTAGCATATTTATATATTATGGGATAGCTAAATCAAGCTATTTAACATAAGCATTACTCACATACGTATCGTTTTTGGTGTGGCAAGAATATTTAAAATCTATTCTCTTATTAATCTTGAAATAGATAATATTCTGTTTGTCATTTATCAACCAAGACTCCACCTGGTGATCCCAGTGTGTATATTTAAACAAAGTCAACCAGTCATGAAATTAATGAGGAAAAAAAAGTGGTAATGACACAAAATGGGCTAGTGGATCCCAGCTGCTTTCTATCAAACTTTGGACTTCAAAACGTTGTATTCCAAGAGCATTGTGTTCCAATAATTCAGGGGGGAAAACAGTGATCTCTGGGCAAGCCTCCCAGATGCATCTGCCCATTGGATTTTTTAAAAACTCATGACTCTTCCACCACTAACTGAGAGCTCAAGGGACTCTGATGTCCAAATCTTTTAAACAACAAAAGGTAATTAAAAGTTGCCTTGGGCCAGCAGGTGGTATGGTGGGCACTGGACTCCCACGTGGCCGACCGCAGTTTGAGTCTTGGCCCTGAAGGCGTACTTTCACACTTTCTCTCTCTGGTGAGTGAGTGTGTCCTATAACAAATTAAAATAATAATAATTAATAAAATAAAATTTAAAAAAGGACTTGTCTGAGGTCAGCAGGTGGCTTGGTAGTTAAGGCCTGGTCCCATAGTTGTCTGAGTTCTGCAGGTGGCTTGGTAGTTAAGGCCTGGTCCCACATGGTTGACCATGGTTCCTAGACCTAGTGGCTTGCTTTCTCACTTTCTTTCTCTTTCTCCCTCTCTTTCTCTCTTTGTGAGTTCACATGCCCTATAGTAAGTTAAGTAATAATAATAATAATGAATAGATAAGTAAAATTAAATAATTCCTTTTAAAAAGTTGTCTGTGGTTAGGGGGCATTGTTTTATAATATTAAGAGACAAAAGGAAAAATATTCTCAGTGACCTTTCAAAAATCCATACAATTTTGGTATAAAATGTTGTATTAAATGCATTTGTATCAGTCAAGATTCTCCAGAAAAACAGAGCTAATAATATGTGTGTGTATCTATCTGTGTGTGTGTGTGTGTAAAGAAAGCCTGAGATTTAATGTAAGTCAGAGCTCTCATGAGTATGAGGTCTGTCAAGTCCAAATGTGAACTGGCAGCCTGGAGACCCAGGAGAGCCCACGGTGAGGTTCTGGTCCAGGGACTGGTTGGTAAAGACCCAGAGAGCCCATGCAGAGGGCGTCTGAAGGAATTATGCTGGAGAATTCTCTTGCTCTGGGTACCAGTCTTTTCTGTGCTGACCTTCAGTGAATCAGCCAAGACCCACCCACATTATGGAGAATAATCTGTTTCCTGGAACTTCACCAATTTAAATGTAAATCTCATCCCCAAACACCCTCCAAATTGACACATAAAATTAACCATCTCAATTCCTCATGGACCCCCAGCACCTATTCATATCTCCTTAAACAACACTTAATTTCAAATAAAAACAAAAACACTGTCATCATTCCATCTAATATGATATTCCAACAACCAAAACCACACTTTCCCCAGAAAAAGATTCTAACTCTTCTCTTTGATATACCATAACTTAAGTGCTATGATGTAAAGTTAAGAACATTTAAATACTATACTATAAAGTCAAGAGTACCTCTTAGGTTATATAAGATGATAACAGAGGGAAGAAAACAAAGATATTTGCCAAACACAAACACGGTCAAAACAAAATCAGGAAAAAATATTCATGAAGATCTCAGTCCTTATTTCTGTACCTGTCATGTGATCCTAGCTAGCATTTATAACTATCTTCTTCCACTACCCATTCTGAATTATCATTGTCTTCAGCAAACCTAATCTGATCATGGTTTTTACCTACTAGAATAAACCAAACCTTAAACTCTGTAGTACTCAGTAGAGCTATAATAACAAAATACTGCAGACCAAGCGGCTGAAACAACAGAAATGTATTTTCCACAGTTCTGGAGGGTGGAAGTCCATGATCAACCTGTTGGCAGGTGTGGTTTCCAGTATGGCCTCTCTCCTTGGCTTACAGAGGGCCACCTTCTTGTGGTGTCCTTCCATAGTCTACTTTCCATTGCATCCCTGGTGTCTTTTCCTTTTTCACAAAGACACTAGTTCTAATGGTTTAAAAACATTATAATTTCATTTTACCTTAGTTATCTCCTTAAAAGCCCCTTCTCCGAATTAAGTCACATTGGCAATTAGGGTTTCAACCCATGATACAATTCAGTCCATAAGCACTTGTAATAACACTCCCAGGCTTGAGGTCAGGTGGTGGCACAGCAGTAACACAACTGGACCTACATGAGAAGGTTCCAGGTTCTTGTCCCAGGGCCTCCAAGAGCACAGCAGGCTGGTTGAGGTTCAGGGGAATTGTCATATGATGATTCTACTGGTGATGTCCCCTCTCTCTTTTCCTTTATCTGTATATCACTCTCTCATGGAAAAAAATAACATACACTTTAAAACAAAAATCCCAGTCTCAGGTAAAACAAAAATCCCAGGGTAGCGTACAGTCAAGTAATAGTTAAGGAAAATAGTTACGTGTTTTAGATATTTTGAAAATATTATATTTATTCACCAAACATTAAGACACTTGGCCAAGGATTAGCAGGTAGTATGGAGGTTTAAAGTGCTAGATCCCACATGACTGGCTAAACATTTCAAGTGCTGGACCTGGTGACTTGCAAATCACCCCAGTCACGTGTGCATGTGTGCCCAAAATCCTAAGGAGACTGGAGGAAAAGGTACTGTAGCATGGTCATCCTCCCTCGGGGGTAATTTATGACCCCCCCCATCTCTCTCTGATGAGCACATGTGCCCTATGACAAGTACCTAGTGTACACCAGGCACACCACAATGGATATTAAGAGTGACCAAATGAGACAAAACTGAAACATGTCATGGGTGCTGCTCACTGTGGACTGCTCTTCTCAGACAGAAGGTCTTAATATAGCACTTCAAATCCTTTCCAATTCTAGGAATTTTTCTCAAGTTTCAGCTTTAGTGTTAGTTCTACTCCTTGCTTTAGTTTTCTTTTGCAGGGGCTCCTATTAGTCATATGTTAGCTCTCCTCCACCTAGCTGCAACTCTCTTAAATTTTTTTTTCTATTTTTTTAACTCTTTTTTCCTATTTTTTTAATATTTAAAATGTCCTGAATTTTTACCTTCTATGTATTTTAAGGTATTATCTGTCGTGTTTATTTCTTTTGTGCTCCTTCTAATTTAATTATTTCTAAAATGTTAAAATTTTATTTCTAATGCTTTCCTCACTTTTGTCACCTCATTCCTGAGATTTTTCTATTTTGATTTATATTATTCTTTCATACCTTGTGTCACTTTCTTAATGACTTTTAGTTCATTTTGATAATCATAGGTTTTATATATACATATATGTGTGTGTGTGTGTGTGTGTGTGTGTGTGTGTGTGTGTATACACACACACAGATTTAGATATTTTTGCTATAGGGCATGTGTGCTCACCAGAGAGACAGAGAGACAGTGAGAAATCGCCCTCCAGGGGGCATGGCCGCACTGCAATCCCTTCTCCTCTAACCTCCTCTCGGAATTTTGGGCATGCACCACACATGCCCAGCATGTTTCAAGCCACCAGGTCTGGGACTCGAACTGCGGTAGACTACAAGGGAGTCCAGCGCCTTAAGCACTACACCATCTGCTGGCTTCCAGGAGGTTATATTTTTCATTTGTTCTGTGGGCATAGGTCTGATGCACTATATGTAAAGGTGTTAGTCTGCTCATTATTTTTCATTTATTGTATCTTTGTATGGGATTTTACCTCCATCTTTACATGTGCGCTTTTTTTATTGTGAAATTAATTTTCGTAAACCTTTAGGAGGAAGCATGATTCACAGTAGCTTTTCTAAGTTGAGATCTCTCTCTTTCTGTTTTTTCATGCACTGCTAAAAAATATGATAATTGCTGCCTGAGAGCCTGGCTCTTTTTCTACACCATGTCCACATTTATTACTAATTCTCAAAGAAGAAAAAAATTATTTTTCTAAGCATTGAAGGGAGGGAGGGAGGGAGAGCGGGGCAGCCAGTGGCACAGTGTTTAAGGCAGCTGGATCCCACATGGTTAACTGTACAGCTCAAGTTCAAGACCCAGAGACTTGAAAAACATACCGGGCCAAGTGTTGTGTGCATGCCCAAAATCCTGACAAAGGGGAGAAATGAAAGAAGGGATTGCACAGCATGACCATTCCCCATGGGGCATGGGGGAACTCGCTCTCGCTCTCGCTCTCGCTCTCGCTGGCTAGCACACACACGCTGGTAAAATTTTTCTTAAAAAGTGACTCACAAGGGAAAAAATATTATAATGAGTCTTTAAAAGCTAAAATGTATGCAAAACAAAAATAGAGTAAGTAACCTAAGATATTCAAGGAAAGAAAACTCGAGCCAAGGATTTTATATTATCATCACGTATAAAGGACACGGGAAACATAAAAGAACTCAAGAAATATTATTCCCTTGAGCCATTTCAGAAGACTATACTAAAAAATAAGTTTCATATAATCAAAATAGCTAAAGAGTGAGATCAAAAACAGTGGGCAGTGGGACCAGCAGTTAGCATAACGGCTATGTCGCTGGACTCCTATGTAGTCGACCGCAGTTCGAGTCCTGGACCCAGTGGCTTAAACTCACGCCAGTGCGTGTGCATGCGTGCCCAAGATCCTAAGAGGAGAAAGGAGGAGAAGGGATTGCAGTATGGCCACCCCCGCCCCCGGAGGGGTGATTTCTTGCTTTCTGTCTCTCTGTCTCTCTCTGTCTGGTGAGCACACACGCCCTATAGCAAAAACCTCTCCAAAAAAAAAGAACAGTGGGCAACAGCAAACATAGAGATACTTCAAATATTAAAACTAAGTGAGAATTAGCACATAATGTCTACCTGCTCTCAAAAAATGTAGGTATTGTACAGCTATGTTTTCAAGTGGGCAAAATGGGAAAAGCACACGTTAAAAAAAAAAGTTAGTATTCTGAGTAGTCATATTCATGGTGGCAACATTATTCTTAGATACTTTTATATAATATGAGATCAAACAAATGAGTTATTAGGAGCTACTCTGGTTTTATCAAGTCTATCATCTGTGTTATCCTCCTTAGAACCAGCTTCTTAGCGTGAAAGAAAAGAGATACAGACTTAATATAGAAAAGATTAAGGGAAAATCCTGTGTCTTATATCTGAGTTGGAAGTATCAGCATAAAATCATAATTCATATACATATGTATATATATGTGCACACACACATTTATGAGTGTGTGTGTGCATGCTCATGTGTGTGTTTACATGCACAAACACTAACACAGATACATTTATAAGTCTACACGCTAACCAGCCTCCAGCTTAGTCCCCAAAGAAAGCGTAGAACAATGTCTAAGAAGGAACAGAGAGTACCAACCTTGTGGCTTTGACATATAATGTCTCAAAAATTTAGAATACCCTGGAGAAAGGCTTTATTCCAGGCCTGGGCAGGAGCGGACAGAATGAGCCTGGGACACCATGCTGTACCTAATAGCTGGGAAGCTGCCAAAGTCTCCCAGGGTCATGGGAGATGGGGCCAACCTGAAGAGGCTCTCCCAGGGCAAAGACAGGAGCTTCAATAAGGCCCATAATTGCAATTGATTAAAACCCATGAAATATGTTAAAAATCTATTTGTTCATCTGAGTACAGAAAAGAAAAACATCCTCATTTGCCTTCAAAGGATGACAGGAAAAAAATTTCACTATCTTGAACTGTTTACTACCATGGAAAAAGTAAGAAATCAAAGCTTTATCTCACTCATCCTGTATGAACTGACTGGGAAACCAGAGAGAGGGGGGCGGCCTCACTTTATAAAAGTGTTCCAGCTAACACATGGGGAAGAAAGGTACAACCAGAATATCAATGCTTTGCAACCCTTTGAGCACCAAGAGCTCAATGACACGGGGCAGGGGCGAGGAGCAGTCCCCCTCCACCCTGGGCCTCCCATGAGCAAGCACAGCACCGTGCCTGGGTCCTGCCCAGGAGTCATCCCCAGTCTGGTCAAGCTCTGGACCGGGCTGC
>NW_006159553.1:1448706-1452141 GCF_000334495.1 Tupaia belangeri chinensis
TAGCGTAACGGCTATGTCGCTGGACTCCTATGTAGTCGACCGCAGTTCGAGTCCTGGACCCAGTGGCTTAAACTCACGCCAGTGCGTGTGCATGCGTGCCCAAGATCCTAAGAGGAGAAAGGAGGAGAAGGGATTGCAGTATGGCCACCCCCGCCCCCGGAGGGGGGATTTCTTGCTTTCTGTCTCTCTGTCTCTCTCTGTCTGGTGAGCACACACGCCCTATAGCAAAAACCTCTCCAAAAAAAAAGAACAGTGGGCAACAGCAAACATAGAGATACTTCAAATATTAAAACTAAGTGAGAATTAGCACATAATGTCTACCTGCTCTCAAAAAATGTAGGTATTGTACAGCTATGTTTTCAAGTGGGCAAAATGGGAAAAGCACACGTTAAAAAAAAAAGTTAGTATTCTGAGTAGTCATATTCATGGTGGCAACATTATTCTTAGATACTTTTATATAATATGAGATCAAACAAATGAGTTATTAGGAGCTACTCTGGTTTTATCAAGTCTATCATCTGTGTTATCCTCCTTAGAACCAGCTTCTTAGCGTGAAAGAAAAGAGATACAGACTTAATATAGAAAAGATTAAGGGAAAATCCTGTGTCTTATATCTGAGTTGGAAGTATCAGCATAAAATCATAATTCATATACATATGTATATATATGTGCACACACACATTTATGAGTGTGTGTGTGCATGCTCATGTGTGTGTTTACATGCACAAACACTAACACAGATACATTTATAAGTCTACACGCTAACCAGCCTCCAGCTTAGTCCCCAAAGAAAGCGTAGAACAATGTCTAAGAAGGAACAGAGAGTACCAACCTTGTGGCTTTGACATATAATGTCTCAAAAATTTAGAATACCCTGGAGAAAGGCTTTATTCCAGGCCTGGGCAGGAGCGGACAGAATGAGCCTGGGACACCATGCTGTACCTAATAGCTGGGAAGCTGCCAAAGTCTCCCAGGGTCATGGGAGATGGGGCCAACCTGAAGAGGCTCTCCCAGGGCAAAGACAGGAGCTTCAATAAGGCCCATAATTGCAATTGATTAAAACCCATGAAATATGTTAAAAATCTATTTGTTCATCTGAGTACAGAAAAGAAAAACATCCTCATTTGCCTTCAAAGGATGACAGGAAAAAAATTTCACTATCTTGAACTGTTTACTACCATGGAAAAAGTAAGAAATCAAAGCTTTATCTCACTCATCCTGTATGAACTGACTGGGAAACCAGAGAGAGGGGGGCGGCCTCACTTTATAAAAGTGTTCCAGCTAACACATGGGGAAGAAAGGTACAACCAGAATATCAATGCTTTGCAACCCTTTGAGCACCAAGAGCTCAATGACACGGGGCAGGGGCGAGGAGCAGTCCCCCTCCACCCTGGGCCTCCCATGAGCAAGCACAGCACCGTGCCTGGGTCCTGCCCAGGAGTCATCCCCAGTCTGGTCAAGCTCTGGACCGGGCTGCCAATGTGTAGAAAATTCCAAAGAAAGGAGGAGGGCCCACGAGTGAACCAAATGCATACTGGGAGAACTACAAGTTATATAGCTGGATTCTTTTAATATATAAATTTTAAGGAGGAAATAAAAGGGGATGGAGGAGGAAGTTGCAGGTTAAAAAAGGTTTAGGAGATGTTGAATAAAAAGAGAAGGAGCAAAACTAAACTGTAGTTTCTGAAGAAGCACACTTAAGTGGTCCAAGACAAAGAAATGCAAGAAAGAATTAAAGCAGAGAATGGGAAGGAGCAAGGGGCTATCTCTGCCTCCATGGAGCTGATGGTCTGATGGACAGCAGAAGGCAGTGTTGGGTGGGTGGGACTAAATAAAAAACAAACTTTCAATGCAATCACGTTTATTGATAAAGATTCCTAGTCGGGAATTATCAGGTGATAATGATGATAGAGCGGCAAATCCCACACTAACCATGACACACACCGTTTTATAAAGTCTTCATTCTTGGGACCAGCAGGTGGCATGGTGAAAAAGGCACTAGACTCCCACATGGTCAACCGTGTTTCGAGTCCCAGACCTGGTGACTTCCTTTCTCTGTTTCTCTCTCTCTGATGAGTATACATGCCCTTAACAAACTTTAATAATAATAATAATAAAGTCTCCATTCTTGCATTATATTTCCATGTGGGGACTAGATAAGAGGGAAGGGTGACAGCTGTTAACGTTTCGATGAGCCTATTTCCCAAAATCAGCATCATGACCCTGGAGAGGGACTGGGGGAGAATGTGCCGCCTTCCCAAAAGCAGGCCCTCTGAGTAAATGCTGTTTCTCAAACTCTGTATTACACCAAGTAACAATCGCATGACAGTGAGGGCCAGACGAGGACTGATGAAAGCACCTAGGTGCTTTTAGTGTCACTGCCACATCAGCGGAGTGAGAGGTGATCCCACACACCAGGCCCTGGATGGAGGGTGGGAGGGTCGGCCTGGCCTATAGCAAAGGCCTTGGCCCTCCAACATGAAGCAGCCCAGAGACAAGACTGTTCTCCACTCAGCACAGGCTCCCTTTTTATGCCTCCTGCCAGGGAGTCTTCCAGAGAATGATCCTTCGTACACTTACACACACACACACACACACACACACACAAACATTTCAAAAAAAAACTGTTCTTTTCCAATCCAGCTACTTTCAGGTTATGAGCATATGCGCACTGCCCAAAGACCCTGTTGAGAGTGAAAGCGAGTGACATTAGTAAGTATGCCAGACAACTGGAAGGAGGTGGCACTGTGTGTGAATCAGCACAGAAGATTCTCCTAGCTGTGACCCCCTCCCCAACACACTGACACTGCTCCTTCCAGAATTCTCCCCAACACAGGACACCTGCATCCTTCCAGAATTCTTGTTTCAGCCTCCACAGGAAAGGCAAAAGTGAAGAAACACCAGACTGTCACAGGACCCCACAGGCTAAGAGCAAGAGGATTTTAGGAGGTACGCAGACAAACAGGTGCCTTTTCATGGCTTGAACAGTGTACTTCTTTCTTTCTTCCATGAGCGAGAGAGACAGAAAGAGAGAAACAGAGACAGCACCTCTAACAGTCTTGAGGCCATGACCCACTCCCAGCCTCAGGCAGCCCCAGATCATGGGCACAGTGGCACCCAGCATCCTCAGCGAAGTTATCAGACGCCAACCCAGAACTTCCCACGTGGTTCTGCCTCACAGAGCAGCATATTTTAATGCTGTGCTACCATCTGACCCCATTTTAATTTTATTAAGAATTTAGGGAACCAGCAGTTAGCGTAATGGCTATGTCGCTGGACTCCCACGTAGTCGACCCCAGTTCGTGTCCCGGACCCGGTGGCTTAAAACTCACGCCGGGCGTGTGTGCGTGCGTGCCCAAGATCCCGGGAGGAGAATGGAGGAGAAGGGATTGCGGCGTGACCATCCCCCCTGGGGGGTGATTTCTCGCTTTCTGT
>NW_006159553.1:1452225-1511186 GCF_000334495.1 Tupaia belangeri chinensis
TTTCTGTGTCTATGTCTCTCTCTGTCTGTCTGGCGAGCGCACGCGCCCTACAGTGAAAATCTCTCTCAAAAAAAAAAAAGAAAAAAGAATTTAAATATAGTTTGAACATATGTACAGATGGCACTTTAAATGCATGATTTTAAATATATTATTACTTGAAATAAAAGAAAGTCTTTCAAATTGTGAGTTGATGTCAATGTTTGGTAAATGCCACCATAGACGACCTCAGTTACGGCACATGCGTGACTGTGGATACTGGATGTAAACATCTAGTTTGAAAATTACTGGCATATTCAACACAGGTTTTTTTGTTTGTCTGTTTGTTTGTTTGTTTTTAATCCTTCAGCCAGTCAGTCAACAAATCTTTACTAAGACCCCTGATCCTGGGGCCACAGCGATCCTCTGCCTGCCTCTGGGAGCTCACCAGCCAATGAGTCTTCAATACGATGGTGTAATTGTTAAAGGCACTATGATTTGACACTTTGATTTCATAACAACAAAGAGATACTGTTTCACAGTTGACAGTTTGTGCATATCCAGTCACATTCAATAATTGAGGGGAAATGTTCTCTGGGACCACAGGAGGCACAGTGGTTAAGGCTTGGACTCCCACATGGCCAACCATGGTTCAAGTCCCAGACCCAGTGGCCTGAAACTCATGCCAGTCATGTGTATGTGTATGCTCAAAATCCTGAGAGGAGAGTGGAGGAGAAGGGACTGTGGCATGGTCATCCCCCTGGGGGGTGAATTCTTGCGCTCGCTCGCTCACTCTCTCTCTCTCTCTCTGTCTTTCTACTGAGCACACACACCCTATAGCAAAAATCTCTCCAAAATAACTCCAACATCAGTTGCTTCTTCAGCTACTCTCCTCAGGCCACAGATGTGCGGCATTTCCCCAACCCCTGCCCAGATCAGTTCTGCTCATCTGTAGCCATGGGGCCACATCTGTCAAAATAAGGTGGGAGGAGACTCCTGGGAGCTGTGTGCTAATTCCATAGAATGAACCTTGGCGCTGCCTGGGCCCCACGACTTCTCCAGCTCCTCTGACAGCGCCCTGGGCTGAGAAAGACCAAGGGGTGTGATGAAGCTCTGGGGGAGAAGGTGTGACAATCAGCTAGTCAGGTCTGTCTCCAGCTGGGGGAGCATGACAGCTGTATCTGCCAGGAATGATACCTGCATCTGCATCCCCTGCAGAGAAGCTCAGAACTATCAATAGTATTGCACAGGCTGGAAAGGGCCCTACGTGCATCCTGATTTTTGTCGCTGTGTTATTCCAGTGAAGAGGGCAGAGCAGGTGTCAGCATCCACTGACACTCAGGAGGTGGGGCTCCGAGGGACTGGTTCTTGTCCAAAGTCACACCACTAGAAAGTAGCAAATGTTCCTTTTTATCTTTCAGATAGTCAGTCAACAAACCTTTACTGAGCTCCCTGCATCAAAGCACGAGTGCTTTCTGCTTGGCTGTGGCCAGTCCAAGCCAAATAATCAGGCAGCCAAACTCTGGGGCCCAGGCTCCTGGAGGGTTTCACGTGCACCCAGAGGAGATGTTTTGTTTGGCTTTTGTTTGATCAATCAATTGGCTTTTCCCTTGGATTCTTACTAGCTCTTCTTTTTTAGTAAGAACTACCAAATGCTTCACTGGCGCTGAGAATGAATGCAATGAAGCTACAATGTAAAAGGCACGTAAACAGTAACTGAGCTTTCATTTTTCATCTTGGCTCCTCACATGGTTTCCAAGCTGTGGAGAGGGGGCAAGAACTTGGCTTTGAGATCAGGTAACGAATAGATGGCGGTATGGCAGGGAGAATGAGTCCTGAACATAATTTGGGAACATGCGAACTTAAAGAAAAGCAAACACTGAATATTTGGGGGCTTCAGCTAGCGTTTATCAAATACTCAACAGTCCCTTGGTCTCGGGTTTCCCACTTCACCCCTTGTCTTTCTGGAGAGTGAACATGAGTTCTTAGCAGCCTGGGGTTTCTAGGACTCCATGAGAACGTGGGGTGAAGGGAAAAGCAGTGAGAGTTGGGGAGAGGAGGCCTGGGGGAAGCAAGGTGCCATCGTGGAGGAGATCTAGAATCAGGGGAGGCTGGTTTACAATCTAAAATTGGGATGACCAGACTTGCTTAGACTGTCAACCCTGGAGCCAGGTGGCCTGAGTGTGAATCCTGACTGGACCAGTGATGAGCTGAGTGGCCACGGGCACCACACTGAGTCTTGGTGTGCTAATTCGCACCTCTGCAGCAGGTCCCTGTGACGGTAATAGAGTACGGCTCAGTATACTATGAGGACTATCTGCAGTCCTGCTGGGGAAATGCTTACAAGAAACCACGGCCAGCAGACAGGAAGCCCTCAGTCACCATCCCTTAATTAATGACCACTAGCAGGTCAGCCCTGAGATTTTCCTGAATACATGTTTAGAGTTCTCTGAGAAACTGAATGTCTGGCTGCAAATAAAAGCAGATACAGAGTGACCCTCCCAGGGGGACAACTTTTGTCTATTGGGCCCATTTGCCCTGAAACTCAAGTTCCATTTGGGGGAGTGTCGCCCAAAAAGAAGGCAAAAGTGGACCAAAGAATAAAAATTCGAAATTTTATTTTTAGATATCTTTTCCCCTTGGAAGCTGGATGACAACATATTTTATTTAGATTCCACTTACACTGGTCCCAAAAGTATATTTATTTTTCTTATACCAACATGTTTCCAACTATGACATTCTAAGGGAAAAAGCCAGCCTGCACTCCGCTGTGGTCCCTCCAAGCATCACTTTATAAAACCAGCAGATGGGAAGCATTAAAAGCCTGAAATCAATTTAGAGAATCACATCGTGAACCGTAAAACAGGTAAGTCAGTTCTTCCTCCTGCTTTCCTCATCTCCACCTTACGAGGGGGACATGGTCTCGGGGAGAAAAGCTCTCTGGGCCACTGATCCATATTCCTCTAACTGCACCTAATTAGCATTCTGAGTGGCTGCCTCCTCTCACAAGGAAAATCATCCTGCAACTTCTGTCGTTCTGGTTATGCTGAAGCAGCAGAGGGTTTTCAGTATCCGCCTTTGACAAGCATTATTCTATCTGGTAATTACTGTTCTCTTGAGTAGGTTGGAACAAAACAGACTTGCTTACCCCCACTGATCTTTCAACCCAAACTGCTGGGGTTTGACCTCCAATAACCAACCAACCAACCAACCAACCAACCAATCCACAGCATCTGCCAGGAAGTGGCCCCAGGCTGGGTGTGTTTCCACTGAAAAGGAAAATCATCCACCTGCTATGACTATCCCTAGCCAAAGCTTTCCCTCTGTCTTGATGGGGTGAAGAATCCTAATCACTCTTCCTCAGGGTGCATTTTAATATGGACCACCCCTGATAGTGCTGATGTAAATGCCAAAGGACAACTCGTATTTTAAAATTAGAAATCGAGTTCTTTATTCTCTACCCTGCACATTTTATCCCTGGCTCCAAATAAGATTCCACAAGTGGTATTTACAGTGATGATTATAGCACCAATATTTAATAAGACTTTACCAAGTGCCTAGCCTGTGTAAAAATGGTTTTATTTAAAAAATATTATCTAGGGCCCATCCACGGAGTGATAGTTAATGTGGCTGGATCTCATATGGCTCACTGGGTGGTCTGAAAGCCAGACCTGGTGACTTGAGAAACACACTGGGTGGGAGGGTGGATGCATATGGGTGTGTGAGACTAAGATCCCAAAAGGAGGAAGAAACAGAGGAGAAGGGAACTGTGGTATGCTCATTTCCCCAGGTAAAGTGCTTTCTCTCTCTCTCTCTCTCTCTCTCTCTCTGTCTTTCTTTTCCAAGCACATGTGTCCTCTGGCAAAATAAATGTATTTTTTTTTTAGAGACAAATTTTTGCTTTAGGGAGCATGTGCTCTCCAGAAAAACAGAAAGCAAGAAATCACCCCCCAACAGGGATAGCCACACTGCAATCCCTTCTCCATTCCCCTCTTGGGATCTTGAGCAGTATGCCTGGTGTGAGTTTGAAGCCACCAGGTCCAGGTCTTGAACCACAATCACCCATGTGGGAATCCAGTGCCGTAACCATTACATCATCTGCTGGTCCCCCAAACTAATTTTTACAAGTATTATCTGATTTTATTCTCATAGAAACTACGTTGATAGTTATTGAAGGCATTCTATACCTTAACTACGTGTAGTTTAGTAATGAACAAAGAGATGATTAGACTTGGGTAGCTTGCCCAAAATTCCGCCTTGACTGTAGGTTGTGGTATTTCCCTACTGTACCCTCTGCTGCTAGTTGGCATTCTGAGCCAGACTGAGGTTATCATCTGCTTTCAGAAAGCAATGATTCTGAACCAAGGCAACCAACAGAACGTATTTGTCCTTCCCAGACTCTTCTGCACACAGTGATCCTCCTTCTGACCCAACGCCTTTGTCTTAGCCCCCTCCTTTGGCAGCAATATCACAGCAAACCTCACAGTGCTTTGCAGACGCAGCTACTGAAACGCTGGGCTGCATCAGCAGTCTTTGATTCTCGCACTAGCATCGACATTTGTGAGTTATATCTCATCGTTTCATCCGAACTATAAAATCTCTGAAGACTATCTGAGTTCAGTTTACTGTTTACACTCTTCCTCTGGCATGATGATTACTCTGTACAGTGAATACGTACTGATGAATTTCCACAGTTAACTAATACAATGACTATATTTTTGTTTATAGAGTGACAGCAAAGCATCTCCAAAATCCAATTCCTAATTTTTCTTGTTTTCCAAGAGCCTTTGAGTGTTCTTGATCACACTCAAAGCCAGGTCGCACCCCCAGAGCAGGGATTTTGCTGACTTGATAATTACTGTGCCTTACTGCCTCGTGTCTCTTATTTTAGCCACAGGGCTAGACGCCCACTCCTTTTCATTTATCAAATAATATTTTGACAAGCATTAGGATGAATGACTGATAACGGATTTATGAGCATCACATCCACAGTATATTTACATTTTGCAACAATAAACACATCTGTTGGTTTATACGTTGCTAATAAATAAAATATTCAAAACGATCTGAAAACCACAAATGAGTTTATTAGTGCTGTGGTTTATATTTTTAGTCCCAACACTTTTGGAGGCATGAGTAAATTAATTTCCTTGAACCACTGGAGAAAAAAAGAGTGGATCTGAATGGCTGTGGCAGTGTTTCCGTCAGCCCTGCCCTGGGCAGTTTAGATGGCATGATGTTTAGGCATCTTCTCTTACAAAACTTCTTTGTCATTATTTAGACTTAATTGGAAATGACCTTTTTTTGGTCATTTTTCCTTTTCTCAAGAAAAAGAATATATATGCTGAATTGTACCTACTTTTTTTTTTTTTTTTTTTTTTTTTTTTTTTAATTTGCTACATGGTGCGAGCATTCACCATAGACAGACTGTGCAAAATGAGAAATCAATCCTGGGGGGATAGCCACGTTTCAGTCCCTTCTCCTCCACTCTCCTCTGAAGACTTTGGGGATATACACACACACATGTGCCAGCATGATTCTCAAGCCACAGAGCCCAGGACTTGAACCGAGCTGTCAGCCATGTGGGATGCAGCACTTTAGCCACCTTGCCACCTGATGGCCCCGTACCCACTTTTTTTACCAGGCACCATCACACATAAAAACTGATACCATAAAAACTATATGGCTTGAGATTTGCTGTTTAAGAAAAAACATAGAATGAGACCAGCAGTTAGTGTAATGGCTATGTTGTTCAACTCCTATGTAGTCGACCACAGTTCAAGTTCTGGACCCAGTGGCTTAAACTCATGCCAGGCATGTGCGTGCGTGCCCAAGATCCCAAGAGGAGAATAGATGAGAAGGGACTGCGGCATGGCCATCCCCCCGGAGGGGGTGATTTCTCGCTTTCTGTCTCTCTGTCTCTCTCTGTCTCTTTGGTGAGCGTATGCGCCCTATACCAAAAAAAAAAAAAAAGAAAAGGAGAGAGAGATATTTGCTGTTTTCTGTCCAATAGGAAGAAACTATAACAACAGAAGGAAAATACTGTAGTGAGTGCATTAATCTTTCCACTTCTTTTCTATTAAATAAGTCCACATAGTGGGACTGCCATAAGAAAGCAATTACAGGACCCAAATTGGATTTTTTTTTCGCATAATCATTCGAGGTGATTTGTTCTACCTCTGGGTTCAGCGACGGTGTGCTTCTGTGTCCCTGATATGCACAAGTGATTGACAACTCACTAATAACTCAGTGCCAATAAAGGCAATGACGTGCCTCAAATAAAACCCAGAGTTCCACAGAGGTTCAGCTATGCAATTAAAAAAATATATACAGATATATTGCAGGAATAAAGAGGAAGAACACAGAGGAAACATTTAATAACACGTAAACTATGTTACAGATAACTATGGATATAAGAAAGGCAAGTCTTATGAGTACAAAGAAATTGGAAAACATGGGGCCAGCAGGTAGTGTGGTGGTTGGAGAGCTGGACTCTCTCATGGCCAACTGTGGTTCAAGTCCCAGACCTGGTGACTTGCTTTCTGACTTTTCTTCTTTCTCTCTCCCTGATGAGCACACATGCCCTGTAGCAAACTGAAAATAATAATTTAATAATAATAATAAATTTAAATAGATATTTTTTTAAAGAAATTGGAAAACAATATGGGACAATGTTTTTCAAATATGTGCCTCAGAACACTAATCCCTTACATTGGCTTGAGAGCAAGATGGCAGGTTCACTTTGGAGATGAGCCCTAGCCATCCCACCGACACTCTCAGAAGTTTGGAGCTGAGCCTTAGCCATGTTCCCCAACACACACTCTCAGGCTCCCAGTGCACTATATCAAAAGCAAGACTCTGAAAAGTCCTATAGGGAAGAAGCCTGCTTCACGGTCTCACTCTGTATTTCCTAAGCTACTTACTCACAGAGCCACTTTTCCCCCCACTTAACATCTATTAAAAGTTGGCAAACTCATGCAGATGGAGGGAAATCCTGTCCTAGACAGGGGGAATGACCAGGATAAGGCGACAGAGGGAGAAGTGAGCCGAGGCCGGCTCAGCTGTCCCACAGCCACCGACAGAAACGCTGGGATGTTCAGGCCGGGTAAAGGATACAATGCAGTGATTCCTGAGAGGCACAAAGAAGGCGATTAAAGCTTGAACCCAATAAATGCAGTCCTGGTGGGTCAGCCAGTGTTCCTCCTCCTCGTGAGTCAAGACCCAGAGATCAAGATGCTAGGCTAAAAATTAATCTTTACCTCATAAAACTGAAACAAGTGCTTTGACCTATATTCTCACTCATCCGAGTTAGATAAATGCAAACGACATGGATGCTTACATGACCAGTGAGTATACTACACTGCATTTCTCTGTTTTGTTTTGTTTTTTAAGAGATTTTTGCTATAGGGTGTGTGCACTTGCTAGAGAGACAGAGAGACAGAAAGCGAGAAATCACCCCCCCAGGGGGAATGGCCATGCCACAATCCCTTCTCCTCCATCTTCTCAGGGTTTTTAGGCACACGCACATGCGCCCAGCATGTTTCAAGCCTCTGGGTCCAGGTCTCAAACCGCAGTGGACTATGTGAGAGTTCAGCACCTTTACCACCACGTCACCTGCTGCCCCAAACACTACCTTTTCTTAGAAAAACAGCAACGGGGCCTTCCATAAGCAGACCTGGGAAGTAAACAGCTGCCGTAACCCTCCTTCTGAACCCCTTTCTCCCCTCCAAGCCTCTGCCCCAATGTCCCAAGGCCCCAGGTGTGCCCTGGTTCCCCTATGTGGCAAACCCCAGAAGCCATTTCACACCAGATGTGTTAACCCTTCCAATGACAGGAGCAGCACAAAGGAGATACGGTAATACTTAACACCCATTGTTTAACACAGTTAAATTCTTCCAGGAGGAAGAAGAAGTGTTGATAACAGACAGTTTATAGGGAAGAACACCCTTCTACCCTGAAATCAGTCCCCAGTGGCCACTGGCATCATCTATTGCCATTAAGCAGAATCGCTACACCTATGTTAATGGACCATTGTTTGCCTGGAAAAAAAGAAAGGAAGGTAGGTAAGTAGGTAGGTAGGAAGGAAGGAAAGAAGGAAGGAAGAGAGGGAGAGAGAGAGGGATAGAGAGAGGGAGGAAGGGAAGAAATTAGCAGCAGCAGCAACGGCTGCCATTTAAGGAACAACAGTTAAGGAGCAAGTCCTGCACTGACTGTTTTGCATAGATTATCATCTTCTCCATATCCTTGAGACTGCCAATGACGGATACAGTATGACATTCATTTTACGCATGAGAAGACGGAGGCTGAGATTGAAAACCACTTGTACAGTAACCTCAAGTCAGTAGGCCACAGGGCTGCCTTGCAACCGGGGACACGTGGGACAGCCTGCTGGGTTTGGCCCACCTGGAACAACAGTATTTCAAACGAGCCTCTGCATTATCTGAAGAGCCACCCGCTGGCCCTGCAAGCACACCCCACATCCCGGATACCATCGTGCAGAGTTTTCAATTGTTGAGCTTTTTGTTACCTGCAACCTTCATCCACAGAACACATACTGGCATATTGACTCCGCATCTGGTCCTTCACTCAAAAGTGACAATCATCCTGAGCTTCATTCTATAGCTCGTTTTTAATAAATGGTTTATTTTAGCATAGTTTTAGATTTACAGAGCTGCTAAGCTGGTACAGGGAAGTCACAAATATCTCACCATCTCCCTATTATTTTCCATGGTATATCTGTTACAACTAATGAGCCAATATTGAGTGATACGTTATTGTTAACTAAAGTCTGTACTTTATTCAGACTTCCTTCGTTTGTACCTGTTGTCATTCTTCTGCTCCAGGATTTCATCGAGCTATCACATTACATGTAGTTGTCATGTCTCCTTAGACTCCTCTTGTCTGAGACAGTCTCTATTAGACTTTCCTTGTTTTGAGAAGTATTATTCAAGTATATTCTGTGGTTTGTTCTTCAAATGGGATTGGTCTGAGGTCGTTCTCATGATTGGACTGGGGTTACGGCTTTGGGGGAGGAAGGCCACAGAGGTAAAGGTCCATTCTCCTCTCATCAAGGACACAAACTGTTACTATGACTTACCACTGTCCATGTTAACTGTGTTCACCTGGCTGAGATGGTCGCTATCGGGTTTCTCCACTGTAAAACTACTTTCTGCCTTTTTTTTGGGGGGGTGGGGGTGGGGAGGGCACCCTTTCCATACCGTACTATTGGGAAGGAAGTCATGCCAGTCAACACCTGAGTAGGAAGGATGCTCCACTTCCTTGACGATGGAATACCAACTACGTTATTTGAAATTCTTCTGCATGAGAGATTTGTCTTCTCTCTTTTCATTTAGCCATATGAATACATATGATGGATATTTATTTTATACTTCAGGTTATAATCCAATACTGCTTATTTGTTTTGTTGCTCAAAACATTCCAGCTTCAGCCACTGGAAGCTTTTTTGGTTGACTCTGTGCCTCTCAAGCATATGCACATCCTTGTCTTTTCACTGTCAGGGTGCCGAGCTCTTCCTACTTCATATACTACGAATGCTTCAGGCTCCTCTTACACATTCCCTGTCTCTGTCTTAGAGGCAGCCACTTCTCCAAGTAACCCTAGTTCCTTTTATTGCAAAATTGTATCAGAAACTGAGGTCCAAGAAAGTAGGTGGTTTTTTTCCAAATGTTCATGAAAACAGGCTTCACTTCATTTTCCCCCATTAAAAATGTATCCTTCGTCTTCTAGACAGAATCAATTCCTGTCTAATGCAGCCCTCAAAGACCACTGAACATGATAGCTTCAATCTCCCATGCTAAGGATGCCCACTTCTCTTGGGCTAAGGAAAGATTCACATCCTTTGCATGCAGACTTCTCCTTGGATTAGATTGACAAGTCACCCACTAAAGTTTAGATTGTTTACTTTTCAGTGTTAAAAGCATTTTGTCCCAATGAATGGATGTTCCTATTGTCTTTAAGAAAATGGAGACCAAGAGTCACTTTACAGTGCTTTGTCATTCGACAGGATTCCAAAGGTGTAGAAAACTACAGAAGCAAAAAAAGCAAGGCAGCCTCTAAAAAAATGCTGCAGAAGGCTACAGAAGCCAAAAAAGCAAGGCAGCCTCTAAAAAAATGCTGTATTCTGGCCACGTCCACCGATGGTGTCCCGAGGCTCTGTGCCTCTGAGTGAGCTGTTGCTGTGGCACGCACTGCCTTTCACTACCCTGTGGGTGGTGCCTGTCCTTGTCTACCTGGGAACATCCTATGCACAGTCCATGTCTCCAGATGATTGCTCTGTGGCTCCCCATTAATAGCTCCATCTACCATTCACTCATTCATTCCGCACTGTGGAACTGCTGATCCAAGCCCTAGTGATATGAGTGAACACTGACAAACTAAGCTCTTGTTCTCACAGATGATATTCCAATATGGCAGAATACTGGAGGAGAAGGGGGTGCTGTTCAGAACAATCCAGATGAGGGTAAATGCTAAGAAAAACTATGGCATAAATGAGAAAGGGAACACCCAGTCTTTGTTCAAATGCCTGCTTCCTGAACATTCTCTACCCTTCTCCCTCTCCTTAGTCCATTAATTTGCCTTTCTAGCATTATCAGAGCATTCACTATGTTGAATATAACTATGTGTCTGTCTGTCTGTCTCCCAGTAGACTGACAACTCCTTGGGAGGAGGAATGGATTAATTTATCTTGCCAGTACAATATTTTGCAGAGAGCCAGGATCTAGTGAGGATGTCAAACTCCAAGGCAACTGATTGGCATGAGAATCTGAGAATAATAGTGGCATGGTTTGCAACGTGGCTTTCCACCCCATTACATTATTTGAAGGCTGTAACTTTGTCATAGCCTCTTGTGCTCTCAAAGATCACAAGCCCAAGCATTCTTCCCCACAGCAGAAGGACTAAGCCTTCCAATACGAGGGGAAGACTTGCAAAGAGCCACACAGGGGTATATCTACAGCGATGGGAAAGGAACAGTCCATGGAAGCATGGTGAGGTTGGGGAATGTGTTCCAAGTCAGAGTGGGGATCAGAGATCATCTGAATTATGTCTGAATATAGTCTTTCGAAAAAGGAAGCTCTTTCAGGCAAAACAAAGAAACAAAAACCCTTATGCAATTCACCACTTCTGACATGTTTTCTTTTGGATTTAAAAACTCATTTCATAGTATTGTTAGGAAAATTAAGTAAGATTAAGTATGCGCGGTTCTTAGCCCAGGACCCAGCTCCTACTAATCCCATAGTGAGTCATATTGATATGAGAGCAGGGACAATGAACACTCAGACTCTTGCAAACACTACCACCAATTCACTCTCGGCTCTCGTGGGCACTAACTCATTTAATGCTTACAATAACTCTGTGAATCAGGTGCTACCATCACCTCCCTGTGGCTGAACACCCCAGACTCCAGTCGAATCAGTAAGTACAAGAGCATAAAGCCAGCAATGACTGATTCAGGAAGGGAACCTCTGCTCCGATTGATTTCAGAGCTGAGCACTTCATGTTAGACAGACACACACAGCACACCTGTAAAACACACAAACCCACCCGCAGCTGAGGCCACCCCAAAGCCACAGAAGAAGTCATCCCAGTTGAACATGCCTGTGCTTGGATAATGAGAGTTGGAAGCGGAGCCAAGCCATGCCACATGAGGACATAATGTCAGGTGTGCCAAGGTCAAGGGGTCACATCTAGTGCAACAGCCTCACACTGCTGCTCAAGTGCTTGTGAACTCCCCTGCCACCCTGCCCAGGACGCCCTTCCACTCGCCACACAGCTACTAGACATTCAGCAGCTGTCTGCTTCCATAGAATGGAATATGATGAATGGAATATGTTCCTGCAATCATTGAGCCTATAACCTTGGCCTTGGCAAGACCATGCACTACTAACTATAATACCCAAGAAAACTATTCATTCAGTCAACAGATTTTATAAAAACCACCCAGTACATGCCAATCTTTTATTATATAAAACAAATTTTTACCCAATTCATTAACTGGAAGCCACAGAGCAATCATCCATAGACTGGGCGAAATTCCCATTCAGCTACCAAGGCAGCATTCTAGCAGCATCCAAAAGCATTCTTGCAACACAACTGCACATTAGTTTTGAGCTCACATGAGCCCCTTGCTCACAGCCTGGCCCAGAACAAGCCCTGCTTCTCTGGAAGAGAGTCACTGAATATTTGCTGAATCAACCAACCTACACACAAAAACCCCTAAAAGAAAAGCAGAGGCTTAATAAAATAAAACAAAAGAATTTTATTCGAGCCAAAAATGAGGACAATTGCCCGAATACATAGCATCCAAGTAGCCCCAGGTACTGTCTGCCAGCATCTTACTGATTCCAGGCTCAATTTAAAGTCAAAAGTCATGAATGGAGAGGGGCAATAATGAATTTTAGTTTTGAGAAAATGGTGAGTAAATAATTCTGCTTGGGAGCTGGCTGGGCCTGGAACAAGCACAGTTGATCCTGACTAACTCTGTCCAGGTGTGCTGAAATTTCTCCATCCTCCTTCCCATGATGTGAACTTAGTTCATGGAACCTCGGGAGAAAGGATGAAGGCAGGTCTCTCCTTTAACGGAATATGGGGGCAAAGTACTTTGGGAGAGAAAGAGGGTCAAAGCTGATCCCGTGCAAGGGTAGATGCATACTCCAAGGACAGCCCCTTCAAAATTTCTTTTGCTCCACTGCCTCTCGACCCCATTCCAGAACAAATGGGCTCTTCATTAATTTTTTCATTTGACAGTATTAACTCATATACTCTTCTAGTGTTTTCAACCAACTCTGACAATCAGCACTTCAAAGGGCTCCTCACATTTACCCTATAAGAAAGAAGCAAGTGGGGTCAGCAGGTGGGTGTTTGTTAAGGTGCTGGATTGACACATGGCAAACCACAGTTCAAGTCCCCAACCCAGTGGCTTGAAACTCACACCACGGGCATATGTGTGGGTGCCCAAAATCCGGAGAAGAAAATGGAGGAAAAGAGATTGAGGCATGGCCATCCTTCAGGGGGAGAGAGGGAGGGCAGATTTCTCATTTCCCTCTCTCTGTCTCTCTCTTGTGAGTGCACATGCCCTATAACAAAAACATCAAAAGGAAAAAGACAGAAACAAGTAACACTGCCTCCGTGTTACAGATATGGATCTGTAGTTCCCTGCAGTGAGCTGACAGGGTGGGACCAGAAGGAAGACTTTCTAACTGCCACTCAAGAACATCTGCCCATCAAGGGGCAGCATGAGGACCTCACCAAACAGAAACATATAAAGGATTTGGCAGCCATGACACTTGGGCCACTCATTTCCTAGAGACTCTAGCCCCAGACCACAAGCATTCTCTTTGTCCTCTCAATGGGGAGGCCCCCAAAAGACATCACATGAAACCTCTGACCTGGCTTTTATGTAGGCAGAGTGGCTGGCTTTTGCAAACTATAGCCCATGGCCAATCCACTCAGGCAGAACCCAGAATTGGAGCCCACCCAAGTTGCCATGTGTCCCCAACACCATCTATCATGTTTGCCACAATTGGGTATCTTCTGGCAATAGATTCAGTTCATCTGAGTAAAAGGCAGGTTGGAATTTTCAGATCGTTTCATTAATCTTTATGTATTTTGTCCTAAGCAGCAGCAGAAAAAAAAAAATGTTTACGGCTCAATGGAATGAATTAGCATTTATAATTCTTCCTTGTGCAAAGAGATTTATCTACAGCTACCTATATAAAACATGGTTGAAATAAAAATGTCAAATCTAGATTCTTTGGCAAGACAGAAAGAATTTTATAAGACTGTGGAGGTGACATGTGGCCTGAATAATCTCTCATACAAATTCACTGTGTTTCTTGAGCTGTAAGTATAACATGCTTAATGAAGCTCAACATTTGCAACCTGTCTCCCACAGAGTCGGACAGAGTTTGCCTTTAGAATCCCCGGTGTTGAACTCTGGCTTGGAAACCATTTACATGCTAAGCTGAGGCTTTCATTCAGAGATTATATATAGTCTATACTCTTGGAAAGTATCTACAAAAATTATTATACCTTTTCAGAAATTAATGACTCTCCCAATTTACTCATTTAAATATGTATTGCCTTAAGTCATTCTTATGAGATTTGGGAAACATTCTCTAAGCTTTAATAAACTATAGCAAGAAGGAAGATTTCAGACTCGGAGATCTTCATTTTTGGGGAGCCCAAAGAAGCAGCCAAGAAATATTCCATTTATAAGACAGAAGGAAAAAAATGAAACCTGGTATAATTTCCCGATAATGAAACTAGCATTTAAAAGCATGTTGGTTTCTTTTTTTTTTTTTTTTGGAGAAGTTTTTGCTATAGGGTGCGTGCACTCGCCAGACAGACAGAGACAGACAGAGAGCTAGAAAGCGAGAAATCACTCCCCAGGGAGGATGGCCACGCCGCAATCCCTTCTCCTCCATTCTCCTCTTGGGATCTTGGGCACACACGCACACGCACCTGGTGTGAGTTTAAGTCACTGGGTCTGGAACTCGAACCGCGGTCAACTACGTGGGAGTCCAGGACATAGCCATTATGCTAACTGCTGGTCCCAAAATGCATCTTGGTTTCTAAGGCCAGAAACTACAAAAACGAATAACTTTAAAACACTTGGAGGGAGGGGGAAGGGTACAAAGTAAGTCAGCATCGTCTACACTATGAGTAGGTGTGAATTGTTCTTTCTTTTTTAGAGGTTTACGTATTTCCTCCATCAGTGAGAAAGACACAGAGAGACAGAGACAGCATCCCCAAGAGGGTACTAATACCAGGTAGTCCACCCGCAGCTCAGTCAGCCCTGGGTCATGGCCATGCACACATGCGGTTTACTAGGGAGCTCTCCAGACACAAGCCAGGACCCTTCCCATGGGATGAGTCTTGCAGGGTTTCACACTCCACCCCTGTGCCACTGCCTGGGCCCCTCTTTTGTTTCCTTTCTGTCTCTTCATTTTTTTTTTTTCTTAAAATTAAACTTACTTTTGTCAAAGTTTCCTACTTGCAGATTTCACCATGACTGACCGGCCCTTCTTTTATCCTGGGTTATTTAGAAGCATCACAAGTTAAAGTGGCAAAAGCAGATGACAAGAAGTTAGAACCAGACGAGAAGGGAAGAAAGCCTTCTGTAATCGGCAGGCGTCCAAATGATTAAGCGCCCCACCCCACCCCCCGTTGCAATGAGTACTCTGAACAAGATATAACAAAATGGGTCTCAGAACAGTAAGGGCATTGCATTATATATGATCTTGCCAAGGCAACTGATACTCAGGGGGAGAAAAGGCGTTTTTATAACTGGGTAACTGCCAAGTGAGCAAAACAGGGTGTAAGAAGCAAAAAAAGGGGGATGAATAGCAGAATTCTTAAAGGCTTCAACTCTCCTTAAATTAAAACTTAGGAAAACTTCTGAGTTCTGCATAGAATTCTTCAGGCCTTACAAAGATCAGGTCAAAGAGAACCACCTGTCATGGAACAAAAGATCCACAGGAGAGAGAATCCTGTCTCCCCAGGTGGGATGTCAGTAGCATTACTAGTTTAAGAAATGTCTGGCGTTTGAGGCATTGGATTCCCACATGGCTGACCACAGTTTGAGTCCCAGACCTGGAGGTTTGCTTTCTCACTTTCTCTCTCTCGTCAAATTAAAAATACTAGTAAGAAATTAAATTAAATCATATTTTTGAGAGATTTTTGCTATAGGGTGAATGCACTCACCAGAGAGAGAGACAGAAAGTGAGAAATCACACCCCCAGGGGGGTGGCCATGCCACAATTCCTTCCTCTCCTCATTCTCCTTTTGGGATTTAGGGCACGCGTACACACATGCCCAGCGTGAACTTCAAGCCATCTGGTCCAAGACTCGAGCCACAGTCAACTATGTGGGAGTCCAGCGACATAATCATTAACCGTCTACTGGTCCCTTAAATAATTTTGGGGGGGAAAAATGTCTGAACCAGTTCGGTGGTGCAGGGGCAGGGAATGCACTACTCAGGCAATACTGGATCTCTAAGGAAGACCGCGGGTTCAGTTCCCTGCTTGGCGTGTACATGCCGGGCACATCCAATGATCCAGGCTGGCTGGGAAGGCTGAAGGAGTGGGGGGCATAGTGCGAGATCCTGTTAAGAGTGTTATCTCTCTCTCTCTCTCTGCTTCTTATTCTCATAAAGGGAAGGAAGGAAAAAGAAAGAAAGAAAAAAAGAAAGAAAGAAAAACTTAAGACAAACAAAAAATAGGTGTGCATTTATTCCTGATGCCTCCTTCAACACAGCGTAAAGGTAGCTCTGACAGAGTGGGGCCACACGGGGCCCTGGAGGGACAGGACACACGAATCTCCAGAAAGACCTCAGGGTATGCCATGGAAATGAGCATGCACTCCTGGAGCCCAGCGGCGAGTGCCCTGTCACCACGCTCACACAGGAATGTCTAAAACCCACACATGAGGCCCTCACTCCACTCACAATGATGCTGGTACTAATGCTGCATCTCCTCCCCGCATCTGTGACACCGTGATTCTGTCATCTCCGGGGTCCGACTGGGAGGGTATCACCCAGTTACCACAGTGAACAGCCTGGTAGACACCCACAGCGGCCTGCAGACAGCAGGAACGGGAACAGAGTAAAGGCACAGGTAGAACAGGGCAGCGGCCCTTGTTCTCGGGGCTCTGACTTCAAGGTCTGAGCTTCATGTGCGAGATAAAAACAACTTTACGTAAAAGACTAGAGTCCCTGTGAGCCTTCTAAAGAGATCCCTGCTAGGCTGGGCCAAATCCTCAAAGACAGGGGCCACCCTCTCACCAGAGCCTGGCCAAGGATCAACAAGCGTTTGTTCAATCTTTTGAGCACCATTTAGTGATGCCCTGGGTGAGGCGACGTATATACACATGTCTTAGCCTCAGTAAGAGGCAGGTATTATTCTCACTCTCCTCATGATTCTTGCATAGGTGATAAAGTCAAAACCTAAAGAAGTTATATCCCTCCACGAGACTTTGCACCCAGTTAAATTGGCGGGGTTGGGATTTGAACCCCAGTTTCTGCTATACCATCTTGCTAAAGAACCCAAACTGGAGTTTTATTAAGGCTCAATCAAGATTGAGAACTTTGAACAAGGCTCAGTTTTCTAATCTATAAAATCAGAATTGTACTCCAGCAATTCTTAATCTCCAAGGTCATACCGTCCCTGGTATCAAAGCTACAAAGGCAGAAATTTGGTTCTGAAAAAGATCACAAGACATCCCCTAATCACATACATTTTGGATTGAAATTGAAAAGGCTCCACAGAGTCCCTGGAACAAAACTGGACCAAGAACATACCAGCAAGTCCACTTCATCTGAACCTAGATGCCTCAGAACAGTAACTTCCATCAAGCTTGGAGAAGAGAGTAGAGACGACAATCAAAAGAGTAGTGGGAGGGGGCCAGCAGACAGCATGGTGGTTAATGTGCTGTATTCCCACAGGGCTGGCTGTGGTTCAAGTCCCAGACCTGGCAGTTTGAAAATCACATTGGGCACATATGCGTGCATCCCAAAATCCCAAGAGGAGAATGGAAGAGAAGAGACTGTGGCGTGGCCATCCTTGCTGGGGGGTGATTTCTCATTTTCCCTCTCTCTTTCTCTCCCCAGTGAGTGTGAGCACCCTATGGCAAAAACTTAAAAAGAGTTGTGGGCAATAGTTAACATGTTTCACTTTGCTTTGCCCCTTGTAAAACTCCTCCAATCTCATGAAGACCAGTAAAAAACAAAATTATTATTAATCTTTTTAAAAAACTAAAACCTTGTGTCTATCTGTCCTAGTAAATAAGGCACTGCAAGCTGAGAAAACTAAGTGTGGTCTAAGAGTTCATTCTCAGGAAGCACACAGGAAGGACCTGACACAGAAATGAAACACAGTGCAGTCCATTCTCCCTGGGCCAAACACCCAAACCCTGAAGGCAAAAGCAGAGACTATATTTTACTATATATCTTTTATTTATTTATTGAGAGGTTTTTGCTATAGGGCATATGCACTCACCAGAAAGGCAGACAGAGACAGAGAGACAGAAAGCGAGAAATCACCCCCAGGGGGGATGGCCACACCACAATCCCTTCTCCTCCATTCTCCTCCCAGGATCTTGGGTAAGCACACACATGTGCCCAGCATGAGTTTAAGCCACCGGGTCTGGGACTTGAACTGCAGTCGACCACATGGAGTCCAGTGACATAGTCATTACGCCAACTGCTGGTCCCTGCAGCCATATATTATTAATCCAAAACCTTAGTGCTTTTTGAAATAAGCATTCCATGATGTTTGTACGGCCCGATTCACTTTGTTAGCAGACTTTACATGCTGTCATGTCCTCTGGCCTTCACAATGACCCTGCAGTTATGCCTGGACAAAGGACTTGTGCTCCATGAGTTCGGCATTCTCTCTACCAGATGTAGCTGCCTCCGACAAAGAGTAAGAGCTACCCCTAACTTCTGCTTCCTGCAAAGATGGCCTTGGTTATAGCAGACAAACGCTCCTGCTCCAACAATTAGAAAGGCTTAGATGAAAGTTAAATGGCATTTGGAGCAGGGATAGAGGTGTCGAGGCAGCCAGGAGCTGAGAGGCCACATTTTGGAAAGAATGGAAACGCCCCGAGGTGAGCCAACGTTCTGTACAGCTTCACCACTGGAGGCATTCATACAGCAAACACTCTGGCCACGAGCTGAGAAGCTGAACACAGCTCTGGGAAGTGCCACAGAGTTGGGACAAGCAAATGGCATAATGCTTATGTTAATGGATTCCCACGTAGCCGACCCTGGTTCAAATCCCAGACCCAGCAGCTTAAAACTCATGCTGGGCATGGGCATGTGTGTGTGTGTGTGTGTGTGTGTGCACATATGTGCATATGCATGCCCAAGATCCCAAGAAGAGAATGGAGAAGGGATTGCAGTATGGCTACCCCCCTGGGGGTTGATTTCTGTCTCTCTGTCTCTCTCTGTCTCTTGAGTGCATGGGCCCTAGAGCAAAAATCTGTCTCAAAAAAAAACAAAAAAAAAAAAGCTGCAGGGTTAAATGGGGGTAGGGAGAAATTAGTTCAGAGCTCCCAGAGCAGACAGGAATCAGGAGGCTAAGAGCCTACAAAGTGGAGAACTGCAGAGAGAATAACCTGATCACCTGAACCACTTCTCTCTCCCTGGGACTGGAGTCTTACTTGAGGTAAGTATCACAGGTAGAGGCAGCAAAACTTAACAAAAATAGCTGTCAGGAGGCAGGAAAGCTAAGCTGGCATTATCATCAGCCTCACCGTGCCGGGGAGATGACAATTGGAGTTCCGAGACTACGACATGGAGAAACCCTGATAAACACCTTAGTCTTTCAACTGGGAGTAAGAGCACACCAGCCATAGATCAGCCATCCAGAGACTGACACCCAGGCTCCTCTCAGTCCAATCTTATCAGGTGCCGGTGAGCTATTCCTACTTCTATGGATAAGTGCTTTCCAGAAGCTAAAGAAAATTATCTCTGGAGAAATATACCAATGTGGAGACACTGCCTCTATAAATTTTCAAATACAGTATCTACCATCAGTCTGGAATTACCAAGCAGATCAATACATAGGACCAAGAAGGAAAAAAAAAGTACATAAAAAAAACAGACCCCCCCCCCCCCAGCAATATGGATATGAAGCCAACAGACACAGATCTTAAAATAACTATAACTAATTTCCAAAAAATAAGATTATACTGGGTCATCGGAAAAGGTATGACATATTTTTCTATGTTTTTCTATGCAAAAATGCATCATGACTTTTCTAATGACCTAGTAAATCTTACCATAGAATTATTCTACATAAGAAAAGCCAAATGGATATTCTTGAACAGAGAAATAAATGAAGTTTAATGTGTTTAAGAGTAGATTAAAGAGGCCAGCAGGTGGCGTAATGGTTAAGGCACTGGACTCCCACATGGCCAACCTCAGTTCAAGTCCCAGATCTGGTAGCTTGAAAATCCCACCAGGTGTGTGTGTATGCATGCCCAAAATCCTTAGGAGGAGCATGGAGGAGAAGGGATTATGGTGTGACAATCCCCTCGGGGAGGGGGATAATTCCTCAATTTCTCACTTGCTTTCTCTTCAGCAACCACATGTGCCCTATGGCAAAAACCTTTAAAAAAGAGATTAGATACAAATTTTTAAAATATCAGTACACTAAAACATAAATCAATAGGAAATAACTGAATTAACACATAATAAAAATAAAGTATGTAAAACATAGAGAAAAGTACAAAAGAAAAACAAAGGATATTGTAAAAGGGTCTTTGTTTTTATAATTCCACAAAGAGAAGAAAGAGAATAAGTAGAAAGCTTTGTGTAAAAACATAATGAAAAACAGATAAAAGATATCAAGTCACAAATTCAGGAAGTTTCAGGACTCTAAGCGGGATATTTTTGGAACTATACATAAAATATCATAGTAAAATTGTAAAACAAACCAAAAAAATAAAAACCCAAACAGAAAAAGGAAATAATTGTAAAATAGCAGCTAGAGATGGAAGACAATTAACCAGACTTTGAAGACACACACTGTATATCCCTACTCAATATGTACTGAACGTCAGCACTCTCTGACAGAAACTGAAAAGTCCGAGGATAAGATAGTAGAGAGAATAAGTATAGATACCAGAGACTGTAGGGTAGGAGAGTAGATGGTCAATGGCTTGGAGGAGTAAAGAGAGGAAACATTTAAGAGACAAAAGAATGTAAAGTTCGCTGGGGGAAAAAAAGGTTCTCTAATTTTTGTTTTATAAAAATTAAAATTAAAAAAACAAAGAAGACTGCTTTCCTAAATATGGATGGTCTCCATCCAATCCATTGAAGACCTACACAGAACAAAAAGAATGAGTAAGAGGAAACTCCTATCCGACTTGCCTGGAGCTGAGATATTTGCTTATTTCTACCTTTCACACTTGAACTCTCCCTAGGTCTCAAGCTGCCCTGGCCTGGTGGGGAAGGGTGGTGGACAGAAGAAGTGACGCCTGAACGTGTTACAGTTGAAAGCAAGGCTGTAGGAGGTGCCAACTGGCTTGGTGGTCAAGGAAGTTTCCTGGCTCAGGTACACTGGGAAGCTGAGATCTGCAGCCTGAGCACATGCCTCTTGCAGAGCAAACTGCAGGCTAAAGCTACTGAGCCTCTGAGATGCTCAGCCTGGGAGAAGCCGGGCATGGTGGGAAGAGCACAAAGAGTAAGAGTCCACACTCCTTGTCCCTGGCCTTGAACTCCAACAAGAAAGCCCTAATGAGCTCAGCTATCACATCCAGGGTGGCTTCATTTGCTAAGCTGAATGTCATTTTTTTTTTTTCAGTGCCACGAGTGTCTGAGCTTTTGTAAATTCAGCCATATTTTGGTCAATCCTCATTTAAAGAAAAAAAGTATTTATAAAACTTTATGCAGAGAATAGATGATAATCACATACCTAATTAACAAGGCTTTACTAAAAACCTAAGTGATAAGAGCAATTATATCTCAAATGTGCTTGCAATCTGTGTGATAAAAATGCTGGGCCTATCAGAGCAGACGGACTGAAAACAAAGCTGGAAGAAACATTCACAGCACTCAGCAAGAAACAATTAACCAATTATTTACTTTAAAAAAACGTAACTGCAAATTTTAAAAATATTTTAGATAGTCCACTGAATGGAAGTTCTCAATCAAAATGTTGCCTGAAATCCCATTAATAAAAGAAAAGAGAAAACACAATTTTAGAGATTCAAAAGGCACGGTTAGCGCAATCAAATGCCAAATGCGAAAGCAGGCTTGAGGTTTTAATAGAATATTTATTCTATAAAAGACTTTCAACTAGTAAGGAAAGATAGTTCTTTTATTAAGAAGAATTCTTAATTAACTGCCACTACCTTATTAGCATGCTTTGAGATGTGCCCTATTCTACCAGGCTCTGGGGATTATTAATGAGCATAATCAGCAACCCTTCAACAGGACTGCAGCCACCACACAGGTTCACCAACACACGTCCATCAACATCAAAACACAGAGGGACACAGGAGGACACAGAGAGCCCCTGACATTGGAACACACATGATATAAGTCCAAAATGCTTACGGAGGGAAGAAATTTAAAGCTAGAAAATACTGAATGTTTCCCTTGTGCAAGAAAAGGAAGCTTGCAATGCTGACTAGAAATAAGCAAAACTTCTTCTGGAGGAAGGGAAACCCAGAGGGTTTCTTACCCAAACCTACAGAGTTCAGACAGATGTCAATATGGTCTCTGGCCCAGGGTATCCACGATACTTCTCAAACATCCATATCTACCTCTTCAGAGGTGAGATGATGAAGAGGGTGTCCCAAAAGACAGGAATCCCAGCCAGAATGAACAGGTGGAAGCCAGTGGTGTGGTACATGTTCAACGCTCAGCTCTCCAGGAGGAAGATCATGGGCAGAGATGGGAAGTCCTCAACTGCGGCAATTTCGAATTTCCATAATGTTAATATTCTCACCCTGGGGGCTAGCAGGTGGCACAGTAGTCACGGCGCTGGATGGCGCTGGACTCCCACATGCCCAACCACAGCTCAAGTCCTGGACCCAGTGGCTTGAAAATCAAGCCAGGCACGTGTGTGTGCGTGCCCAAAATCCCAGGAGGAGAATGGAGAGGGATTGCTCACGTAGCTATCCTTTGCCACCTACCCTGGGGGGGATGGGAGTGTTATTTCCTACTTTCCCTCTCACCGTAGCTCTGTTTCTCTCCAGCAAGTACACACGCCCTATGGCAAAAATCTAAAAAAGGAAAGAAAAAAAAATTCTCATCCTGGGCAATTTTGAGCCAACTGTATGAAGTCATTGAAGACAGATTTCGGTGAAAATAAGCACACTCAACTCTTGAGAGCTGGAATGAGCCAGCTCCGGCACACCTGGAATGGGTAAGCGGGAGGCAAGGCAGTCGTGGGGTTCTGCATGCCGGACAAGGAGACACACAGCGAACACGGATCACTGACCGCAGAGCACTCGAATGTCCAGCACGGCCAAAAATGCCCACAGTCCAATCCCCACAACCTGTGACTATGTTACCTCATGTGGAAAAAAGAGACTTGGCAAATGTGATTAAGGACCTAGAGATGGGGAGATTATCCTGGATTATCCGGGTGGACTCAATGTAGTCGGAAGAGTACTTAGAGGGGAGAGAGGGAGGTGACAGTCAGAGAGACGTGACAATGGGAGCAGAGGCTGGAGTATGCCACCAAAGGGCCATGACCCAAAGACAGCCTCTGAAGCTAGAAAAAGCAAAGAACAGATTCTCCCCAAGAACCTCCAGAAAGAACACAGTTCTGCCCACACCATGGTTTTAGCTTACCGGTAAAAGCTATTTGGGGGACCAGTAGATGGCATAGTGCTTACATTGCTGGACTCCCACATGGCCAACCACAGTTCAAATCCCAGACTCGGCAGCTAAAAATGGCCAAGCATGTGTGTGTGTGTGCCCAAAATCCCAAGAGGAGAATGGAGATGAAGTGACTGTAGTGTGGCCATCCCCCCCGGAGGGGGGTGATTTCTTGCCTTCTGTCTCTCTATCTCTCTGTCTCTCCAGCGAGTACATGCACCCTAAAGCAAAAATCTCTCTTAAAATGAAAAAAAAAAGGCTATTTGGGACTTCTTGCCACTAGAACTATACAATAATAAATTTGTATTGTTTTAAGCACTGGGTTTGTGGGAGTATATGTTGCAGCAGCAACAAGAAACTAATACACTGACTAAACCCTCAACCAGATTCTAATAAAAAGGGGGTAGAGGTTAGTATGGTAAACTCTGGGACAAATCAAATCTGTACGGCAGAAATACAAAATAGAGCTCTTTACCTTATCGTCAGGGTCAAATCATACCTGCAGATAAAAAATTTGAGTCAGGGGGCCAGCAGATGGCATGGTAGTTAAGGCATTGGATCCCACATGGCCAACTGCTTGGTTCAAGTTCCAGACCTGGTGGCTGGAGCAACATGCTGGGTGTGTGTGTGTACATGCCCAAAATCCCAAGAGGAAAATGGAGGAGAACAGACTGCAGTGTGGCCATCCCCCCAAGGGGTGATTTCTCATGTTCTCTCTCTCTGTGTCTCTCTTTGGTGAGTGAACACACCTTATGGCAAAAACCTAAAAACAAAAAGAAACTTGAGTCAGGCCCAGCCTAGGCGGCAGTCAGAGCATACTGAATTGCAGTACTGGAAGCTACCTGGCCAGCCTCAGCTCAGATCCCCAGCCTGGGTGACCAAAAACACAATGGGCACTCACAAACCCAGGGTCCTAGCAAACTAAAGGCTGGAGGAAGGCGATCACAGCAGGACAAGACCCTGCCGAGGGTGCTGCTCTCCTTCTCCCTTCGGTGCTCCTTTTCTGTCTCTATCCAACATGTACATACAAGTGCTATCATAGATAAAATAAATAAAAATGTTGTTAAAAAGTCTGAGCCAATTTTCAATATCAGAAAATTTCATGATTAAAAATGAATCATACTTTTTCAGACATGTCTGAGAAAACTGGGACACCTGACCCCACTGGTTTCCCATCCCACAGGCTAACACCAGCGGAGGGAAGGCACAGGTACCCAGGGCAGTGCCAGCCCAGGCTGTCGAGCCCCACCTGCCACCACTCTCATCCAGTAAGAGATGGCCACTCTCGGCCCTGGAGAAGACCCCTGCTACAAGCTGAGCGTGGCTGGAGCATACAGACGGGGACGTGAGGGGCCATCCATTGCAGAGTGGGAGGGAGTGCTCCCATCACCCTCAGCCCTTCCTCCCCTTCCCTTTGCTCTACCCATGCCAGGGGCTTGGAGGTCAAAGAAGAGAGGAGGGTACATCCCTCTCCCTCCCCACATCCCTCTAGGCCTGTACTAGTTTCCTGTTGTAACAAACTACCACAAACTGGTGACACAAAACAACCGGAAGTCACTCTGTCATAGTTTCAAAGGCCAGACATCCAACATTAGAATGCCAGCAAGGCCATGCTCCTTCCAAAGGCTCCCAAGGAGAATCCATGCCTTGTTTCCCCTTCCAGCTCTGGTGGCAGCTGGCATTCCCTGGGGTTCCGTGGTGCAAAGTTACACCACCAATCTCTGCCTGACCTCACACCCCCTTCTCCTCCATGTGTCTCTGTCTTCCTTTGCCTTTTTCTTGCAAAGATACTTCTGAGAGCATTTAGGGCCCATCTGAATAAACTACCATAATCTCAGCATCTCAAAATTCCTAAGCACACCTGCAAAAATCCTTTTTCTAAATAAGGCAACATTTACGAAATCCAGAGATTAGCACCTGGTATCTTCAGATGGTCAATATTTGACCTACCACAGTGTCCATTACCTCTCCATCCCAAGGCAAGGTATGGGGCAGGCCAGGTGGAGCCAAGGAGAAGGGATACCGCTACCCACGGAGGCTGCGGGGAGGAGGGGGCTGAACTCGCCAGCCAGGCCCTCTGTGCCCTGAGATCCTGCCCATCCACTTGATCATAGCTCTGCCAAAAGAGTCCCTGGTTGTTGCCCCAGAAATAAAACCCTGCCTCCCTCCCAGAAGCCATCACGAGCCCTGTCCCCTTGCCTCCAACACTCTTGTCAGCGCAGACGGATTCTCTTCCATCAGAAGGCCTCTGTCCACGCCCCACCCACAGCACCCATGGTGTTTTAGCTCCTTCCTGGCACTTGTCACTCCCTAGAATTGCTCACTGTATCTACTTAGTTCTTGCTTGTCTCCCTCCACCAAATCGAAGCTCCAGAAAATCAGGGAGCCTTGCAGGACCTGTCACTGCAGCATCTTCAAAGTCCACCCCAACAGGGGCTCAGAAAAGCAATAATTACATGGATGGTTTTCCAACACCCCACAGCAATGACATTTCATGTCCTGGCTGAGGACAGCTGTCTTCCACCTGGGCTTATTTTTGACCAAAACAAAATGGTTAATACATTATTCCTGGGTTTTCTTCAAAAGTGCTCAGTTAAATCACCGATGTTAAAAAGCTTTTCTAACACCAGACAATTATGCTGTGCTGCCTTTCAGCTGCAGTGCAAGGAGCCATTATGCTTTCTTTGACATGCTTTTTCCTTACCTAATTAGTTTAAAATGTTGATATTAATCCAGAAGTTCAATTGTTAGCCTGGCGGTTCAGTGCTCACAGCCCGCCCCCTACACACCTGGGGGAATGACTGGATGACAACCTACCCATGCAAACTCTGAAGGCAGGCGGGGTGTTTCAACAATTACTGTTTACTATTACATAAAGTACACATGCACTTTGAATAGTCAAACATCGCCAAAACATGAATTTTTAAAAATCACTGAAATGCTAAAACACACGTGATTGCAAGATTATTAAAGCACCTGAGAGTTCGGAATGCAGAGAAATCATCTCTCAAAGCTCCTGCTTCCTCTATTACAAAATACCCTCTACAGGGTGCCAGGCTTCTTACACTGTGCTTCTGCTTGTGTCCCCCCCCAAAACAGACAACGGAAGCCTCAGGCAACTGAGTGTACGTGGACACAAGGGACAAATACAGAGGACCCCCACAGCTCTCAAAGGAGTCAGTAACCCAAAGTGGGTGAAGACCACAGACTGGTGGGATTTCATTTAACAAAGAAAGACAAGGGATCTTCAAAAGGTTCGTGGAGGATGAGTTTGTTGCAGTACTAAAATATCTGAAGTCCATGCATAGATTTTTCACAATGCACATCTTCTGTGAGCTCATGAAAACTCCCTCACATATACACACACACAAACACGCACACACTTCTACTATCATGACTGTTTCATAACAGAAGGGATATTATAAGTCAGAAAGACAGAGAAAGCTCAGAATAAAAAGTTTAGCTCCTGAAGAGATGTGTAAGAACATCTCCCATGCCCTGGCCTGTCCTATTAACACATAACTGTGAGCTCTTTAAAACAAGAGGGCCAGCGACGGCCCAGTTCTAAGTCAGGTGCCTGCCATGTGTAGCTCCACCATCAAGCACTGGCTTGTTGTGACGAGGGCCACAGCTGATAGTGTGTGCTCACTTCTCAAACTGGCCTTTAGAGACATAAAACACTGGGACATAACCAGGGCCTGCCCTTTGGCTCCAGCCACTGTCCCTTAGAGACCACAGAGGAGGAGTCTCCATCTGTTGTCTACCATGGTGGTGCAGCAAAAGTCAGGTTTAGAGTTCCTCTGCATGATTACTAATCTAATCAAAAGACAGATCTGGAAAATATTAATAAAGTGGCACAATATTTGCAATACTAATCAAAAAAAAAGTAAGTGCTGGATTTTGAAGCATGGTGACATGTCTGCTAAGTCAGTTAACTCAGCCAGTCTTCTGAAATGAGAGAATGTTCCCATGACAATCATTAATAGCCAGCTTCGCTCCTGCCAGAGGTGTCTCGGGTCTATGTATCCTCACGAGATGCTCCAAAGGCCCATCCCAAGAAGAACTGAATTCCAGCACCCAAGGATCTCGACAAATGCCTCCACCCCGGTATCTCCAATGTGAAGTACCAGGAAGCAGAGCATCACAGCACCAGAGGGCTGACCAGTGGTCAACCAGTCGCCCAACTGGGGCCCCTCTTCTCAGGCACTGTCCTACAAGGCAGCTCTGTCAACGACAGGTGCTGCAGAGGGGTTTGAGGCAGAGTTATCAGAACCTAAAGCTTTTTCCCCCTTCCACCTCTGCCCCCATCCCAAGAGCCCAGAGGCCACCACCATAAGTAAATCTCCCCCATTCAATTCCATTTCTACATCTCTCCTACTGTCACTCGGCCATTACCATGAGTCCCACGTCTACCTTGTCCCATATTAGAGGAAAATCTGGTAACCACATGTTTTTACCCTCTCGAGGGTGGTGTAAGACTGCCAGTTCCATGACCACTCCCTGCGTCTGGCAGCCTGAAGGCAGCAGGTCACAAGAAATGCTTAATTCAGACAGTGTCCCTGAGCAGTGCAAGGAAATGCACCCTCGCAGGGGAGAGAGTGAGGAGGCTGTGATCTTCCAGATGGACTCTGACTCTGCCATCAGCCATTAAAGAACAGCGACTGCAGCCAGGGAAAATCACAGGGAGCATTACTCCTGGATCCCTGATGTTCTTCGGGGCTGGAGCAGAAGGGGGTCTTTAATAGTTCAACCCCATGCTGCTAAATAGCTGCATTAACGTTATAGAAGTACACTAATTAATACAACCAGAGAGGGCAGAAGAAAAGAACTTCTATTATTCCTATTTAAGCTATCCTATTAGCAACCTTTCCAAGGGGTGAAAAATACGGTTTTCAGGAAGTGAATGACCTGGGCATTTTCCTTAAGGAAGGTAATTTGACCGAATTTCAGTGACCAGAACCATTTTTGGAAAGATTTGTCAACCCTCGGCCCTCTTCCCAGCCATCCAGGTGGGTCATCTGGAGGCTTCATGGTGAACAATTGACAATGGATGTTTGGACTCGGATCATCAACTCAGGAGTCTATATTACAACCAGATTAAAGCTGTTTGTGCAGAAGCGTGAAATATAAAAGCTAACACACAAGGGGGAGTAATCGGTGTCCCAGCTCCCTTCCACCCTGAGCCCAGGCATGACAGCATTACCGTGTCAGCTCATGCATGCTCAGAGCGACCCTGTGAGCCAGGTACTGGGAAGCCCCAATTTACAAACGAAGAAACTGATGCCTCTCTTGTTTCCAGAACCATCTGAGTATAGAACTCACAGTTTGTTTTTGTTTTGCTTTGTTTTATTTTGTTTTTGTTTTTTTTTTTTTTTAGATTTTTGCCACAGGGCACATATACTTATCAGAGAAAATCAGAGAGATAGTGAGAGGGAAAGTGAGAAATCATCTCCTGAGGGGATGGCCATGTCGGCTTCCCTTCTCATCCCTCCTCCTGGGTTTTAGGCATGTGTGCACACACACCCTGTGTGATTTTCAAGCCACCAGGTCTCGAATTTGAACTGTGGTTGACCATGTGGGAATCCACCACCTTAACCACTACACCAGCTGCTGACCCCAGGAACAACCCACAGTCTTAACTTTAAACTAGTCTCTATTTTGATGCCTGGTAAGGGGTCTTTTCCCACTCCCTGAGCCTTAAAAAGGTTCCAGTCCAGCCTGTGGGTACAGTCAGTAGCATACTGGACAGCAGTAACAGATGCCACATGGCCAACCATAGGTTCCGATCCCCAAGGCGACCAGAAACACACCAGGTGTGAACATGGGTGCTCAAGATTCTGACATACTGGAGGGCTGGACAAGGGAATCACAGCAAGTCAGAGCATGGAGATGCTCCTTTCTCTCTCCCTCCCTTCTTCCCTCCCTCCCTCTCTCTCTCTCTCTCTCTCTCTCTCTCTCTCTCTTTCTCTCTCTCTCTCACACATACACTCAATCATGAATACAATAAATTTAAAATCTTAAAAAATAAATAAATAAAAGGAAAAGGTAAGGTTACCCAGTGTCTCTGGGATTTCTTGACAAGAGAGTGGAGGATTAAGATGGGATTTCGGCAGGATTCCCAGCAGTCTTCACTAGCTAAATAAAACCGTCTGATTTTAACAGTGCCTTTGCTTCCTTATGCACTTTGCCCTCCACTTTTTAAAAACAAATCTAATATCTAAAACATACAAAACCAGGAAAAGAATGAAATTAATTACATTTTGTAAATACATTTTTCATTTGAAAAATTTGTCAGTATAGTTAAATAACAGTTTCTCTTTCCTTAATTAGGCATTTATTCTTAGATGACTAGGTACTTTGGTAAAGAAGTTAATGACAGAGAAAATTTAAACTAAAGCATTGAGTCATTGTCAGTGACGATGCCAATTAAGAACACCTAGACAAGAGGAAGAAAGTATTCAGTTTATAGAAAATATATGGGTCTAATTGGATTTTGTAGACCAAGATAAGGAACACATGTAGCACTGAGCAGGTTATGGTCACTCAGACAACATTCCAAGGTGCTAGTGACCTGCTCTTCTGGGAGGGGATGGAACAGAAAGAACCTGGCAGTCTAGAAGGCACAAGCGGAGTTGGCAAATCCAACCTTCTCAAAAGCTGCATCCCGTTTTATCTATCAGATGGCAAAAATCCAAAAGTTTGGGCCAGCTGATGACGTGGAGGTTAAGGTGACTGGATCCCACGTGGCCAACTGTGCAGCTGGAGTCCCAGACCCCAGTACCTTGAAAATCATGCAGGGCACATGTGCATGTGTGCCCAGAATCATGAGAAAAGAACGGAGGGAGGAGAAGGGGTTGTGGTGTGGTCATGCCCACTCTCACTCACTGTCTGGTGAGTATACACACTGCATAGCAAAATTTAGGAACGAACGGAAGGAAGGAAGGAAGGAAGGAAGGAAGGAAGGAAGGAAGGAAGGAAGATAGGTCCAAAAGTTTGCTAGCACGCTATTACAACATCACTCTTGGGAACCATGTCACTCATAGTTGGTGGAGGTGTAAATAGGGCAGTCTTTCCTGAAGGCCAATTGGAGGATCTATCAAAAATGACCCACACTGTGATTTATCCCTACATTTCCACTTGTAGGAAATTAGCCTGCAGTAGAGGTGCCCACACATGAAATGACGTGTGTGCCAAGTGTTCACGGCAGCACTGTGGGTAAAAGCAAAGGGAGGTCTCTCGGAGGGACCTGCGTAAAGCCACCACCTCCATGCCTGTGATGCCCTGCTGTGCAGCTGCAAAAAGAACCAAGGGAAGGTTTCCAAAGTGTGCTCTGAAATGAAAACAGCAGGGCTTACAGCAACATGCAGTGTGTGATCACGTATTAAAAAAAGAGAGAGAGAGAACACAGAGAGGCATAGCGTTAGCGGGACACAGAAACAGTTGATTACCTGTTGATGATAGCATGTATAGTATCTCAACTGGACTAGTCTGAGAAGTATTTCATGTTGGGTAAATTCTCTTTACAAGCCAAGTGATATATAGAGATTGAATGTTTTAAAAATAATGAAAATAAATAATAATAATAATAATAATCTGAAAAAAAAAGATGAAAAGCTATTTGATGATGATGTAGACAGTAATGTCTGTCTCAACTGATATGCATGGTAATCATGCTGGAAAAAGAAATGCAATACACTGTAAAGATACATGTGATTAAATGTAATATGAAAAAATGATGATAATAATAAATAAAATTAAAGGGACCGGCAGGTGGCATGGTGGTTAAGGATGCTAGACTCCCATGTGGCTGACCACAGTTCGAGTCCCAGTGCTGGCAGCTTGCTTTCTCACTTTCTCTCTATCTCCCCCTCTCTGCTCTTTGGTCAAATAAATAAATAAATAAAGTTAAATAATTCTTTAAAAATTAATTAATTTAATTTTTAAAAAAGAAAAAAGAGGGAAACAAGACTACATGTTGGTAGTGGTTGTATATGCATATACATATTTCTTTTTTTTTTTTTTGAGAGGTTTTTCACTATAGGGCGCATGCCGTCGCCAGACAGACAGAGAGAGACAGAGAGACAGAAAGCGAGAAATCACTCCCCCAAGAGGGGATGGCCATGCCGCAGTCCCTTCTCCATTCTCCTCTCGGGATCTTGGGCATGCATGCACACACGCCTGGCGTGGGTTTTAAGCCACAGGGGCCGGGACACAAACCGCAGTCGCCTACGTGGGAGTCCAGCAACATAGCCATTACGCTAACTGCTAGTTCCCCATATACATATATCTTAAAGAATAAATCAACTAATACCAGGTACTACCTATTCAGGTGTGGAATAGAACCTGGGCATATGGAAAATAAGTGAGAGATAAACTTCCTCTGTTAGTTTCATATCTTTTTTGATGTTCAAGTTATACCTGTATTACCTATTTTAAAGACTAAATAATATTCAATGCATCCCTTATCATTATGCATGCAGTTCTGTTAACACACCGGTCCCTTAAAGTGTCAGGATTCAGCCCCCCTGCTCAGGGTGTAGCCTGGACTACTGGAAGTCACTACCTCACTCCTCTGCCTGACTCAGTCTCAGCACAGCTTGGCGTGAGGGCAAGCCTGGATGGATACCCTTCGGGAAGTGGGCATCTCATAGGAAGCACCAAATCCAAGGAGGCCAACCAAGCCCTCCCCCAGAGCCTACATGAATTTCTGCAGATCTCACGGTGCCCCATTCCAGAACATAAGCTGCAGTCCCCAAGTCTTCCCGTGTTCATTACCTCGCTGACTCTTCCAACACCCAGACCATGTCTGACAGAACAGGAAACTGAGTATGTAGGGTCCGGTGGTCTTACCAAGCTCATATACAACCCCAGGTGATTTTTAAAACCCTTTCTTCGTCTAATGTGTGTTCTCTTATACCATGAGAGAGTTTAAGAGAGTTAACAAATACTTTAGAGTATCTTCTAGAGGAGTCTATTAAGGCTATGTTCCACTAATATAATCTGAAGGAAATGCTTGAGTCCAGGTTCCCTGCACTGTGTGTAGATTTTAAACGACTTGTTGATTTTCTTACAAAGAAGTACACTAAATGGTCTTATTATCTAAGAAACAACTGAAAAAGTTCATAGGACAATTTAAAATAAATAAATAAAAGAAGAAGCCACTTCATTGCTCAAAAACCTTAGAAGCCATTTCTATCAGCAGATCAGGTGTCTCATTTATTTATTTTGCTCATCTTTCTTGTCTGGCCTTCCCCGACTAGACTGTAAGCCCCTCTCTGTTCACTGAGGGATCCCGAGGGTCTAGAACAGTGCCTGGTACATAGCAGACGCTCACGAGTACTAGCTGAACATGTCTCAACCCCAATCATCAAAAGTCTCCACAGAGTAAAAAAGACACATATGCAACATTCAACTCCAAAGGGATTTTGAATTTTTTTGAACGAAATACTTAAATATTCAGTCATAAGAGGGAGGCAAAAAAAAAATTATATAGCAAAATAATAAAAAATGGAAGACCAAGGGCATTTAAGAGAGTTAACATATACTTTAGAGTATCCTCTAGAGGAGTCTATTAAGGTTATGTTCCATTAATATAATCCGAAGGAGCTGCTTGAGTCCAGGTTTCGAAAAATCTTTGTTCTTGGAGCAGACAACGAGATGAGAGATTCTACCATTACTGACTAAAGCTCCTGTCTTTCTTCCATCAGAGTTAAAAGCCTTTCACATTATGCTTTCTTTAAATAAAGTTGTAAAGGAGCATACCCTGGAACAGAACGCTGAAAATGTAATTTAATGGGTGAACTCCTTTCAGTCTCTCAGTGCAGGATAGATACAGGAATAATTACTTTTGACCTCTATTTTCATTAGTTAGAAGTTCTGTGGGAAGTTTCCTCATATCCCATGAGACTCAGCTCCATCAGAGCCTTAGTCTGCAGCAAGGTCACCAGACTAAGGCGCAAACAAAGGGACAGGAAGGCGAGGCAGAAGGGACAAACGACTGTATTAAAAGACTTTCCTACAAAAAAAAAAAAAAGAAATCTTTGAGAGGAACAGGACTTTCCTAAGGGTCCAAATGATCTCGCAATCTTGTCTGGTTAAATCCTCAGAGGCCTGCAATTATTTCAATGTTTATCTTTAAATCCTCTAAAAATTGTATGTTGGGACCAGCAGTTGGCGTAATGGCTATGTCAATGGACTCCCATTTAGTCGACCACGGTTCGAGTCCTGGACCTGGTGGCTTAAACTCATGCCAGGCGCATGTGCGTGCGTGCCCAAGATCCCAAGAGGAGAATGGAGGAGAAGGAATTGCGGCGTGGCCATTCCCCCTAGGGGTGATTTCTCACTTTCTGTCTCTCTGTCTCTGTGGTGAGAACATGCACCCTATAGCAAAAAAATCTCTCCCAAGAAAATTTTGTGAGTCCCAGGTTCAAGATGGTGAAGTGAGCATATTTTGAAACTTCTCTTTTCACCTCAGTCTCTACACAAGTATTCTGGGATAACTGGGGTTGGGGGGAGGAGGTTTTAATTACCACCTACACAGTGATGCTTGAAAACAAAGAAAAGAAAGCCGAATAGATCAGAACTGGACATGCCCATCCCAAATGAAGGGGCAGAGGGGAGCCAGCCCGTTGGTCACACTCTGCCAAGCAGGGACACTTGCGTCAAGGACCTGGCCCCAGCAAGGCCACTCAGGGAGTGGGTCCAGACACCCACTACCAGGAGAGTTAGAAGAAGGAACTGCTAGAACTGCAGGCCATCCAGGGCCAAGGCAGAGGCCACCCAGAGACCAGTACCTCCCACAGGAGCCTCCCACCAGGGCTTACTAGGGAGCCAGCTCTGCCAGTGAGGCCCCGGAAGCAGACCAGCATCTCAGAAAGCCGTTCATAAAGTGGTCATGAACTAAGGAAGCATCAAACTAGTTCACCTCTTGGATATTTTCAGAAAAATGTAGAGGAACTACATCATGAAATGGAGTCAATGATGCTGGGAACCCCAGCTTTCAAAAGAGCTACGAATTGCTGGACTCAAGTGACAGGGACTTGAGAAGCAGGACTGACACTGAGGCAGTCACTCGGCTGGCTGGGCTGTAGCTCGCTCCACTCCTCTGGATAACGGGCAATCGTCAGGAGAACAGATGCACCGGGGAACCTAACCTAAAGTCATCTTGTGGAAACGCTCCTGTTGAGCAACACTGCCTTCCAGCTCCCGTGAATGAAGTTGTGGAGAGAAGACTTTCATTGCTCGCCCCTCCTGCCATCAGCATCTTCCCCACTCTCCAGTGAGCGCACTTGATGGCTCACCCTGAATGGTGGAATGTGCACAGAATATGGCAGTCCCCAGGTAGGTCAGACAAATGTTGAGTCTCTCCTCTCTGCTCACCTGGAACAGTGCCACCAGGAATCTTACACCAACCTCCATCCATCCAGGAAGGTTAGCAGCAGGTTTGTGCGAGAAGAGGAATGCAATGCTCTGAGCCTCAGACACACATCAGAATGGGTCCAAGAAAGATTATCCAATTCTATCTTAAATTTGTTTCTAATGCTCTTTCTTTCTTTTTTTTAAATTATTTAATTTTAATTTTATTATTATTGTTGCTTTCCAGTTTGATCAAACAGACACAGAGAGAGAGGGAAAGTGAGAAAGCAAGCCACCGGATTCAGGACTTGAATCACGGTTGGCCATGTGGGAGTCCAGTGCCCTTAACCACCATGCCACCTGCCAGCCCCTCTAATGCTCTTTCTTTTTAAATATATTATTAAAATGCAAGTGGAAGATCACCCAGAAGATAGTAGTGCCAGATCCTAGACAAGCCAAGTTCTGCCCCTTGCTAACTGCAAGAAACTTGGCACATGGCAGTATCTCTGGTAAGAAAAATGGGGACTCTAGCACACAGTCTTCCAGGATTAGTGAGACTACATGTAAATGGCTTAGATTGCTGGCATGCATACAGAGATCACTCAGCACGCATTAGCTGTTGTGGCAGATACTGCCTAGAAGACACTACCTAAATCCACGCTTCTTCCTGGGCTATCAAGAAGACTACATTCCCCAGCATCCCTTGTGGTGAAGTTGGACCCACATGGCCAGAATCTGGTCAATGATATGGAAGCAGAACTGACGCACCTCACATTCAGGCCTGGCTCCTACCAAATGATCTTCCACCCTGTCTCTAGTCATTTTGTGTTCATGGCTGGCCAGCAGAGCCCTGCCAGTACTCTAGTTAGTCTCTAGGGAACAGTGAAGCCTCCAGATGAGGGAGCCCAAGTGCTCACATCACTCACATACGTGAGAACAGTATCACGTGGTCAGGAGTAGGACATTCGTGTTTATATTATGTTAAGTGCCTGAGATTTGGGGGTTACTTGTTGCAGTAGCTAGAGTTAATTGCCCTGACTAATCCAGCTATCCTATGGATCTTCATTTATCAGCAACAGCCAGACCCCCAATCGTCACTGGTATAGCTTGGTGCAACATAGTTGCTTTATAGCTTAACACTGAGTTTCACTCTTAGTGCTTGGTATGGACAGTTTTACTGTTTGGTTTTCAAGGCTAATTGATAGACCTCAGGAGAACAAGCACAAGGGGAGGAAAACCACTGAATTTGCAAATGTCAGTAGTCTTGGGATATAGAATCTCTAGTACACTTCCAGACATGGTTTTGATGCAATTTGGGTCTTCTTTTATGATATCCTCATAAATAACCTTGCATTCAGCTCAGAATTTCCCCAGGAATAAGTTTCTGATGTCATGCAGAGAGACTGGCCCTTCTCAGGGTCTCATTGCACTCAGAACAGGCCTCAGCCACCACCCCAAACCTCCAGCACTGTCTGTTTCCAAAGTTTCCACAACTCTGTCTTTACTCTCCAAAATGATATAGGCTTACAGGAAAACAATTTAAATATAGAAATCAAAAAAAAAAAAAAATGAGACCACTCCTCTTTCCCAGTGACGTCCCTAAGCTGGGTGCATTCTGCTCATACCTTTTTATGCATACATAATTATATGGATTCTATTTATTTTTATCAAGATAATACTTCCCCATCACACAGGGTTGCCAGACTACGCAACCAGGTTTCTCAGTTCCATTTGAATTTCAGATAAATCACAAATACATTTTTAATGTAAGAACATCTCAAATATCACAAGAGCCTTCTTACACTTTAAAATATTCACTGTTTATCTGAAATTCAAATTTAACTTAGTATCCTATAATGTATTTGGCAACCTTAACATAACAGTGCGGACTGTTTAACGGAAAAGGACAACTTCCCTTCTTTATCTCCCTTTCTGTGACCTCCCTGCTCCGCACCTCTGTCCCGTTCCATCCCCAGAGGCGACCACTTTCAACTCTGTTAGCTCTTTTTATTTTTTTTGGTATTTGCCTCCAACTTGCTAAATATCAAGAATAGCTGTAAAGCGTATCTTCAATATGGGCATTATCAATGAACTGCCTAGTGTGGGAAGCAAATCCTTAGCTCTCACAACCCTTGACTTCCCCCACCACCTTTCCACAGTTAGAATCTTCAGACCACTCAGTACCGCCGACCGCGAGCACGCTCGCTGTTCACTGGCAAGCCAAGGAGTATGCCATCGCTATATCTCCTCTTGTACCTCTTTGATTCTCCAGGTGTTAAAAGCTGCCTTGTCTTTCCATTTGCTAACGGTTGGTTCTTATCACTAATTCTTCTGTAACAAATCTACCAAAAACATAGACAACATAGAAAACGATGTCACGACTTCCCCAGGGACCTAGCATTAACATCATTGCCCAGCGAAATCAGACGATCTGCGGCTCCATTTCCTTTTTCCAACAACTTCACTCTGGTACCTTCCTTCCTTCCAGCCACAGTCAAACTGGAATTCGCCCAGGGTCATCTGAGGACTTCCTGAGGCCGCACTGGATTATCTGCGTCCTAGATCCAATTACTTTATTTGTCCACAAAATAAAAGGACATTTCCCACCAGTAGAATACAATAGCAAAGACATGAAAACAGGTAAGAAAAAGGGAGAAAGCCTGGAGACTGAGCCAGGGGCTATCACACTTGACTAAGTACTGCTCCCAGTGAGAAGAACAGAGGGGAAAAGGCATCACAGATATAAAGACACTTTCCAGAACTGACGGACTCTCAGAATAGAAAAGGCAGAGCCAGAGGGCGGCATGGTGGTTAAGGCGCTGGACTCCCACTTGGTCGACTGTGATCTGAGTCCCGGGCCTAGAGGCTTGCTTTCTCACATTCTCTGTCTGTCTCCCTCTCTCTTTCTCTTTGGTGAGTGCATGTGTCCTATACCGAATTTAAAAATAATACAATAACTTTGATTAAATCAATAATTCTTTAAAAAAAAAAAAAAACAAGATGGAAAAGGCAGGGCCAGAGGGGTAGCATGATAGTTAAGGTACTGGGCTCTCACATGACCAACCACAGTTCAAGTCTCAGACCTGGCAGCTTGCTTTCTCTTTCTCTCGCTCGTTCTCTCTCACTCTCTGTCTCTCTCTGTCTCTATCTCTCTTTGGTGAGTGCACGTACCCTATTCCAAATTCTAAAAAATAATTAATAAAATTACATAAATAATTCTTAAAAACAAACAGCCACGACAAAGCAAAGGCTCACCTAGCAGAAAGGGGGATAGGGGTTGGTAGGGAGGAGCCCATACCCAGGCATGCAGGACTGAGATTCAGAACACCAGGAATGGAAAGTCAGCCTGAGAGCTTGCAGAGGAAGAACCAGGAATGGGGGAGGCAAAGCTATGCACAGCTCGGTGGCAGTGAGGAGGCCATCGAGGAGAGAATCTGTGCCCTGCCAAGGCTCGGTCGAGAGAGAGCGAGGGTGGAGCAACACACCTACCACGCAGGGGCTCCCAAGCTTTCTTCCTCAAGGCCCACCTAGAACAAGAGACAGAAGGAAGAGAAATTCACCCCTTTCTTCCTGCCTCACTGTTGGGCAAAGACATCTCGTAGTCACTTCTCTGAGCCTTGGACTGTGGTCGGTGCCATGGGTTCCCCTGGATCTCGGGCCTTCCAACTTAGACTGAATTAGACCAGGTTTCCCACTCGCTAGCTTACAGATGGCAAGAGGTGGGACGCCTCAGCCTTCATAATGAATTCCATACAGAGTAAGTTCCATACATTATTCCATAACACATTCTCTAGCTAGCTCGCTCGCTTGCTCACTAGAGTTTTGGTTCTGCTTCTCTGGAGAAGCCTAACTAATACAAGTGTGCTCGGTCTTATGCGAACAGACAAGGAGAACCAGATTGAAGGAAAATTGTCAATGTGAAAGAGCGGCCAAACTAGTCAGGTAAAAAGAATTCCAGAGAAGTGTAAGACCAAAAAGAAAAAGAATTAAATCTGTGTACCCTCAAAGTAAAACAATGTAACAAAATGTAGCCAAAAAAAAAAAAAAACAAGGGCAAAAAAAAAAAAAAACAAGGGCAGGAAGTTATAAAAAAATTTAAAAATTAAAAAAAAAAAACAGAAAATAAGAAAAAGCACTTGAAAATAAAAAGTGATAGCCAAAATAAAATATTCCATAGATGGTCTGGAAGATAAAAATTAAAGGACATTCTGCATTGGTAGAATAAAATAGTGAAGAGAGAAAATCGGAGAAGACTTGGAGTTTTAAGCTAGATGTTTCCTACCACCCATCTATGACTCTTTTATTTTTTTTTTTCTTGTTTTGGAGAGGTTTTTGCTATAGGGCACATGCACATGCCAGAGAAACAGAGAGAGACAGAGAGATAGAAAGCAAGAAATCACCCCCCAGGGGGGATGACCATGCTGTAATTCCTCCATTCTCCTCTCGGGATCTTGGGCACGCACGCACACGCGCCCAGCATAAGTTTAAGCCACTGGATCCGGGACTCGAACCGCAGTCGACTACATGGGAGTCCAGCGACAGAGCCATTACACTAACTACTGGTCCCACCCATCTATGATTCTTGAACCTTAGCAGTATTCTTCAGTATCAACGATTAAAACCTCAGGGCCAACCTGTGGCCTCGTGGTGAAGGCAGCTGGAACTGACCCAGCCGACTTCACAGTTCAAGTCCCAGTCCCAGCAACTTGAAAAACAAGCTGGACAGACGCATGTGTATTCTCAAAGTCCTGAAAGGAGGGAAATGGAGGAAAAGGGATGTGGTGTGACCATGTCCCAGTGCAGGGCGCTTTCTCGCTTTCCTTCTCTTTCTGGCAAGTACACGTGCCCTCCAGCCAATTTAAAAATAATAAGTCAAGCTTCTCCATCATTACTCTAATTGTTACAAATGTCCTAATCTTAATATTCAGCACCTTCCAATGTAAACATAATGCTTACCACAGGTATCATTTTACATTTTCTGCAATGTCACGTGAAAAAGTGGAAGGAAGCAGGTGAGATTAATCCCAATAATAGGTGCGGTCTTCATAAAGCTCATTGCAAATGATATAATAAAAAAAGGCATGCATGAATTTTATAAGTTTCACACAATAAAAAACTCACACCTTAATTCCATTTTTTCCAGGATTTTTTTTTACACATCCCCATGTATTTGGCTTAATCCAATATATCTAAGATACTGTAACTGCAACATGTAATCAATATTTTAAGGTTGTGGACCATGTTACATTCTTTTTGTGGTCCGATGTCTGGGAAGCCCAGTGTTTGCTCCACATTCAGAGCGTCTCAACTCAGCCCACGCGCATCTCAAGGGCTCGGGAGCCGTCTGCAGCCCGGTGGTGATCACCCTGGACAACACAGCTCTAGGTAAACCATGGAATCATTTTAGCAAGTAGCATCTCCCACAAAATATAATAATGATAATTTGGACTACAAATAAAGAAAAATCTTTTCACCTTCAAAATCTCAACCACAGATGGGACCAGCAGTTAGCGTAATGGCTATGTCGCTGGACTCCCATGTAGTCGACCACGGTTTGCATCCCAGACCCGGTGGCTTAAACTCATGTCGGGCGCGTGTGCATGTGTGCCCAAGATCCCGAGAAGAGAATGGAGGAGAAGTGATTGTGGCGTGGCCATCCCCCCTGGGGGGTGATTTCTTGCTTTCTGTCTCTCTGTCTCTCTCTCTCTCTCTGGCGAGTGTACACGCCCTACAGCAAAAAACCTCCCAAAAAAAAAAAATCTCAACCACAGAAAAAAAGCTATTTTCTCTAACACTTGCCTCAAATGTGTGGAAATGGGGAAACATAAGATAAATCTATGGGTCAATATATCCTCATGGCCATCCAATCCAAAGTAACTCAACGATACGAAACAGACTACCCTACAATGATTCCCGCCAGCGTCGCTCCTGCGCTGACAGTTATGGCCGGAACGGATCTGAAATGAGAGAATCACAAGTGTGCGCTAGAGACCGTTCGCATTTTATTTTACCCCGATGCTTTCCTCCCAGCTGGGCCTCCACCACTAAACCTCGAGATGGAACCGACATCGCAGAGTAAAACCAGCTGGGCATTCTACGCTAGGTCGGAGACTCTCCGTGAATTTTATTTGGTGGTAAGTTATTCAATTTCACAAATACCCCTTTTACCTCTTTGAAATTGCTTTTCTCCTAGTCAGTGTAATCATTTAAAGGAACAGAGGCAACTTGCAGAAGCTTAATACGAAACAGTTTGTAGAGAATTGATGAAAACTACGGACTGTTCTCTGGAACAACTACTCCGCATGAGGTCTACACCCAATCTGAGATTCTTAGAAATGTTTGCACAAAGCCTGGGGCATGGCATGACGATGGGAGCCCCAGGGGCGGGGGCAGGGAGAGCTGGGCTCTAGAGTAGACATCCCACCTCACGCTGTCCACTGGCTCTGTGGCCAGTGTTGGCCTCCGCCCTTCCCTGGAATGCAGCCACATCAGTCAGAAAGCAAGAGGTTGGGTCTCAGAATTTTCCACACTCGGCCTTTCACGTGCCAAGGTGCTGATACTTGCTCCATCCGCAGGTGGGCGAACGCTGCCCTAGTGCCAGACGGTAAGTAGTTTCAGGTTGGCACACCAGGTGACCTCCACTCCAACTGCCAAACTCTGCCACCACGGCACAAAGGCAGACACAGATAACACCCAAACAAATGAGAGGCCGTGCTCCAGCCAGCTAGAAACAGAGGCCGACCTGATATTTAGGTCACTTCCAGACCCCTGTCCTCCATTTCACTTACCTACAATTTTTTTTTTATAAATTTTTTTTATAATTATTTTATTTTTATTTATTCATTCATTTATTTTTTAATTTGACCAGAGAGAGACAGAGGTTGAGAGTGAGAGAGAGGAAGTGAGAAAGCAAGCCACCAGATTCAGGACTTGAACCCTGGTTGGCCATGTGGGAGTGTCCAGCGCCTTAATCACCATGCCACCTGCTGGTCCCCCCTACAATTTTTATATTAAAGTTGATTCACTTTCTTAACCTAATTGCTAGAGTCATAAGTGGAATACCAATTATTGTAAAGTATATTCAGGGACATAAAAAGTATTTTTTAAATCTTCCACGCAATCTCAATCACTGTGTGTAAGGCACTGTAAGAAATGCCGCTCTGGGGACCACAGATGGTGTAATGGCTATGTCGCTGGACTCCCATGTAGTCGATCGCAGTTCGAGTCCCAGACTCGGTGGCTTAAACTCACGCCGGGCACATGTGCGTGCGTGCCCAAGATCCCGAAAGTAGAATAGAGGAGAAGGGATCATGGCATGGCCATCCCCGGGGGGGGGGTGATTTCTTCCTTTCTGTCTCTCTATCTTTCTGGCAAGTGCACGCACCCTATAGCAAAAAAAACTCTCCAAAAAAAGAAAAAAGAAATGTTGCTTTGAATGACTATTAAGTTCCTCTCTGAAAAAGCAAGGTTCTAGGATATTCTCTCAAGAGTCTTTCACCTATTAAAAGAGAGAGAGAGACATCCTTCTCTTTCTCTTTCAGAGATGAACACAGAAATACTGAGAGAGAAGATGTCATGAGGCTTGAGAATCACTTCAAAATAATCCAGGAAGCAGGTGGAAGGGAGCAGGTTACAGATGAAGCCAGATTTACGGAGCCAACAGGTGGAGTGGTGGTTAAGGCACTGAATTCTCACATGTGCAATCACAGTTCAAGTCCCAAATCCAGCAGCTTGAAAATCATGACAAATAAATAAACAAATGTTTAAAAAAAAAAAAATGAACAAACAAAAAAAGAACGGATTTAGCCAAGAAAGGGTAACTATTCAATTGGGGTATTGTATCATTCTCTCTTTTGTGTATGTTAAAGATATTCCTATAAAAAAGTTTTTAAAGAACTACATCACAGTACGGCATAAAATCATTAGTCTTAACAGGATGGAAGTCAAGGATAAGGGGGAGAAGGAAAGTAAGAAGAAATAAGGGAAGAGGGGTTTAAAAGGAAGGAGAGAGGGGAAAATTAAAAGGAAGTGGGCAGGGGCCAGTCCCATAGCCCAGTGGTAAGGGTAAGGGAGCGGCAGTGGTAAGGGACTGTCGTGTAGTGGTGGTGTCGTGAAAAGGGGGCGGCAGTGGTAAGGGACTGTGGTGTAGTGGTGGTGTCGTGGTAAGGGAGTGGCAGTGGTAAGGGACTGTAGTGTAGTGGTGGTGTCGTGGTAAGGGAGTGGTAAATGTAGTGGTAAGGGAGCTGGATCCCACATAGTCGACCCCAGTTTGAATCTAGCCCTTGTGGCTTGAAAACCATGCTAGGCACATGTGTGTGCACTGACGAGATGGAGAGAGAGAGGAGGGACTGCAACATGACCATGCCCCATTGGGGGTGTTCTCTCTCTCTCTCTCTCTCTCTCTCTCGCATACATGCCCTCTGACAATTAAGAAAAAAAAGGAGAAGGACAGAATTAGAAGAAAGGAATGAACTCCCAGCACCAACAGCCTCTGATCCACAAGGAACAGAAGGAGCATGACACTTGGAAGCTGCCGGCCACACCTATCACTCAATACAGGACAGGCGGGAATATCAAAGGCTTTGGAGAATGCCTGTGCCCCAGACCCAGTGGTGGTGTCGTGGTAAGGGGGCGGCAGTGGTAAGGGACTGTCGTGTAGTGGTGGTGTCGTGGTAAGGGGGCGGCAGTGGTAAGGGACTGTCGTGTAGTGGTGGTGTCGTGGTAAGGGAGCGGCAGTGGTAAGGGACTGTGGTGTAGTGTGGTGGTGTCGTGGTAAGGGGGCGGCAGTGGTAAGGGACTGTCGTGTAGTGGTGGTGTCGTGGTAAGGGAGTGGTAAATGTAGTGGTAAGGGAGCTGGATCCCACATAGTCGACCCCAGTTTGAATCTAGCCCTTGTGGCTTGAAAACCATGCTAGGCACATGTGTGTGCACTGACGAGATGGAGAGAGAGAGGAGGGACTGCAACATGACCATGCCCCATTGGGGGTGTTCTCTCTCTCTCTCTCTCTCTCTCTCTCGCATACATGCCCTCTGACAATTAAGAAAAAAAAGGAGAAGGACAGAATTAGAAGAAAGGAATGAACTCCCAGCACCAACAGCCTCTGATCCACAAGGAACAGAAGGAGCATGACACTTGGAAGCTGCCGGCCACACCTATCACTCAATACAGGACAGGCGGGAATATCAAAGGCTTTGGAGAATGCCTGTGCCCCAGACCCATGCACTTAGCTGCAGGGAGGCCAGCTAACGTCTCAGGTTGCAGGTGACACCACAGCTAAAGCAGAGAGCCAGCTACTACCGGGGCTTGACAGGCAGCAGCGCAGCCTGGGTGGACAGAGGTGCAGCCCTGCATTTCGCTGTGCTCCCAGCTGAGCCTCTTCCTCTGAACAATTGCATGGAGGCTCAGTGCCAAACGGGAGAACAAAGCCACTTAATATGCCAGAAACGGGCTGGCTTAATTTCATTGTCCGAACATACTGAAACTGACGCATAAAAAGTGGGCAAATGGCATAAATTACCTGACAGAGCCCCATGGGGTGGCTGGTCCATCACCACTCCGGCTGGTTTACAGAAATACCCTGGAAGCCAGAGGCTCCAGCCTCATGCAGGCTGTGGTCCTGGCTGGCTCCTATGAAGAGGGTTCAAGACACCTTAAAACGCCCTGGCAGAGCTAGGCAGGCTCACAGGAGCCCAGCCGTCTAGGCAGCAGTGGCTTCATGTCAGGCCTCTGGTCCCCAGACCAGCCCCCAGGAGCCTATCAGGACAGGCTTCTCTGTGTGTTACAGAGACAAGCAGGTAAGGCAGTGGTGATCCGCGCCCTTTCTTGTCATGCATGGGTACAGAAGAGAGCCAGCCTTTTAGATCTTCTAGGTGGAAAAAAGAAAGTCAAACAGGAAAGAGGTAGCGATGTGGCCTGACTTCTGGAACATGATGCTCACGCGGTTCTGACTGGCAGCGTGCGTGTGTCCAAAGACTCACACAGTGTCACTGAGTAATTAGAGCCCAAGCTGAAGATTTTTCACCTTACAGAGAAAAACTGATTCCCAGGTGAGTCTTGAACACCCAAAGGCTAGAAACTAGAAACTGTAGAGTGGAGATGATACGGAGATGCAGAAGAAGATCTATCGGTCACAGCCCCACAGAAAAAGCACAGGAAACGGAGACAGAGAGCAACGAACAGGGAAAGCACCAGGTGGCGTCCTGCCACCATGCAGCCCAGCTGCCCTCACAGCCACGACCACTGCAGAGATCAGCATGGGAGGCTTGATGGCAGCGCGGCCGTAAAACACAACACTCTGCAAGGCTGATTCACAGGGAAAGGTTCTGGGTTTGCATCCAGACACCTCCCTGAACACAGCAGATAAGTATGTGTCCGTGATCCAAGAGTGGCTGAGGCTGGGATCATGACCCTGTCAGGAGTGCCCTCTCTGATCCTCTGTCTCTCTGGCTCATGGAAGAAAATGAATAATTTTTTTAACTGCCAGAATATGCATATGTTTGCTAAAGAGAGACAGAAGACAGAGAAAGACAGAGGAAAAAAGCCTCTCCCCATGGGGTGTAGTCACATCACAATCCCTTCTCCTCCATCTTTCCATCCTGTCAGGATTTGAGGCATGCACACACATGTGCCCGGCAGGCTTTTTAAGCTGCCTGGACTGAGATTCAAACTGCAGTCAACCATGTAGGATCTGGCTCCCTTAACCATTAGGCTACAAGGCCAGCCCAATAAATTTAAAAAACTTAAAAATACATATATCAGTACAAATCCAAAGGCGGAACATGGTACCAGGAAAATAAAAATTAAAACACACTTCTGCTCAGTTTGATACAGTGGACCTACATAGGAGGCCTTGCATATTTTTCTGGAAACCAAAAGATTCAGACATGCTGTGGGTGGCACCATCTTCCTACAGATGCCTGAAGAGCCATGGCAGGAACCAGCAGACTTGACTCGGGGCCAGAATGAGGACATTTCCTGCCATCCCCAGGCTCAGGTCCTCCTGGGCCTTCCTCAGACACTCACGGCACATGCTCCATCATATTTCTAACAGATCCACTTTTCTGCCTCAAGCGCTCACGGATGGAGATGGGAAAACCTAGATGAGAACTGCCTTTTAAAACTTGGCCCTTTGTATAATAAATTTTAAAATTGTTTACTAACAAGTCCTATTACGGCTTTTATATAAACATTAATGGCAAAAAGCGAAACACGTTTTACATTGACGCTCATAAATAATGCAAAAGGTCTAATTTACCATAATCATCTCTGGCATTTATCTCCAGTCGATAATGTATCGGGCACACGTGTTATTTTATAGAGAAGCAATCACAGGGCACCAGGACTGCATCTCTGTTTGGGATTCGGTAAATTCTGATGCCCCTTGAGCCCATGTGCAAAAGTCGCTATCTCCAAAGACATTCACCTAGGCAAAGGCTGGAAATGTCATTATTTTCTATGGGAAATTAAGTAGGAAATTACAGAAAATGCAATTTAAATGAGGAATTTTTCCTGAGACATAAATATTCATAACTTGCAAACTGACAAAGCCCTGCAGATACCATAGGAACCACTTTATAAGAAGAGCTGATTCTTCCAGATTCCGTTTGTCAGTGACAAGATAATTTTTATAGCAACAAATTAACATCTCAAAGAGAACTGGGAGGGCTGGGAGGTGTGGGCAGGAGGCAAGCTGGGGTCTAGCTAGCAAAGGCATTCCAGACTTAAATAGTTTGATTTAACAATTTCTCCAGGAAGATCTGCCTTCTGGGTGTCCCTCCAGAGAACTCCCTACCTCCTAAAAGGTTTTATTTTGTGTATATGGTTCTTTTGTAATTATTATTTTATTTTATTTTACTCATTTTAATTTGACCAGAGAGGAACAGAATGATAAAGAGAGGGAAAGTGAGAAGGCAAGCTGCCAGGTCCAGGACTCGAACTGCAGTTGGCTATATGGGAACTGCAGTTGGCTATATGGGAGTCCAACACCCTTAACCACCATGCCACTTGCTAACCTCTATTTTGTGTACTATGTTTCTTAATCCAATGAGATGCAAGACTACCTTTTTAAACAATCATTTGTGAAATATTCTTTACTATCATGAAATAAATTTCAGGTAACACACACATATAGATAGATAGATAGATAGATAGATAGATAGATAGATAGATAGATAGATAGATAGATATAGATATAATATTATTTTAAATCAGGAGTATGTCCAATCTGTAATATAAAAGAGAATCAAAAGAGTTTATAATGAAGTACTACATGTTTCTGTGGGTAAATGTTTAGGTACAAGTACACTAAAAGACACAGTAAAACAGTCACACATTTGGACCTTAACAGAGAACCGCCAACATTCAACAGCTATAGATGTGACAGACATGAGTGTGTCTTAATGGCTATTAACATTGCCCTTAGTGACAACTGTGACTCCTCCAAAACTCTGAATAACTCCATGATTGATGGCAGTCATGCTGCTGAAAAGCTCAGGGTTTATTCAAACTATGAAATACACAATGCGTGCTTAGATGAGAGTCTAGGCTCATGTACTGTGAGTTGGGTGGCTGTCCACCAGGCTGCATGGCTGTCCACCAGGATACCTGCAGTCCCTGAGGGTCTGGGGCAGCTCCTCCACACGCAGGACTGATGGACACCCTTAGGGATGCCCGCATCCTGAACTCCACACGCTGAGCCACAACAGGGTCCGCCAGTCACATGGCAACCCAAGCTAGCACCGCCAATCCAAAGGGTGGAATGGCCTTCCCTTCCTCCTGCTCTCCACCAAGACCTGAAATACCTGAGCAGCTCCTTCAGGGCCTTGGGCAAGTTACCCAGCATCCTTGTATCCATGTGCCACAGCTCCAGGAGCAGAAATGATAACCATGTCAACTTCACAGAGCCAGGAGGAATAAATGCCTTAATACTGGTAAAGCTTCAGCCAGCACGCCACATGGCTTCAGTGAATACCGGACCATACGATGCCACATCTGCCTTTGCATCTCTGTGTCAGCCTTTTTGAGCTGAATCATTTTTAAAAACATTTATTTATTTATTTGTTGTGATTTTCAAGCCATCAGATCCAGGACTTGAACTGCAGTCAGCCATGTGGGAATCCAGCACCTCAACCACCACACCACCTAATCTTAACGCACAGAAGCCAATTGAAAGGGGAAGCAGAGAAGGAAGTGGTGCGCTTTGGACAGAGCTGGGGTCTAGAGAAGTCATTCAGTCAGGCCAGGAGACATGTTAGAGGACTTGGACTTGATCCTCATAGGTCAGTCCCATGTCACATGTATCAGAATGACCCAGGTCAAGGTCCAGACTGCTGATTTTGAGGCTCAACCCAGACCTAGTGATTTGGCCCACTGAGACATAGGACCCAAGGATGTGCACAAGAGGGGACTTCCAAAACACTCATGGAAAAAAATGGAAAGTTCAAGTTTAGCTTGGTGCAAAATAAAATAGAAATCCATGCAGGTTTTTTTTTTTCATAATGCCCATTTTTTCATGTACTCTTTGAAGACCTCTCATATTAAATAACTTCTCCTGATATACCCTGACTCCCTCTGGACGTTCTAGAGCAGCTGGCTGTATTAGCAGGACTTTCTAGCACAGGAGCCACCAGTTCAGATGTGCTTTGCTGTCAGAGCAACCTGGCTGCTGTGTGAGAAACAGCTTGAAGGAGGTGCATCCAGAGACAGGGAAGACAGGCCAGGGGCAGATGTGGTTGCCTCTTTGGAGAAGACTTCAGTGGTGAGGGTGCTGTCCATGCAGTAATCAGAAGGGAGAAAGGCAAAGCCAGGAGGAATACTCAAGAGAAAATTCTGGAAAGATGGGGAGGTGGGAGAAAGGCAGGAAAAAGAACTGGTGGCAGTTTTAGGATGCGGCAATCGGAAAATGGTCCTCGCTTCAGGACCCTGAGATGGCTTGAGAATTTAATGATAGCTCCCTACAGTGCGCTGACTATGGGCCAGACTCTGACGTCTCAGCACCCCAGTGACACAGATAGCTACTGTCCACCATTTACAAGTGAGGGAATCAAGGCACAGAGCGGCAATGACCTGCTCATGGCCACATGTATATAAGTGGGGGAATCAAACTGGAACCCAGGTCTCACAGGCCACAGAACTGACACTCCCAACGACACACTCTAATTCAGCCTTGAAGGAGAACATTCTCCCTGCAACAAGTTTGTCCAGGTTGGGGGTTCCTCTTTAGAGCAGCACAACACAATGGCCACTAGTGGGAGCCCTAGAGACAGGCTGCCCAGGTTAGATGGCCACCCAGCAGTCCTAAACGTCAGGCAAGTGACTCAGTTTCCCCATCTGAAAAAATGGGGATAATGAAAGCGCCTGCTTACTAGAGCTGATATGAAGATTAAGTGAGATAATGTTTGAAAATAATTGAGCAACTAGGGTCCAGATGTTCACCACAGGGTCAGAGGAGAAGTACTAGTTCATTAGAGAAAAAGTACACCCTGGAACATGCCCTGCCTACCACGGGTAAGTAGGTGAGCAAAGGTCCTCTGCCTGTTTCTGTCACTCGATAACTGGGCACAACATGGCCCTGTTGCTGTGGGAGCAGCCCCGATCATCCCATTGCCACAGCCAGAGTCTGAGGACAAGGGACAGAAAGTCCCACCACCCAGGTGAACCAGACTTAGACTCATCACATGACCACGAGTGTCACTGCTCAGAGCTTCATGCCTTCACTTGCAGAAGGGTCTGACAAGAAAAGTGCCTTCCTCAAAGTATCACTGTGAGGACTCGTGTGGGTCACTAAGCAGAGTGTCTGACCAAAGTTCCATGGTGATTCACTGCAGTGGGGGACAGCTTACTTGTCCCAGCCACAGGGAGAAGAGACACTGGAAGGAGAGTCTGTGCATTCCAACAGCACTGCAGCGGACCCCGTCCTGGGTTTCCTACATCTATCTGACAGCAGCTCTGCCAGCTCCATAATACCAGCTAGACTGACTTTAGCATTTCATGGACCAGCACATGGCATGGGAGTTAAGGTGTTGGATCCCACATGGCTGACTGCATGGTTCGAATCTCAGACCTGGCAGCTTGAAAACATGCCAGGCACATGTGCATATATGCCCAAAGTCCAGGAAGAGAATGAAAAAGGGATTGTGGTATGGCCATCCCCCTGGGAGGTGATTTCTCACTGTCCCTCTCTGCCTTTGTCTCTGTCTGTCTCTAGAAAATGCGAACGCCCCATAGCAAAAATTTTAAAAACTTGCATTCCCAGGCTGAATCCATGGCCTAGTAGTTGAGGGAGCTGGATCCCACATGGCTGACCTTGCAATTTGAGGACCAGGCCCAGCAGCTTGAGAAATATGCCAGACACCTGTGCATGCCTATATGCCCCAAATCCCAAAAGGATGGAGAGATGGAAGAGATGGGATTGTGACGTGACCCAATTCAGAGGTGCTTTCTCCCTCTCCCTCTCAGTTCTCTGACTCTCTCTGACAAGTTTAAAAAGAAACGAAACGTGCTTTTCTGCACACGCATTGCATACCCCTGGGGTGTACCTGGCACACGTGTAGCCCCTTCCTTGGGATGACCTGCCTTAAGGGCCACAGTGATACCCCAGAAGACAATCCAAAGCCAGCATGCATGTACACGCATGTACACTCACACACACACACACCTGCACTGACTCAGGAATGGGGAGAAGCACATGGGAGCTGAGGCTGCTCCCGTCTCTCAGCTCACTCCACTTCACAGGGAAGTCATCTGTCCAGGCCCTGAGCGGTGCTGACCTGACACTGTGATGCTCAAAAGCACATGCTCACTGTGGACCCCTGCTCCTCCTGTAGGCCCTGGTTTTTCACTACCCCAGGAGTTTGGCTGTTGATGTGGTTTCCATGTTTTAGCCAAAAAGAATGCACATATCACTCTCTCCCTGCCTCACTTGTAAGCTGTCACCCACATGTTGCAAGGGGAACTCGGGTCAGTGCTCTGACTGCAGGAGGAAAAACAAGCACTGTTTGTAACAGCAAGCATCTCCCCTTTGGCACCAACTCACCGCAGTGAGGTATTATTGTCAAAACACATCATTTGTATTAAAAAGGAAAGTCTTCCCCTCCACCCCCAACAGTTCTGAAAAGAACTTTCTGGAAGTGGGAGGATGAGGGGCCACCCACTCCTGAATCACTTGCCACTGCTGACTGACAGAGGATTTTTAAAATACCGCTGCATCCCAGGTTTTGTCATTATCGATGGCACATTCTAAAGAAAACTTCAGGGAGAGCATGAATTGGCTAGAAGGCAGATGGCAGGTCCCCAGTGGGTCCAAAACTCCATCAAACAAACCCTCTTGGTGTTGATGCATCCCAGGACTCTCCACTTACAAATTCAGGGTAAAAGCAGGTGACCAGGTATTATCATATAATATTATTTGCAACATTGACAGCTAGTATTTACAGAGCCCTACATGGCCCTTCGAGGTCAGCCTCTCCTTATCTGCTCGCTCATCATCTTCCCAACAGTCTGTGGAGGTACCTGGGCTAGATATCATTATCTACCATTATTCCCAGATATCAGACAATGAAGGCCTGGAAAAGTTACATAGAACTTCTCACAATCCGAAACTCCACTCTGATCGACACCAAGCTGAGCTCTTCACAGCTAAACTGTCCATGGCAAACTGAACGTGCCTCCCCCACCCCAATCCCCGACCCCAGGCACACACAGAGCGGAGAACATGCCACCAGGGTCCACGTCCTTGGGCAGTTCAATGTGGAAACATGAATAGCGCATCCCCCTCCAAGGCACTCCCTGGACACCAGATCGCCAAGCCCAAGTCCATTTCGGGGTTTGCACTGCGCAGCACGGTTCTAATACCCTCAACTCGAAACCGAGTGCTAAAATGATGCTTCTGCTCTTGATGAGGTTTTTTAGAAAGACATCAGAACATTGAATATGGCCAGAAGGCAGAATAATACCCATTTTAAAATCATTATTCTGATGTGAGTTCCCATCATGAAGACTGAAGATTAGATGTTTGTCCCAGAACACTGTCTCTGCTTGCTGAATCTGCCCAAGTTCAACTTCTCTTTCGTGGATGGAAAAGCCTGCATGTGGCTTTCAAGGTTATCCTAGACTTCCCCAGAGCCCAAACTGAAACATGTTTTGGTTCTGCATGAGTTCTTTCAAACTTTGAGTGCAGTTCTCTAAGAAGGCTCAAAACAGTTCAATAAAGCCACATTGTTTCAGCTTTCACCAACCGGAGTCAAGCAACTCACAGTCAGGCAACTCACAGTAGGTACCTCGCCAAGTTGGGCTAATCTCCCACTTGGCCCCTGTGTCAGTTGTTGTTTTTTGGTTTTTTTGGTTTTTGTTTTTTTTTTTTTTTTGGTTTCTAAGCAGAGAATTCCATTTTACAGGTGAGAGAATGAGGCCCAAAGAAGTTAAGTCTTCTGTTCAAGGTCACATAGCCACTTGGGAGTCCAGGTTAGAATCCAGCTCTACAAACCTAAACCCAAACTCAGCTGGGGAACCTCAGCATTTCTGCAGTTGCAGCCAATGCTTTTAAAATATATCTGGAATATCTTACTGATCATCTTATAAGGAGAATTAAAAGAAAGAGATCTGCTTTCCCTGGAAGCAAAATGGCTTATTGTCAACGGCATTGTTGGAAAAGAGAAGAGAAAGCACACCAGGAAGAGTACTTTGAGGTTCTCCTTCAAAGGTTTCTACAGACAGAAACTCTGATAGTGACATGCTTAGTGATTTAAGCTGGAGCGAAAAATCAAAGGTTACAACGATGTGAGGTTTTAAATCTCTGGTTTGGGGAAGGAGGAAAGAGATGTCTGGTGGTGGCAGGTGCATGACTCACCTAACGCATAACCTTCCAGCCAGCATCTGGAGGTCCTAAATTTTGCATTCTCCCACCATTCCATTACCTCCAGTACTGGGAAGTTTTAACAAGTACTCACCTTTCCTAACCCCACCTCCAGTGGAGAATCCTAGGGCTGTGGTATGAATATTTGTGTCCCTCCCAAAACCCATACACTGAAATCCTCACCCCCAAGGTAATAGTACTGAGAGGTGGGGCCTTTGGAAGGTGATTAGATCCTGAGGGCAGATCCCTCACAAATGAGATTAGTGCTCTTATAAAACATGACCTCAGGGCCAGCAGGTGACATGGTGGTTAAGTCACTAGATCCCGAATGACTGATTCCAGTAGGTTCAAGTCCTGGACATGGCCGTCTGAAAATCATTCTGGGCACATGTGCATGCATGCCTGGAATCCCAAGAGGAGAATGGAGAAGATGGAATTGTGGCATGGCCACCACTCCCCTTGGGGGTGATCTCTCCTCTCTCTCCCCTCCCCCTTCTCTCTTTCTTCCCAGTGAGTACAAGCACCTTATGGCAAATAAATAAATAAACAAAAAAGTAACCCCTGAGATCCAGTCTCTCTGTCCACCAAGGGAGGACACAGAAGTCACCATCTCTGAACCGGAAAGTTGGCTCTCACCAGACACCAGATCTGCTGACGCCTTGATCACGGACTTCTCAGCCTCCAGAACTATGAGAGGTGAGTTTCTAACACCTATAAGCTATCCAGTTCATGGTATGTTGTTATAGCAGCCCATATGAACTAAAACAACTGGGGAAACAGCATTTTTAAGGATGAATGATTACACACAAAGATTAAAAAGTTAAAAATTATGTTAATTCATTCTCTTTGGTGACATAAGAATAACACATTTCCTTTGTAAACAACCTAAGGTGAAGCCACAGAGGTCAAACTGCAGCTTGGAGAGACTGGCCTGCACGTGGGGTCTGACTGGTAGGCCAGGCCTCTGGCTAACCTGGTCTTACCCATCCCTAGTGTGGTAGGACAGGGCTTCCAGCAATCCTCTCCAGACCAGCACAGCTCCAGACAACTTCCTCCTGAAGCTGGGCAAGAAGCACCCTCAGCCCAGTCAGCTGCCAATTCTATGACCCCAGAGGCCCAGCCTGCCAGCCTCCCTACTACACGGGACACCTAGAACCACATAGTAGGCCTGCAACCCCTCCCCATCACCTCCTGGGCTCTATACCTCAAGGGCTAGGTTGGGAGGGGATAGACCGAGGAGCAAGACTTGCTTGGAGAGCTACGAGACCACTTCCTGACCTTTATGTCTGACCTTGGTTCTGTCCCCAGCTGGCCTGATAGTAGAACTATATACCATAGAGAACAGTTATGCAACTGTAATTAATAGCTAGAACATCTATTAAAATCCAATGTACTCTCTGTGGACTCAGACAGAACCCCTCAAATCTCTACAGGCCTCCTGCACTCCAGTGGTTATTCACTTTCCACAGTAGATTGTGCCCAGAATTGGCTACATAATTTACTAAACTGAGCACAAAATGAAAACATGGGGCCAATTCAAAAATCATTGCAAATTTTTGAGATGATGTTAGTAGAGCATTAAATAAACACAGGCCCATCTAAGCATGTGGCACTGTGTGATTCTGTGATCCACACACCCATGAAGCAGCTCTACTTTTATCAAAGCCAGCAGTGGCCATAAAGCCCATGATCATAATTTACTCTAATTAATTTGTTTTGAAATATTCATACAAAAAAAAAAAAACCTCAACACCACCATTTTTTCCTTTGTTTAGATTTTTGCCATAGGACTCATGTACTCACTGAAGAGACAGAGAGAGACAGAGAGAAAAGGAAGTGAGAAATCACCCTCTGGTGGGGGGGAGGTGGCCACATCATAACCCCTTCTCCTCCAGCCTCCTCTTGAGATTTGGGGCATGTACATACACACACCTAGCATGACTTTCAAGCCACTGGGTCTGGGACACGAACCAGGGTCAGCCATGTGGGAGTCCAGTGCATTAACCACTAGGCCACCTGCTGGCCCCAACAATACAAATTTTAATACCAAAGTCCCTTTAGAGCATGGGATACCACACCCAGATTAAGCCTCTCCTTAATCCTTCTAGCTATGACTCCCCAAACTCTGACTCTCCATGGGGTCCCTTTAAGAACCAAGTCAACACACAGAGGCTTCCATTCCCCTAGGAGGGAATGGAAAAGCTAGAATTTACCATTACAAAATCCCAAAATCCCTCCACAAAATCTGAGCCTCCTTGCCCTAAAAACGTAACTTTAGCTAATGTCTGCAATGAGACATGCAGGGTCGTGCCCTAGGCTCTGAAGCCAAGGTGTGACTTCTAACTGAAGCCGGGTGTATTGCAGGAGGGGCTGAGGCAATTCCATTGACTTGTCAAAGTCAGTCAAAGGCCAAATCTATTATCCTGAGTTGCCAGGGAACGAGCACCACGAACCCTATCGGAGTGGCCTGCCAAGGGCTAAATGAGTGACCTTCTCTAGTCTACAGAATTTGGCAGCTAATATTGCTACTGGAATGACAAACAACAAAATGAGCCACAGGCGGGGGCAGTTGGGGTCTGTGGGTATATTACAGGAGTCCTGGGCTCATGACCTGTGACTTGGAAAAGGCACAGAAATTTCTCATTTATAAAGGAACTGAGAGCAAAACGATGTCACTTTGGACAAACCATCTGGTAGGAAACCTAGCAAGCATGGCCTCCTGTTGGATTTGGTGGCCAGGGAAACCCTGAGGTCTGATCTCAACTCCATGTGGTCTATCACAGGGACTGGGCACTTGACCTCTGGCCGAGGGGTACCGTAGACTAATCTGGGATGCCTACCACGGCTTGGATGCAGTGCGGAGGGCAGGGGGAACACAGACTCAGCTGGGAACACCATCGCTTATCACAACTAACACCCATGAATCATCCACAAAGAATTTACCAGGTCCTGGAGCTGGGCCGGTCTGTGTCGCTGTCCTTGGTTCTGAATCATCCCTGCTCTCCCCAAAAGCATTGTGCCTTCAGGGTAATTCCTGCACAGCTTCTGCTGCTCAAGCTTTCTTTCGTTCATCTTTTTGGCAGCAGTTTGACAAAGGTGAAGGTAACAACAGAAAAGATAGAACAAGCACAAGCATTGCCTATGGTTAGCAACCAACATATTACACTCTCTGGATGTACGTTCCACAGCTAGACTGCTCTTCCAAGCAGCCGGTGGGGGGAGTGCATGTCCCTGTCCCTCCCCAATGCTGTATCTGTGGACATGACAGTTACTTAGAAGTTCAACTCTCTTCGTTAGAACACCTGACGCTCTCCCTTCCTCTGCAGTATACACTGGGCAACCCTGACATCACCTGGAAGCCCCTCCTGACTATCTGGTCTCCAGCCCAGACAGGAAACCAGTGACATTTTCCTCCTCGCCCCCAAATATGCTCAAGTCTACAATTCTGGGTTTATGTATCCACTTCCTTTATTCAGATACAACTCTTGGGAGACAGGGTCTGTGTGTTAATGAAATCAAGAGCACCAATGTGGTGTTCAATTATTTTGATTGTCAAGGCTATAAAATCTCTGTGGTTTCTGTCCACCCAGTTCCTACAAGATCAAAGTGAGAGACAGGTCTGGTGGTATTTAATATTCAATTGGCTAGACCAAGTTTTATTTGCTAACATCTAAGACAACCCAGGAGGCTGATCAATCACTCCAGACATAGAATCGTCTGAGGCTGAGGGCCAAGATGGCAAAAGACTCTGCCACAATCACCCCGTTCTTGAGCAGGATCCTCAGGATAGAACCTGTGCTCCCCACCAGGACTCTGAAAGATCCCACACTCAGCAGAGCTCCCAAGGACAGCTGTAGAAAGGGGCCAAATTGCTGAGAAATGACCCGGTCCCCAGCTGCGGCCTCAGGAAAAGTCTCTAGAAGCTGTGTCTCTCCTAGATGAACACAGTCCAGACCTCAGGAGGCACCAGTCGGCCGGCCCTTTCCCTCACTAGGCGAGTGAAGTCAGCAGCACTGAGGCACAGGGAACAGAGTCAGCGAGGCCTCAGAGCTGGGAGTGGAGGGGGCAGCTCAACCCTGTGAGCACTGGGGTTGGATGTGAGATTTTAAAGGCTCATTCCCTTTTAATTCACCTACTTTATTTTAATATTAATTCAGTTCAATCTTTTTTTCAAAAAGCAAAAGGAAGGAGAGATATCATAAATCCAGATACGGCAGAGAGCACATTAAAAATGCAGTTCTATTATCTTAAAACCAGAGATGTAATTAGAGCAGTCATGTAATATGAAGAGAAATTACCAGGAAAATATTTTAAAGGCCTGGGTGAAAAGAGAAAAGGGCCTATATCATTTAATCTCTAATATATGGAGAAAGAAGGAGACAAACGCGCCTCCAGGTCCTCCGAATGCTTCCCCCTTGCCCCCTAAATTACCATTTCCACTCAGCTTCTATGGTACATGCATAATTTACCACGGTGCACGGTGGCCGCGTTGCTTCCTTTCTTTACCCGAGAAGCATAGATCTTGAGAGGATGGGGAACGCATCCCCAGGCTCATCCAAACACCCCGTGTCTTCGGAGATGCGTGAAGTTATTATTTGAAAAGAGCATTTCCGGGGCCAGCAGGTGGCATGGTGTTTAAAGGCGCTGGACTCCCACATGGCCAACCACGGTTCAAGTCTCGGACCTGGTGGCTTGCTTTCTCACTTCCTCTCTCTCTCTTTGATCAAACTGTAAAATAATAATGATAATAATAATAAGTTAAAATAATTCTTAAAAAATTTTTAAAAAAAAGAAAAAGAAAAGAGCATTTCCTTCTGCTGTACTTACGACTCATGCTTAGAGCTCACCCTCAAAACAACTGTGGCCCAGCAGGTGCTGAGGTGGCTGAGATGATGGACTTCCCCTGTCGGCGACCCTGGTTTGAGTACTGGCCCTGGCAGCCTTCTCTCTCTCTCTCTCTGGTGAGTGCATGTAAAACAGAATAATAATAAATTAAATTAATAAATAATAATTTTTTAAGAGAGTTCTGCTATAGGGTGTGTGTGCTCACCAGAGAGACAGAGACAGAGAGATAGAAAGTGAGAAATCATCTCCCTTGGGGGATCAACCACACTGCAATCCCTTCTCCTCCAGTCTTCTCTCAGGATTTTGGGCAAACACACACCCACACCCACACACGCACACGCACACGCCTGACATGAGTTTCAAACCGCCAGGTCTGGGACTCAAACCACAGTCAACTCCTTGGGAATCCAGCGACATAACCATTACACCAACTGCTGGTCCCGATAAATAATTCTTAAAAAAAAAAAATAAAAAAAGAGCACAACTCTGTCTCAACTCTTATCACCACATCGTATTAGCTCCATGAGCTCACGGGGGTGCTTGTGGGTGCCAAGGACGCCGTCCCTGTCCTTGCCTTCAGGCCTCAAGAAACCAGTAATAAGGTTGCTGCTCCCAAGAGCTTGAAGCTAGGCCAGCAGCAGTACCTGGAGGAAGTAACTGGTCTATGAGGGAGGATCCCACAGGAAGCCAGGAGAGGACAGGTGACCAGGATCCTGAGCTGTCCAGAAACTCCAAGAAGTCCTTTGGGGGAGCAAATGCTTAAGCCCAGTTCAGAGGCTGAGTAGGAGTTACTGGATCAAGGGAGGAGGCATGGATGACAGCCAGAGGGAGCAGCATGGAATATACAGCAGTGTTAGCATTGGACGAGCGACCAAGGGCAGGACCAGCAATCTATAACCCACAGGCCAGACCCAGCCTGCTGCCTGTTTCCATGAATAAAGTTTTATTAGAACACAACCACGTCCATCGTGTATGTTTTGTCTATGGCTGTTTTCACATGACAAGGCTGAGTCAAGTAGCCATGACGGCCCTTATAGTTTATGTAACTCCCCCCCAAAAAATATTAACTAACTGGCCCCTTACCTAAAAAGAAAATGTGTTGATCTTTCGGTCTAAAGGATTTGGTGTTGAATCTGAAGAACAAGTCACTCATGAATAAACAGAAGCCAACCGGTACATGTCACGTTACTGACCCCTACAAATCAATAGCCCCATTTACAGACAATGCGCTGCAAGCACATTAAGATTTGGGATATTAAACAAGTGCGGGAAATGCCAGGGTAACATTAAGCAGTTTCTTTCTCAGGACTTCTCAGAGCCTTTAACATGCAAATGCTCAGTCTCTGAGAAAACAATTTAAAAATACAATTTCCCAAAGTTATTTGTTGCAAAAACTCCTTGTGAGGAACTCCTCTTCTGCAAGAAAACCATTTCATTCTTTATTGTTCATTTGCTTATGTTTAAAGTTTACATATTTATTTTTTCTATGAGCACGAGAGAGTGGGAAAGAGAGAGAGAGAAAGGTAACCCCAGCAAGATCCTCATGCTGCAATCTACCCTCCCACCCCACCCCCACCCCC
>NW_006159553.1:1511359-1526424 GCF_000334495.1 Tupaia belangeri chinensis
TGTTTCCATAACTCTGCCTCTCAGAAAGATGGGTTCCTCACTGTCCTATCAAGAGAGGGACTCCAACATTTATGAACAGAGGCAATGGGAAACACACAAACCCCACCTGCTCCCCAGGCACCGGTCTCCAGCTCAGGGCCTGGGGTGGTAACACGAAGTAAATGAATTCTTTCCACCAGGGCTCCTCTGCCTAACCTAAGTCCCTGCCAACTCACCAAGCATTGTCTTCGTGGGAACTGGAAACGGCTGGGGTCCTTGTCTCAAAGGGCTGATGACAGATAAATACTGCTGTGTTCTGCCATTCACTCCAGAAAACTCCAGAATCCCAGTTCCAGAGAAAACCTCACTGTGTTCTTGCCCACACTCTCTATTCCGAACCAAAAGGAAATCAAAATGCGAGCCATGAAAGAATGGGGACTCGAGAAGCACATCTCCCGGAATGGGTTCAATTTTAGCAGGTATAATAATAACCCGTTGGAACCATGAAGCACTTCCTTGGGTGAGGGCTCATTTCATGTGAAAGTTGGCCATAGGCTGGGGATCCACGAAAGCTTCACAGGTTGGGGAGTGACATGTCCTATTCTCCCATAGCCTGTTAAGCCCTGACTTCGGGCCCCCAGGCTCATGATCTTGGGAAATGACCAGGGCTTTCCTAATCTCATTTCTATACCTGTACCTTTGGAGGAGGGGCAAGCAGACATGGCCTTAGCAGAGCCCAGCATACGCTCACAGAGCACTCACGGAAGAGGCTGGTATTCACCCAGGCATGCCAATCATGCTCCCCTAGCCTGAAGCCAGCAGAGTGCAGGGTATCCTCAAGGGTTCAGCAAGCTTATAGTAAACATTCACATGAACCCTTCAGGGCTCCAGCTTTCCCCCACCAGCCTGACCCCTGAGCCTGTTTCCCCAGCTCAGTGAGGGCTCTGGTTCCTGCACTCACAGAGGCTGACCGTGACGTGTCCTTGTGCTGCTGACACTACCCTGTCTCTGAGCTTGACCTCTGACAGCTGTGTCTTGTCTAAAAAGACCATCGCAGGACCAGCAGTGGGCATCATGACTATGTCACTGGACTCCCATGTAGTCAACCACAGTTTGAGTCCCAGACCCAGTGGCTTAAACTCATGCCAGGTATGTGTGTATGTGTGCCCGAGATCCTGAGAGGATAATGAAGGAGAAGGGATTGCGGCATGGCCATCCCCCCTGGGGGGTGATTTCTCACTTTCTGTCTCTCTGTCTGGCGAGCACATGCACCCTATAGCAAAAACCACTCCAAAAAATAAATAAATAAATAAAAAATATTAAAAGACCATCGGAAATGCACAGGGACAGCAGCCCTGGAGAAAGCCGGCGATTCTACAATCAAGCCAATCCCCTGCTCCTGAAATGGAAAGGAAAGCAGTCCAATGAGAGACAACAGTGCCCATTGGTCACTGCTGAAGTCCCTGCTGGTCAGCCATTCACATGTGGCTCCTCTGAAACTCAGGCGGATGTGAACCTAGAAACTGAAAGAACACAGCACACTGGTTGTTTTGTTTTCTTTTGAAATCTGTGAACTGCCATGCCAGCTCCATGGCCTGGCAGTTAAGGCAGTCAGATCTCACGTGGCCAACCATGCAGTTCAAGTCCCAGACCCAGCAAATTGAGAAACATGCCAGGGGTGTGTGTGTGTGTGTGTGTGTGTGTGTGTACCTGTGCACATGGTCAAAACCCCCGACAGGAGAGAAAAATGGAGAAGGGACTGCAGTGTGACCTTTCTCCTCTCCTCTCCTCTCCCTCTCCCTCTCCCTCTCCCTCTCCCTGTCCTCTCTCAACATAAGCCCTCTAGCAAAAAACAAATTTTTAAAAAATGATATGAACTTCCTGAAAGTCAAATTTTAAAGACAAGCAGTCACCAAGTCATGGGCCTGAATGCAGATCTACTCCTACCACGGGTCAGCTATGTGACACTAAACAAGTCACTTCACAAGCCTAGTCCCTGGTCAGCCTGCCAGCCTGCTGCCCTCCACACTAACACCCTGCACTAGGAACCAACGGTGGGTATCAACAACTCTCAACTCTGGAGTTGTGGGCTCCTGTATCTTTTTCCATTTCCCAAACAGCAAAAAAAAAAAAAAAAAAAAAAAAATTTTTTTCTGAGAAATGACCCGGTCCCCAGCTGCGGCCTCAGGAAAAGTCTCTAGAAGCTGTGTCTCTCCTAGATGAACACAGTCCAGACCTCAGGAGGCACCAGTCGGCCGGCCCTTTCCCTCACTAGGCGAGTGAAGTCAGCAGCACTGAGGCACAGGGAACAGAGTCAGCGAGGCCTCAGAGCTGGGAGTGGAGGGGGCAGCTCAACCCTGTGAGCACTGGGGTTGGATGTGAGATTTTAAAGGCTCATTCCCTTTTAATTCACCTACTTTATTTTAATATTAATTCAGTTCAATCTTTTTTTCAAAAAGCAAAAGGAAGGAGAGATATCATAAATCCAGATACGGCAGAGAGCACATTAAAAATGCAGTTCTATTATCTTAAAACCAGAGATGTAATTAGAGCAGTCATGTAATATGAAGAGAAATTACCAGGAAAATATTTTAAAGGCCTGGGTGAAAAGAGAAAAGGGCCTATATCATTTAATCTCTAATATATGGAGAAAGAAGGAGACAAACGCGCCTCCAGGTCCTCCGAATGCTTCCCCCTTGCCCCCTAAATTACCATTTCCACTCAGCTTCTATGGTACATGCATAATTTACCACGGTGCACGGTGGCCGCGTTGCTTCCTTTCTTTACCCGAGAAGCATAGATCTTGAGAGGATGGGGAACGCATCCCCAGGCTCATCCAAACACCCCGTGTCTTCGGAGATGCGTGAAGTTATTATTTGAAAAGAGCATTTCCGGGGCCAGCAGGTGGCATGGTGTTTAAAGGCGCTGGACTCCCACATGGCCAACCACGGTTCAAGTCTCGGACCTGGTGGCTTGCTTTCTCACTTCCTCTCTCTCTCTTTGATCAAACTGTAAAATAATAATGATAATAATAATAAGTTAAAATAATTCTTAAAAAATTTTTAAAAAAAAGAAAAAGAAAAGAGCATTTCCTTCTGCTGTACTTACGACTCATGCTTAGAGCTCACCCTCAAAACAACTGTGGCCCAGCAGGTGCTGAGGTGGCTGAGATGATGGACTTCCCCTGTCGGCGACCCTGGTTTGAGTACTGGCCCTGGCAGCCTTCTCTCTCTCTCTCTCTGGTGAGTGCATGTAAAACAGAATAATAATAAATTAAATTAATAAATAATAATTTTTTAAGAGAGTTCTGCTATAGGGTGTGTGTGCTCACCAGAGAGACAGAGACAGAGAGATAGAAAGTGAGAAATCATCTCCCTTGGGGGATCAACCACACTGCAATCCCTTCTCCTCCAGTCTTCTCTCAGGATTTTGGGCAAACACACACCCACACCCACACACGCACACGCACACGCCTGACATGAGTTTCAAACCTCCAGGTCTGGGACTCAAACCACAGTCAACTCCTTGGGAATCCAGCGACATAACCATTACACCAACTGCTGGTCCCGATAAATAATTCTTAAAAAAAAAAATAAAAAAAGAGCACAACTCTGTCTCAACTCTTATCACCACATCGTATTAGCTCCATGAGCTCACGGGGGTGCTTGTGGGTGCCAAGGACGCCGTCCCTGTCCTTGCCTTCAGGCCTCAAGAAACCAGTAATAAGGTTGCTGCTCCCAAGAGCTTGAAGCTAGGCCAGCAGCAGTACCTGGAGGAAGTAACTGGTCTATGAGGGAGGATCCCACAGGAAGCCAGGAGAGGACAGGTGACCAGGATCCTGAGCTGTCCAGAAACTCCAAGAAGTCCTTTGGGGGAGCAAATGCTTAAGCCCAGTTCAGAGGCTGAGTAGGAGTTACTGGATCAAGGGAGGAGGCATGGATGACAGCCAGAGGGAGCAGCATGGAATATACAGCAGTGTTAGCATTGGACGAGCGACCAAGGGCAGGACCAGCAATCTATAACCCACAGGCCAGACCCAGCCTGCTGCCTGTTTCCATGAATAAAGTTTTATTAGAACACAACCACGTCCATCGTGTATGTTTTGTCTATGGCTGTTTTCACATGACAAGGCAGAGTCAAGTAGCCATGACGGCCCTTATAGTTTATGTAACTCCCCCCCAAAAAATATTAACTAACTGGCCCCTTACCTAAAAAGAAAATGTGTTGATCTTTCGGTCTAAAGGATTTGGTGTTGAATCTGAAGAACAAGTCACTCATGAATAAACAGAAGCCAACCGGTACATGTCACGTTACTGACCCCTACAAATCAATAGCCCCATTTACAGACAATGCGCTGCAAGCACATTAAGATTTGGGATATTAAACAAGTGCGGGAAATGCCAGGGTAACATTAAGCAGTTTCTTTCTCAGGACTTCTCAGAGCCTTTAACATGCAAATGCTCAGTCTCTGAGAAAACAATTTAAAAATACAATTTCCCAAAGTTATTTGTTGCAAAAACTCCTTGTGAGGAACTCCTCTTCTGCAAGAAAACCATTTCATTCTTTATTGTTCATTTGCTTATGTTTAAAGTTTACATATTTATTTTTTCTATGAGCACGAGAGAGTGGGAAAGAGAGAGAGAGAAAGGTAACCCCAGCAAGATCCTCAGGGTGCAATCTACCCTCCCACCCCACCCCCACCCCCGCTTCAGCCACCCCAGCTTTACCCAGCATATTCAGAGAGGTTCCCTGACTCGAACCTGGAGCCTGGAGCCTGGAGCCTTCTCCTGTGGGCCAGTCTCACAGTGTTGTAGTACCACTCTGCCACCACCTGGGCCTCATAGGCAAACCATTAATTCTGACATAAGTATTGCTTCCTGTATCCTAAAGAGCCTCTATGTCAGAACAAAGCAGAGGCTGGAAATCCTGGACTCTGAGCCAGTTAGAACAACTGCAATCTGAAAAGGACAATGGCCACCTTCATGGCACTGAAACGGGTGTTTCTATAACTCTGCCTCTCAGAAAGATGGGTTCCTCACTGTCCTATCAAGAGAGGGACTCCAACATTTATGAACAGAGGCAATGGGAAACACACAAACCCCACCTGCTCCCCAGGCACCGGTCTCCAGCTCAGGGCCTGGGGTGGTAACACGAAGTAAATGAATTCTTTCCACCAGGGCTCCTCTGCCTAACCTAAGTCCCTGCCAACTCACCAAGCATTGTCTTCGTGGGAACTGGAAACGGCTGGGGTCCTTGTCTCAAAGGGCTGATGACAGATAAATACTGCTGTGTTCTGCCATTCACTCCAGAAAACTCCAGAATCCCAGTTCCAGAGAAAACCTCACTGTGTTCTTGCCCACACTCTCTATTCCGAACCAAAAGGAAATCAAAATGCGAGCCATGAAAGAATGGGGACTCGAGAAGCACATCTCCCGGAATGGGTTCAATTTTAGCAGGTATAATAATAACCCGTTGGAACCATGAAGCACTTCCTTGGGTGAGGGCTCATTTCATGTGAAAGTTGGCCATAGGCTGGGGATCCACGAAAGCTTCACAGGTTGGGGAGTGACATGTCCTATTCTCCCATAGCCTGTTAAGCCCTGACTTCGGGCCCCCAGGCTCATGATCTTGGGAAATGACCAGGGCTTTCCTAATCTCATTTCTATACCTGTACCTTTGGAGGAGGGGCAAGCAGACATGGCCTTAGCAGAGCCCAGCATACGCTCACAGAGCACTCACGGAAGAGGCTGGTATTCACCCAGGCATGCCAATCATGCTCCCCTAGCCTGAAGCCAGCAGAGTGCAGGGTATCCTCAAGGGTTCAGCAAGCTTATAGTAAACATTCACATGAACCCTTCAGGGCTCCAGCTTTCCCCCACCAGCCTGACCCCTGAGCCTGTTTCCCCAGCTCAGTGAGGGCTCTGGTTCCTGCACTCACAGAGGCTGACCGTGACGTGTCCTTGTGCTGCTGACACTACCCTGTCTCTGAGCTTGACCTCTGACAGCTGTGTCTTGTCTAAAAAGACCATCGCAGGACCAGCAGTGGGCATCATGACTATGTCACTGGACTCCCATGTAGTCAACCACAGTTTGAGTCCCAGACCCAGTGGCTTAAACTCATGCCAGGTATGTGTGTATGTGTGCCCGAGATCCTGAGAGGATAATGAAGGAGAAGGGATTGCGGCATGGCCATCCCCCCTGGGGGGTGATTTCTCACTTTCTGTCTCTCTGTCTGGCGAGCACATGCACCCTATAGCAAAAACCACTCCAAAAAATAAATAAATAAATAAAAAATATTAAAAGACCATCGGAAATGCACAGGGACAGCAGCCCTGGAGAAAGCCGGCGATTCTACAATCAAGCCAATCCCCTGCTCCTGAAATGGAAAGGAAAGCAGTCCAATGAGAGACAACAGTGCCCATTGGTCACTGCTGAAGTCCCTGCTGGTCAGCCATTCACATGTGGCTCCTCTGAAACTCAGGCGGATGTGAACCTAGAAACTGAAAGAACACAGCACACTGGTTGTTTTGTTTTCTTTTGAAATCTGTGAACTGCCATGCCAGCTCCATGGCCTGGCAGTTAAGGCAGTCAGATCTCACGTGGCCAACCATGCAGTTCAAGTCCCAGACCCAGCAAATTGAGAAACATGCCAGGGGTGTGTGTGTGTGTGTGTGTGTGTGTACCTGTGCACATGGTCAAAACCCCCGACAGGAGAGAAAAATGGAGAAGGGACTGCAGTGTGACCTTTCTCCTCTCCTCTCCTCTCCCTCTCCCTCTCCCTCTCCCTCTCCCTGTCCTCTCTCAACATAAGCCCTCTAGCAAAAAACAAATTTTTAAAAAATGATATGAACTTCCTGAAAGTCAAATTTTAAAGACAAGCAGTCACCAAGTCATGGGCCTGAATGCAGATCTACTCCTACCACGGGTCAGCTATGTGACACTAAACAAGTCACTTCACAAGCCTAGTCCCTGGTCAGCCTGCCAGCCTGCTGCCCTCCACACTAACACCCTGCACTAGGAACCAACGGTGGGTATCAACAACTCTCAACTCTGGAGTTGTGGGCTCCTGTATCTTTTTCCATTTCCCAAACAGCAAAAAAAAAAAAAAAAAAAAAAAATTTTTTTAGCCTGGGTTCTCCCAAACTCAATTCCACTTTATTACCCACTAGTAATTGTAATGGTTTTAGTTCCAATTTTGTTGGGATCAAGTAAATTACATTTCACAATGTGAAAATATTTTGGGGGAAGCAAGGTCAACTTCAGAGAAAAAGAGAGCAAAGCTTTGTCTGTGATTATTTCCCCTAAGAATATGTAGATCCTATCTTTTAAATGGAGATGAATTGTGATTTAAAGAAATGTTGTCGTAATGTGCTGTGAAATAAACTCAGAAATAGGCTTCCCACCCAATGCCTGACAGATTAGCTCCTCTGCTTGTTAACTGAATGTGTGCCTCAGCTTCAATGCCCGGCTCTGATTGCTATTTCCAAATTGTCACTCGAGCTAGATGGCGCTTCCAGGATTTATTTTCCATCCTGTGCCACGATAAGCGTTTTCCATCGTCCCGATGGAAACCAGAGCGAGGAAGTGACCGCCAAGGGCCCACTTTCCCAATAACCAGCAGCAGCAAGCACAGAGCATTCAGACACGGCCAAGTAAAATCCAACCAGAAGCCATTGTCTAACCTGTCTAACGCAGCCAGTCCAAATCACACAAGGTAGTAACGCGCGTTCCAGACGAACTGTTTCTGTCCACAAGAGAAATATTAGACATGAAAGTAACGCCATTCTCTGCGTTTTTCAGGGCAGTATCACATTTTTCCAAATTTAACAAACAACATCCTCTTCCCCTCTGCCCAACAAGAAGGAATGTGTTTATTTATGCCAATGACGAGGGGTCTCCACATCCGAGTTTATTTATTATGCTACCTCGTTGCAGAAAGCCATTTGTTATCTCTCCTTTACACTTATAATAAAGGGTGACGATATTTATCAAAAAACTCATTATTATGTGAGACAAAAAGCTAAAATTGGATTTTCAAAATAAAAATAGCAATCAAGCAAAATCTCATTGAAAGCAAATAGACTTCTCCATTCTGATGGAGTTACTGAATGCTGATGAGCTCTGTCGCGTGTGCTGGGTAAGGTTGGACTGCTAAATGGCTTACCCCAAACACCCTCATTTTTCATCAGTCGTGGCATGGAAAACACAGGTATTTCATTAAATTTACTTTATAACTTCAGCTTTAGGGCTATCTAAAGCCTAACTTTGATAAATATCGCTGCCTGCAAATACATTTCCAGAGGGTGTATTTATCGACATTTCTAGCTCATCAGACCATTAAAGGTATCAAAACCAGCTTCCAAATTTACTTATGTATTTTAACCCATTAAAATGATGATTTTTAGAACAGTTTCATGGGGCCCAGCAGATGGCATGGAGGTAAATCTGGATCCCACATGGCTGACTTTACAGTTGGAGTCCCAGGCCCCACAGCTTGAAAGTCATACCAGACACTGTATGCGCGTGTCCAAAATCCTGAGAGGAAATGGAGGAGAAGGGATTGCGGTGTGGTTCTCTCTCCTGGGGAGATGAATTGTTTCCCCCTCTCTCTTTTTCTTTCTTTGTCCCTCTCCAACAAGTGCACACACCCCATAGTAGAAGGGAGGGGGAAAAAAAACCCTAGCTCCTATGTTCTGACAGTTTAACACATGCCAGACTTTATGCCCAGGACATCCATGGTTTCATTCTTCCTTTACAATCACGTGATGGAAGATTCCTTTCAAAACGGAGACAAGATAGGGAATCACCTCCAAAACCTCTGTTGGCAGATGGTCCATTACTTCTTCAATAAGATATAAATGAAGCATGGTTCATCTCATGAGAATTATTGAAAAAATAAGTAAAACAGTTGGGGCCGTAGGTGGCATTGGTAGTTAAGGCACCGAACTCCCACATGACCAATTGTGGTTTGAGTACCGGACTCAGTGGCTCAGAAAACAGGTTGGGCATATGTGCATGTGTGCCCAAAATCCCAAGAGGAGAATGGAGAAGAAGGAATTACAAGATGACCAACCTCTGGGAGGTAATGTCTCACTCTCCCCCTCTCCAGTGAGTGCACACACCCTATGGCAAAAAAAGAAAAAAAGAAAGAAAGAAAGAAAGGTTTGTATCAAAGCACTTAAAAAAAAATGGACTGTAGCTAATGAATTTAAATACCAACTCTTACCCCTATCAGCTATAACAATGGAGCAAGTCATATATGACTCTGTACTCTTGAAATAAAGCATTATTAAAGAGGTCTAGATACAACAGATTTTAGTAAGTACATACTTTCTTTTCAGTTTTTTGCTGTAGGGAGTGTGCACTCACTGGAGAGAGAGAACAAGAGCAAGAAAGAACATAAGAAAGGTACATACATTTTAAACCCAAGAATTTATTTGAAAATGATTAGCAACATCTCCATATGCTGTCATGCCAAACCATAACTATTGTTTAAACATAGAGTTATTACTAACTTTTCTAAAGGTCTAACTTATAAATAGCCAGTTTCTTAATGGGAAGTTAATCATCAAATGGTATTAACTCACCCTTGGGGAAGTTTATTCACTTTTACAATCCCTCACAGTCGCTGGTACTGCTAAATATGAATATCTTGATTAATAGCGGCAACGTAATTGGTGTCCAATATCTATTCATCACCATAGCTCAATTTCTTTATAAAGTACCTCCTTATATAATAAATAAGACCTTCATGTTCTACCTGACAGCTTGATTAACGACCCTACAACCAATCCCTTTTTCACAGTAAGTGAAGGGTGAATATTCTAAGTGTCAGCTGTTCTGCTGTTTCTACTCAGGGTGGAACCACCCAGCAGTCACAGAAAAGAGGGAAGACTTCTGCTCTATGAGGTGGGAGGCTGGGACCCTAGGAAGCCTTGTTATTCACTGCTATGGAGCTAACCAGATGCCCTGCTCGCTCAGTGGTATCTACTCAGCATTAGCATCAACCAGGCACCCTCCTTCAGCAGACGTTTACTGAGCACCTACTGGATGTTAGAATGGAAGATACAGCCCTCACCCTCAAGGTCCTCCCAAGCGGGGAGGTGGGGCAGTCGCGCACTAGCCTTGTGACTACAATGTGCCTGGCCCTACGCAACCCAGGACGTCAGCAGAGCAGCAGCAGGGCAGGAGGCACACTCGATTCTTGGGAAGCTGTAAAGAGGAAGCAACACATGACCTTGGCCTCGAAGGGAGCCAGGACAATAACTAAAGACAATGACTGGGGCTGTGAGTAGTGACTGTCATCTGTGAGGTCTGAGCCCTGGTCCCCACTCTGTGGCTGGGACCTCTGGATGAAGGCAAACCAGGGTGGGAGTCTGCTTCAGCAGTGAGTACAAGGAGCTCACTGACTGTGGGTGTGAGCTTTAGGGTTCACAGAACCAGGCTGAAGTCAGTCACGGCCTCAGCCTCCAAACTGTGAAATGCAGATGGTAACGCTCACTCGCTCCATTGACAGATCTCTGTTGCGTGGCCTCTCTGGGTCTGTCGGCCTCAGCCTGCCATGAGGACAGAGCAAAGTCATGTGCTTGGCATCAGGCCCAGCACAAAGCAAGCACACAGCAAATGGGCCTACACATGGTCTCCACTTGGTACACGGGGAGCCTCACACACTCCACCCACCTCCTGGCACTGTTGGGCAAGAGTCTCAGGAAGGCAGTCACTATGTCAAGCTATAGGGTCATTCATCATGTGATGCCAATAGTTCTGGAAGAGTTTCCTTTTCCTCCCCTCCCGCCCCAAGTAAGGTGTAATGAAAAAAAATGCAAAGAAAAAAAAAAAAGAAGAAGACATGCACACACCAAAGAACATTAGTTATAACATAAAATGGACAAAGAGAAAATCTTCTCAGAAATTAAATCTAAGAATTCTACGGCATAGATTCAGAGCCCTGGCCATAATGGGTTCAACCCACAGACCCAGCTGAAGAATTTGGGGGGATGTCTTAGTCTGTTTCTACTGCTATAACAGAATACCCAAGACTCGGTGGCTTAAGCAACAGACATTTCTCTCAGTCCTGTGGGCTCAAAGAACAAGATAAAAGAGCCGGTGGATTCTGTTCCTGGTGGGGGCTCTCTAAGGGGCCTGCAGGCAGCAACCTTCTCCCTGTCTTCATAGGTCTTCTCCCCACAAGGGTACTCATACCATCCTCATCTTACCTCCCAAAGATCCCACTTCCAAATACCATCACACGAGAGTTAGGTTTCAACACAGGAACTTGGAAGACACAAACATTCAGTCCTTAGAAGGGATCCCAGTAGAACTCGCCCAGTGTGCACTTGCCTCTCATCAGGAGGAGAGTGAAGACAGACAGCTACCTTAGAACACCTCAGCCAAACACTCTGGCCAGAGAAGCACGGGGACAGGGACTTCAAGAGTAGCCATGAGATCCCCACAGGAGGGGTGTCTTCAGCAGAGAGTGAGGCTGCCTGCAGGCCCAGCCTTCAGGTCTTTCAGCAACTACAGAAGTACTGACAGAGATGCAAGTGGCCACATTCTTGCTTTGGGCCAACAGTTTAATCCTCAGTAGATTCAGGGCTGTTTCTCATTCCCTTTTTTCTTATTTTGAAATCAAAAAGGTGCTGGACTTTTGATGCAGGTCAAAGGATCCTCTCAGTATGAGGTGTGTGCATCCTTTTCAGGAGGAGTTTGGGGCCACTACCATCCCCTCCCCTCCTCTCCCAAAAGTTCCAGACATAGACAGGGCTGCACCATCACCCACCAGTCAAGTTAACAGATGTGCTGAGTTTCTTTTTTGTTTTGGGTGGTGTTTTGTTTTGTTTTTGTTTTAGGTTTTTACCATAAGGTGCATGTGCTGGCTGGAGAGAGACAGAAATGGAGGGACAGAAAGTGAAAAATCACCCCTCATGGGGGATGGTCATGCTGCAATCCCTTTTCCTCCATTCTCCTCTCAGGATTTTGGGCATGCACGCACACGTGCCTGATGTGATTTTCAAACCCCTCTGAGTCCAAGACTCGTCAGCCATGTGGGAGTCCAGTGCCTTAACTACCATGCCACCTGCTAGCCCCAGATATGCTGTTTCAAGAAGAGCTTGCTGCATAGATGTAGCTTCAAGGCCTTCACCTGAAGAGCCTTCCACACAGAGGTTGCTTAGAGTTTCTGGACACCCAACCCTCACTAGGCAGATTCAACTATTAGGGCCCAGACTCTCCCTTTCTGCAGCCCAGAACTCAAAGCCCTGGATTGAAGAGATGAAAATCCCATGCAAATATTCCACTCCACCCTTATTTATTTGGAAAACATTTTCTTCAAAGAACATCATTTTTTATTTTGACAGAATATTTCTGTTAATGGTATCAATTAGTCGGCTTCTGACCAACTGTGCTGTTAAAGATGCAGACAGATTAGATTTAAGTAAAAGTATAAAGCCAATTTCAGAATTTCCAGGCAAACAACCAAGACAGCCTTCAGAAATAGCAAAGAGCGGTGCAGTTGGTGACACTGTCATTGTCTTGAGATCCCCACAGGAGGGGTACCTTCTGCAGAGAGTGAAGCTGCCTAAAGGCCCAGCCTTCAGGTCTTTCTGCAACTACACCTTGTCTTTTGGTTCATGTGTCTGCTTACTAAAGCAGACAACAAATCCGAAAGCTTGTGCCCATGTGCAGCTGAACTTCCAGCAGACAGAAGCTGGCTTCTCTCTACCTGCCCACCGTGGGAGACCAGAGATACAGAAATTGAAGGCAATCAATACTTGATTGTCTCAACTGCTTTAGAGACCATTCTAAAAAGAGGCAGAGGCGGGGATCCAAGAGGGCTGAAGTGACTCTAGAACACAGAGACAAATGTGCAAAACAGCAAAGCTTCTTATCTCAGGGTAAGGGCTATTTTCTGAGTAGTGATCCTCGAGCTTCCAGCACATTTAGCATAGTCAAGGGTTCATGACCAACCTGACTACAAGGTAACCTCCAGAGAAGCATCTAGGCCACAGTGCGAAAGGCAGCTCTCCAGCTCACTACTCCATGGAAGCCTCTTACCTTGTCTTCCACAAGGCTTGCTTCCATCTCTATGGAAACTAGAGTGGGAATCAGGAGCCAGCCTTGAAAATGATCATCAGACACCATCTCCTAATTCTATTTCCATGGAAACAGATGACAGATCAGTGGAAATAAGGTAATATTTTTAAATAAGGTAATCCTCTCAAAAAAAATTCTCCTTACCTAATTTTCCACCAGTTCCACAGAGCTGGAATTTGAGAGTGTGCATTGCTCAGGAGCTACAAAAGCCACAACCTTCTCCAAATAAATAGAAGGGATGAAGAAGAAATAATCCAACCACATAAGAAACCAGTGAAATTAAGGAAATGTCATCTTGGCAGCCATGACAAAAGCCTGAAGTGGAACATTCCATGCTGAGCACATGGCATCCGTCTTGGGCCTATCATCAACATCTGTGATAGCATCATCACCATACGTAATGGTTTGCACCAAAGAAACAAAGTAAAGATATTTCCTAAAGATGAAACTCGGGTGGGAGAATTACAATGGGAGGATCGGTGCGGGGGCAGAAAAATTCTCCAAAGCCAACAATTCTCCAAAGCTCCCTCGTCTGTAAAAATAGCCCAAGGAGTCTCGATTACTCAACAGGATTGATAAGTCCCTTCCTGGGTGGGTTGCACACGGGTTGTGAGTTGGGACTGTCACACCAAGCGCCTCTGCTATTAGGAGTGAAACTGAGGAAACTGAAGACAGCTTGCCAAATCCTTCTTGTGAAGTCATATTGGTCCAAGACCCAAAATAGAGAGCCACAGATTAAAAAACCTGAATTTGCAGCCTAAAATTGTAACGAATCACAGTATTCCAGGTCAAAAATAGACCAGGCTCATAAGAAGTGGCATATTCAGATAGATGGGATTTGTGCTTAAGTAGACGGGAGAGGTGGAGTTGGTAGGAAGGATTCACACGGAGGAGTAGATGCAGCGGCTATACCCACCTTCTCGTTGGCGTCATGGTAATGGCTACCTTTCTGAGGTCTCGCTCTTGGCAGGCATATGCCCCTCCTAGTGAGGTCCTATTATCCTTGAGTTGCACATCTGGGGCGGGGAGCTGGAGGCTGCACAGGCAACCCAGCTCCCCCTGACTCCTGACTCGGAACTTCCAAAGACTTCTCTGGGACACCTGAAATAGTCCCTACAAACACAGAGCACTCTACCCCGAGCAAAGGAGAAAGCAAAATCCTCTCCGGAGGAGGTTAAGCAGCAGTTCATGGAAACGAATGGAGGAACACGTTTTCTGGATGAAGAATACAAATAGATTGGAAAGAAATAAAAAGAGAAAGAAAGAGAGGGGCAACTGCCATGCAAGAGCAGTAAAGCATAAGCTTTCATATTTAAAAAACATATAAAAGCAAGGGCTTTTAAATATAGCAAATCAACAAGGGAAGGCTTCAAAACACCTTGTAATGAACGAATGTAAAGTCGTTTTGGAAGAGGATATAAATATGTCAAAAGAAATTGTTCTTGTATTTGATAACAGTGAGACGACAATGACATGGCAAAGCTACACAAGCTAACGATATCACAATATATAGACACAAGCCATGTGGGAAACGGATGTTAAGGCTGAATCCAAAACAACTCAGGTGTGTTGCCATTGTGTTCCCAGCATTAGCTGCAGTAGGAACATAACTGAATTAAAACGTGACAAAATGCACAAATTGGCCACCATCATTATCCCTTCAAAAGAAATCAGAAAATAAGATAATAGCAAGGAATTGCTGTGCCACAGAAAGAAAAGCTTCAAGGACGTGAAGGCAGCATTAGTCAGGGAGTTCGTGGCTGTGGTCCAGGGGAACGATTTCTTCCTTAAACACATTGGAAAAAAAAATTAAGCAAATCGTTTGGAAAAACAGAATACTGGAACAAGGAACACAGGGAAGTTTAAAATCATGATGGGATGGAGCTGACCATGCCTTGCTGGGGCTGCTTTCTCTCTCTCACTAGATACCCTATCGTGCTAAAAAAAAAAAAAAAAAAAAAGCCACAAGGGGAATGGGGGTTAAGGGCACTAGA
>NW_006159553.1:1526517-1533989 GCF_000334495.1 Tupaia belangeri chinensis
GTCCCAGACCTGGTGGCTTGCCTTCTCACTTTTCCTCTCTCTCTCTCTCTCTCTCTCTCTCTCTCGCTGTCCCTCTCTGGCCAAATTAAAATAAATAAATAAAATTATATATTTTTTTAAAAAGTTAGGAGACCATTCTCAAATGTTTATAATAGGGCAGGCCCCCTTTCACTTCAAAAGCATTTTTAAAGCAATGAAAAGTTAGCTGGGATGAATATAACCATCTGTGCTACTAAGGTGGCCTTTGGAAACAGGAAAACCTCTAGTCATTGAACTTATTTGGACTCTCAAAGAATTTCAACGTTCTGCAAAGGCAGGGCACAGGGGCGAATCCAACAGCGAGGACAGGGGCAGGTCGGCCTGACTTGGAAGGGAAGCCCGAGATGCGTGGCAGGAACTCAGCACAGAGCCCGCCACAGCACGCAGGGCAGGAGAACAGTGGATCAGAGCTCCCGGCCACCACTGAGCTGCCCTGCCCCCCTGCGGGGAAGACCTGCGACCACCACCAAGCTTCCCTGCCCTCCTTCAGGGAAGACCTGCAGTTTTTCTTCAAAAAGCTTTGAGTCCATCATTTCCCCTACATCGTAGCCTCCAATCAGGAAACCACCTTATCCACAATTAAGATAGGTGGCCAGGGGAACCCAACACACTGGAAAACTCATCTCAGCACCTGTGGTTCTCAGAATGATCCACCAGCAATCATCCAAAACTCTCTTCTCTCCCCCAGCAAAGGCATCTTCTCTCTTTGTCTGTCTTCAAAGAGGATAAGAGGGGTTATTTGAGTGGGTTGTACAAATATGAGGTCACATTAAAGTATGTGAGAAAAAGGAATGAAAATATAAGCTTATTTTGGTGCAAAAATTTTAAGAAGTGAAAAGCATGCATGGCATATTTTTTTCACAATAGAAAGGAGGAGTCCCATTAACTGGGCAGCACCTAGCACGTCATGGAGCAGTGGATCAGAACACAGTAGTTCGAGATCCAAATTCCCCATTGCCTGTTTTTGTAAATATGGTCAAATCGTATTGGAACACAGGCATTCCACGTTCCTTTCTATACTGTATCATCTCTGGCTGCTTTGGGGCTAGAAGGACAGAGCTGCAGAGCCTAAACTATTTCCTATCTGGACCTTGACAGCAATAGGCTGTAGAACAATGGCCGACCCCAGTGAGCTAACGGCAAACTTTTCTGGACCAGCTCAATAAAGAACCGTGCCCAAAATCCTGAGAGGAGACTGGAGGAGAAGAGACTAGCATGGCCACACCCATGGAGGGAAGGGGATTTCTCACTTTCCTTCTCACTGTTTCTCTCCAGCGAGCACACAAATCCTACGGCAAAAAAAAATTAAAAAAAAAATTAAAAAAAAAGAATGCTACTCCAAATCCCTCCCATAAATATTCTGATGCAGTGAGTCTGCAAAAGAGGCCCAGAAAACCGCATTTTGACAAGTTCACAAGAGTTTGCAGACCACGCTCTGAGACTTTTCAGGTTTAAGAGATACCTTCAAGATGTTTTAAGTGAGCCAACTGCAATAATATTACTTTTTAAAGTACGGAAAGACTCAAGCCTGAGCTTCCTCAGCTTATTCCAAATTAAAATTTTCTGGGGCTGGAAAGTGCAAAGGCCAAACAACACCTGTTCAATCTTTTAGGCTTACCTGTGCTTTGCAAAGATTAATCATTTCCACTAAAGTTTGCTCAGCCATGCTCTCTAATTATTAGCAAGACACTGTTCTCAGATGGGGGAGACCATTTCCGTTTCCATAACAACTTGGTTCAGCCTTGGGTGAAAAAAATCTACTTGCAGAAAGAGGTGAGCAGCCAGCTTGGCTCTGTGTGTCAGCCAGAAAAAAAAAAAAAAAAGAAAAAAAAATAGCCTCGCGGTAACTTGTGACCCTCCGCAGCACATTAGCAACCTTTCCGAAAAAGATTTTTAATCCCCAAATTACATTATTATTACATTTTCTTGTGATGGGCTATTTTAATACTAATTGTTGCTCGAATCGTGGACAAGACTAATAAGATAATAAGTGCACTCTCGGATACAGAACGATGCCACTTTTCCCCAAAGGCCAAGGAGGGGAGAACCCTAAAACACTCTAGGATGTTAAGCACAAAAAAGTTTCCAAGGTCAAATAAATTAGAGAAATCCTGGTTTAATAAAGTAAACAGCTTTCTCCACTCTGAGACTTCACAGAGCTTTTGTCCTGCTAATGTGTTTCCTGCCTCTCCCAAGGTGGAAAGGCAGGCTTCATGCCCAGCCCTGGGCTACTTTAACCACAGATCAGTTACTTTTGCACAGAGCCATAACTGCTCCATGGCCAAGGTGAACTGGTCCCAGTTTGCCTGGGACTGAAAATGTAAAAAATAGGGCGGTCCCAGGCAAAGAGGGACAGCTGGTCACTGTACCCAGCCCCCCACCCCCTGCCCTCGGCATGCCCCAAGAGACCTTCCCTGGAGCACCTGACATGCACATGTGAGGGCTGGTCTTCCTGGCTAGGGAGCAAGGAGCAGAGCTGACTTCTCTTCGTAACCCCAGCACCTACCAAAATGCTTGGCACACAGACACATGCTCAAGAGTCTTGAATATACGAATTATGAAATAGAAAGCAGACAGTCATTTTAAACTAAGAGGCCCATCTATTCTTCCATTTATTCGAAAGCACTAGGTTGAACCATACGAAATCACCATGGTGAGGTCAAAAAAGCCCACATATAGGGAATCTCATGCTTCAGCCTAACTCATACTTTCATTCTAGAACTGAGGTTTTACTGCAAAATATGTCAACAGAGGTGGTGGCTGCCTTCTTCACATACTCAGGATGAAGGACGAGGCCCACAGTAGTTGCCAAGACTTGCCCAACTTCTGTCATCCCCACCCACCTGGGACAGCCTTTAATGAATACTCCTCTGGAGAGGAGTCCTTGCATTGGGGGAGCCTTTCCACTTCCAAAGAGAAAGCCCCATGATTCTGTGCCATCCAGCTTGTAGCCACCCGGGCTTGCCAAAGACATGTTGCAGGTTTAACAGAAAGCAAGCACACGGGCCCCTCGGGAATAGCGTGTTTCCTGCCAAATCCAATGCACACCTTTCAGCACGACTCAGCCCTGGCATCTCAGGGAGAGTAAACAGCAATGCTGGGCTTACAAAGGGCAGAGCGGAGGTGGCAGGTGCCTGGGGGAGGCACTGGGATGGCAGGGTGGCATCGCTGAGGACACTCTGCTGTGCAGACCAGCATCAGTGAGGAATGACGAGGCTAACAGTGGTGCTGGCCCTAAAAGAGGCCACCGGTGGGGAGAGAAGAGAGCATTCTCATTGGCCATTCAGAGGAGACAGCCAGAGATCAGGAGGAGAGGAAGCACAGAGTGTGAACTCTTGGGACTCTGGCCGAGGCAGAAAGGACACCCAAGACAGAAATGAATGGCAGAGAGGCAAACAGACAGGAAAAGAACAGGAGAGAGAGGGAAATGGACAGAAAGAGGAGCAGACAGAGACAGACATAGGCAGGGACATGGACCGAGGACTTCAGCCTCAGACAGTTTGTGGTTTGCTGAGAAGACACCCCATGGTAGCAGCACGCCACTTCATCAGGAGGGGACAGTCCCTGCCTGCTGGCTACATTCTGAACTGAAAGGAGAGGACTCTGCCCCTCCAACTCAGGCTGGCAGCTTGCACGTTTTAAGCTTCTAAGCTGTTCGCGAGTCTCACCCTTTGCACTTCTAAGTGTCAGGAGAGATCTAAAGTTTCTTTAGCTGACCTTCATTTCAGATGATTTCTCCAATAGTTTTGGACATAAAACATCCCATATCTGGAATCCGGAGGTCTGTAAACAACCTGCCTTTGCTCTACCACTGTGATTTGCTTCTATGTCAGAAGGACCTCTGACAGGGCTGTATATATCCGGGTGAACCCGGCCGCTGCCAGGGGTCAGCCCTGCCACTCAAGATACTGCACCCACAGGACTGCTCAGGTTGGGGCTCTAGGATGCACCTAGAGTACTCAGGGCATTCAATTTCAGAATCACCCAAGTTCTTCCTGGGCTCCTCTCACAGGAACTCATCCAGAACACGGCGGCAAGGCAAATTAATTGGTACCTCATGACAGATGTCCCAATGCACACTACAACACGGTTGCAGAAGGCAGATGAGCCTACATAACTCTACCGATTAGTTAGCCACCCCTAAGAAAGTTGTCATCTTTAAAATGGAAACAAAAAGGAGGGGAGGCAGCAGGTGGCATAATGGTTACGCTGCTGAACTCCCATGTGGCCGACCATGGTTCAAGTTCCAGATCCAGTGGCTTGAAAATCATGCCGGGCGTGTGTGTGTGTACCCAAAATCTCAGGAGGGCAATGGAGGAAAGGGGATTGTGGCATGACCATCCCCCGAGGAATGATTTCTCACTTTTCCTCTCACAGTCTCTGACTCTCTGTCTCTCTGGCAAGTGCACATGGATTAAGGCAAAAACCTCGCTTAAAAAAAAAAAAAAGTTAAGAAGGAAACAAAAGGGGGCCAGCCCATGGCTTGGAGGTTAAGGTGGCTGGATCCCACATGGTCAACCTTGCGGTTCAAGTCTTAGACCCAGTAGCTTGAGAAACATGCTCTGTGTGGGTGTGAGCATGCCCAAAATCTTAAAAGGAGGGAGAAATGGAGAAGACCATGCCCAATAGGGGGTGCTTGTCCTCTCTCTTTTTCTGTCTGCATACCCATCCTCTGTCGATTCTTTTTTTAAAGGAAGCAAAAAGCTTATGAAACAGTTCCATAAAAGTTCCTGATACAGATTATCACATCCGCTACCCAGGTTCCCTCCGTGACGCGTAGGTCCCTAATTACTCAGTGTAAGGTTTTCACAACAATCATTCTGTGTGTGTGTATCTGTTCTTTCTTTTCTAAGTTTAAAACAGCGGACGAAGCTCAGAGAATGCATGGAATCTATTGACATGGCAAAATAAAATCTACTCATCTTTCCAGCTGAGTTCAAACCTAACAAAAATTTAGTTTCTTAAGTAAAATGTAAGTCTTAAAATGTACACTGGCGAGACTTCATATAAAAAGCTTTTACTGAACAAAATTGATACTGATGGAAGAAAGGTCCACTCACTGATCACTTGACTGTTATTCTTGAACTGAAATGAGGAAGGATGGAAATAAAAAAGGATGGATGGTAGACAGGAGGGAGGAAATGAGGGAAGGAGAGAGGGTAAGAGGGTGGAAAAGAATGGACGGATGTTTCTTGGCTTTCCTGAGGCAAAATGATCAACACAGCAGCAACATTTTGCAATTCCAACCTTGCCTCAGAGTGGCCTAAAATCTGGCCCTTAAAATTTGTCTGAGTGGGGCAGGCAAGTGGTGTGGTGGTTAAGGGCATTGGACTCCCACATGGCCAACCATGGTTCAAGTCCCGAACCTGGTGGCTTGCTTTCTTACTTTCTCTCTCTTGCTTTGTCTCTCTCTGGTCAAATTAAAATAAATAAATAAACATTAAAAAAATAAAAGTAAAAAGATATTTCTATCATATACATTGTTTAATTTCTAATTGTGCTATGAGTTTTACTCATTGATCTATTTTGTATAAAGAATCATTGACCTTCTCCTAATGTGTCCTATTTGAAACCTGCACATGAAGATTGGCTACTAGAGCAGTCCCCTTCTCAGTGAGTCTCCTGCAAAGCCACCTGGGGCCTGTCACCAGACTGGCCTATCCCCAGGTCACCCTCTCTCCTTCACTCTTTACCTGGAAAATTTTTTCTCATTGTTCAGATCTTGGCTCAGAGAGAGGTCCTCCCTCCTTATCTTGGGTAAGAAATGCTCCCCATCTGCCATCGCCATGGCCACACATTTGTACACATGCTATTCTCCATCACTGGTCTCCACTTTCTTTATTGCATTTGTCACCATTTAATTTTTTTTTTTAATTTTTGCCATAGAGTGCATGCGCCTGATGGAGAGAAACAGAGGGAAAGTGAAAAATCATCCCCCAGAAGAGGATGGCCACACCACAATCCCTTCTCCTCTGGTCACTGGGCATTTGGGGATACATACTTGTACCCAACATGTTTTTCAAACCACTAGGTCCACCATTCAAACCACAGAGTCGACCATGTGGGATCTAGCACCTTAACCACAACCCCCCCTGCTGGCCCCATTACTGTTTAAATTCTTTAAAATTTCGGTTTTTAAATTATTTATTTTCTGTTTCTCCCAATAGATTCTGGGCTCCATCAAGGCAAGCATCTGGCTTAGGGTACAGCTGCCAAAATCAACTGCACAATAAAAGGAGGAAACAGAATCAGAACAAACAAGCGTCCACGGCCCACGGAACAAATTGTGACTAGGTCTTGGATCTCTTCTCATGGACCAGGAGGCATCATTTCCAATTTTTGGCATCCAGAACAAAGCTCTGCCTCCTAAAAAGGCAATCACCTTTAGCTGAGCCAGGCAGGTCTGCAGGAGTGCTGTGAAGGCTGTGGGCCCGGGCAAACATTCCTGCATCCCCTGGGGATTGTAAATGAAATCACGCCAAGCTTCGGGAGGCACTACAGCACCTCCAGCATCGTGGGAGGTGAGCATCCTCGTGCTCCAGATCTGGGCTCTAAAGCTGCACACCACCCCCACTCTCCAATCACCCCCTACTTATTCGACATCACCCCTCAATGAGTCTCCTACCTTCACATGTTAAAAGATAAGCAGCCCAATTAGGGAGCGCCTCAAAGGATCTTTTGGCACGAATTAACAAAATGCAACCCACACACCATTATGCAATTGTGAAATAATGTTATCACGAGTGAAAGAAGTTACAAACTCATTCACTGCCCCAGCGTTTATGGAGAACCTCCATGTCCCAGATTCTAAGCAGGAGGCGCCCACTGACCTCGTTTTCACCGGTTGCTTTGCTCTTCGCCTTCCGAGATCTCTTCCTTCAATGACCAGGAGTCAAACATACCAGTCCTGCGTTTGCCCTAATGAAGAGTTCACTCGCAGGTGAAATTTAGGAAAGGAAAGGAAGGAGAAAAATGGAGGTAAAACCAGGGCAGAGAGGAGTGAAGGAAAGGGCTCAGGGCAAAAATGAGAAGGGAATGCACAGAGGAAGAGGGGTCTAGGAAAAAAAGGAAGATAAAGAAGGGACTACCATTTATGGAGGGACAAACACATAGAGAAATCTGTAAACTCAGTACTCTCCCTGAACACCCAAGACTCGAGCAAGTTGGGGCCAGTGGTGGCAACACAATAAAACTAAATGCCCCGTGAGGCTGGCCTACCTGGGGAAGGTCCCAGTTAGCATCCAGAGACCTCCCTAAGCACACCATGCACACGTGTGTCCATGACCCAGGGCTGGCTGGAGCTGAGGGGGGATGGCTTTGCCAACAGTGTGTTGGTGCCGCTGTCTATCTGTCTCTGTCTCTCTCCTTCTCTTTCTCTCTGTCTCTCTTGCTCATGGAATTTAAAAAAAAAAAACCTTAAAAAAGAAAACAGA
>NW_006159553.1:1534091-1535764 GCF_000334495.1 Tupaia belangeri chinensis
GGTGCCGCTTTCTTTTTTTTCTTTTTCTCTCCTTCTCTTTTTCTCTTGTTCCCTTTGCCCATGGAATTTAAAAAAAAAAAACCTTAAAAAAGAAAACAGACTTGAACAAGTTGCTCAGAATCTAGAGAGAGCCCTTCAAGGTTCTCTGCCCCATTCTTCCCCTAGACTGCCTAGCCCTGAGACCCGAAGCCTCCTACAACAAGGGCTTCCATTCCACTTCCGCCCAATCCTCTCCAGTGACAAGGTCTCCCTCACTCATAGTAGGCAGCCCTGTCCATTTGAACTATCCTGGGTATCTGTGCACCCCTCCTCCCAGGAAACGAAGGTGGGAAACAAGACAACCATGTGGCCCCATCCCCCTCCTCTCACATCCTCCAATTCTAAATCACAGACCCACAGATCTGAACACGTCCCCCTTGACCTCACCAAGGCTCCCTGGAGCCAGCTAACTTGTACACACCAACTCCCAAAACTCAGCTCAGACTCTGCAGCTTAGGACAAAGACTAATGGTACAGGGGTGGAAGGAACCCACTGGAAGGCATGTCTTGATGAGGAAAAGGCAGAAAGCTGGGAGGTGTTAATCAGAGTAGGGAGGTTATCAGGTCCAATCGGTACCTTTGCAGGGATAAAGAAATCACACATCTTCCCATTTAACAAGTCTTGACTGAGAATAATCTACTGTGGGTCAACTATATGCTGTGTCTGGAAACATCTAAACACCCTGGGAGAGCTAACAGCCTAGTGGGGAACACAGTCGTCTCAATAATGTGACAGAATAACTCAATAGGATGCAAGGTAGAGAGAATTGAGTGCAAGGCCCAGGACAGGCACATACTGTGTAAGTAAAATTCTCATTCCGTACTGAGAATTGGAGAAACTTCGCCCAAGACCTGACAACCGAATTGGAATCCTTTGGCCCAAAACAATCTGACTAGACATTTTAATTCAAGAAAATTTTAATCCAGGTAACAACATAACTCATAAAATCTTCCCCCAAAATATTAACTTTCATCAGGATGTCTTTGATGGGAGAAATGACCTCAAATCTATCATCAGTCAAATGTAAATAGAGATGCTATAATTTTTCACATCATTCAGGAAATAATCTTAAACTCTGTGCATGGGATATTTTCACAGAAAGTCTCATAAAAACTCATTTAAAATGTTCCAGAGGCTTATAAAATTATCTGATAAATGCAACAAACTTTTCAAAATTCATCTTCTGTAAATTAAGCACCAAAGAGGAAGTGGCATCACTCACAGCTTTTAAACTAAGATGTTTGTGATTAAAGGTATAACAGAAGAAAGAAAAACCTTCCTCCAGATTCCCAAATTTAAATCATTTAATTAGCTGAGCATCCAGGGATAAAATAAAAATATAAAAGGGGGCAACAAATTTCCATATCTTGAAATTACCAACACGCTCTGTATTCTTCTACCCCATATTCAATTAATACGGGGCTCTGGACAGTAGGGTAATTTGCTCCTCTATTCACAGGATTTCAAGGTGAGCAGCTAATAACTTGCAGTAAGTTGCTTGCTTAAGATTAATGGTATTCAGCAAGGAGCATTATAATTTAGAGCTGTCGACCTCAGGAGAATAAATGGGCACAGAGCCATGATGGAGTTAGGCTGCCAGTGGTCCTCAGGACCACAAAACTGCAGCCGAAAA
>NW_006159553.1:1535786-1537508 GCF_000334495.1 Tupaia belangeri chinensis
CCCGCCCCCCAACAGTCAGATTCCCAGCCTTAGATTTCCTCTCTGCAATGTTGAGACAGACTGACAGGAAATACAGCCAGATGCAGAGACCTGCATAGCCAATTACAAGGGTCTGGGCAAGCCCCTGTCCACCCCTGGGCTCTTGGCAAACAGGTTCCCAAGGATTTCAGGAGCTCACTGCAGTCATTCCATGCCAGGGTTCCTGTCCTGGCAGTGTGCTAAGCAACCTCCCTTGGTGACTCCTTTTCTGGGTCACAAACTTCAAGTTACACCACCGGGGGTCGAAGTATTTCTGGTGACCACATGATCACCTCTCCACCATCCCAGGAAAGCATCATCTATCAATTGCAAAGAACGTAACCAGGGACAGAGGGGATCCTGAGCACAAAATCAGCTTTATTCCTTCATGTGATGGAAACCCCTTCCTCCTTCCACTCAGGGAGGCAGAGTGTCCTGACGAACTGCTTCTTCTCTAACTGCCCTGCAGGTCCTCACTCTTCCACCAACACAGGACGTGAGCAGGGACGAAGCCAAGTGCGCCAGCTCACTGACTCTCAGCCAGGGCGGTAGCACTACCAGCTCTCAGGAACATTCACAACACCAGGTGGGGGTGCTGTTTGGGGCTATAACAATGGTGGGGGGCGGGGAGAGGACAGGAGTAACTGGCATTTAGTGCAAAAAGTTCCACACGGAAGGAAGAACTGTCCCAGAGCCAGCAGTGGTTGGGTGGTTAAGGCACTGGATTCCCACGTGGACACAGCAGCTTGAAAATCACTCCAGGTGGGTGTGTGTATGTGCCCAAAATTCTGAGAGGAGAATGGAGAAGTGACGAAGTGACTGCGGTGTGGCCATCGCCCCCGGGGGCTGATTTCTCACTTTCCTCCTCTTTCTCTCTGTCTCTGTCTCTCTCCAGTGAGTGCATATGCACTATAGCAAAAACCTAAAACATTTTTAATAAATAGTAATTTTAAAAAAGAACTGTCCCTCCCCAAATGCCATTAAAGGCCTTCTTTAAAAAGACTGAGTTCATTCATTCATCTTGTATGACAGAAAAGAAAAAGGAGATTCAGAGAAGTTGAGCATCTTGCCCAGGTTTACCCAGCTAGTTAAGCGGCAGAGCTGAGACTAGATCCCAGGTCTTCCGGCTTCTGATCGCTAACCCATCACAAGGCAAGGAGGAAGCCGCAGAGACGAGGTGGTGAATATTGTTTATCAGCCCAGGTCTGAGTTAAGTGCTTTGCACACTTCATTCCACTGAATCCACACAAGACCCTGAGAGGAACCCGAGTCATAGAGAGGAAACGGACTTGCCTGAGGCTATACAGCCTGCAGGTGCCACACTTGGGCTCTCAACAAGGAGGGTCGTGCTCAGGAGGGGGTGGTTCTGAGGAATGGCAGCTGGTCGGGGTGCAATTAAAGACACCCCACAACATTCCTCCCTCCCTCTTTGTCAAGGCCTGTGCTCTCCTAAGGCCTTCAGGAAATTCAGCAGGGCCTGGAAAAACAGGTTAGAATAGCCTCCTTTCTTGAACCTTAGACTGACCTACAAATTGACCGCAGAGCAGAGTTCATCCCTGGGCTTGGAGCTGTCTGGACAAAGGCCAGACACAAGGGGTAAGACGAAATATAAGGGTTGAGAAATGAAACGACAGAGGTTATCCCAGTTGAATCCCCAGGAGGTGGAGAATGTGGGTTGAAGCCACTCTTTTTTTTTTTTTTTTT
>NW_006159553.1:1537805-1582928 GCF_000334495.1 Tupaia belangeri chinensis
TCTGCTATAGGGCGTGTGCGCTCACCAGACAGACAGAGACAGACAGAGAGACAGAAAGCAGGAAATCACCCCCCAGGAGGGATGGCCACACCGCAATCCCTTCTCCTCCATTCTCCTCTCGGGATCTTGGGCACGCACGCACATGCGCCCGGCGTGAGTTTAAGCCACCGGGTCTGGGACTCGAACCGCGGTCGACTACGTGGGAGTCCAGCGACATAGCCATTACGCTAACTGCTGGTTCCCAAGCCACTCTTCCAGGGCGTGAATTCCTTTCCACCCCGGGGATCTGTAGGGCCCCCCTGCAGAGTAGGGAGGATGCTTAGCACTGAGACTCACAGACATAGTGCCCATGGAATCAGGATGCAGAGAGAGACGCTGAACTCCTGGGGGGACAAGGGAGTGTGCAGCCATGTCCCATGGAAAAGGCAGGGGACATGTGGAAGTCAGCTCTGGTTTTCCTCCACAGGGAAATGGTGACACGAAGCTATCCCTCTCAGCTGAAAACCTTTGCAGACACTCCCCCTGCCTGGAGTGTCCTGTCCCCATGTACCCGTATCTCCTCATCACCTGGCTGACTCTACTTGATAGGGTTAGGTATCCCTCTGCGTGCTGCCAAGTCCCCTGGGCTGGCTGTTAGTCAAGAACCAACCCTGCTAGCCTGGAATTGAGTGTTCACTAGCCCTTCCCCAAGGAGGCCGGGCGGTCTCTGTGGGAAGGGACGAAGCAACTTCTGCAGCACTTGACACGGCCCACGGCATGCTGGAGGTCCAGATGCATTCAGGCCTCCTATCCTGCTGGTCTCTGCCTGACTGCCGCCCTGGGGGCCAAGGCACCCTTTCCTGCCTAGTCATCCCCTCAACTGCTATGCTGCACTTATTCCGCCAAGGAATCTTCTGAAATGCAGCCCTAATCACATCGCTCCTCCCTCAGAAACCTCCAGCAGCCTGCAGGTAAGCATGCCGCTTGTTCGTAACTGTTTTCCACCCCTCCCTGTGTGGGCATGATCACTCTCAGCACACCCACATCAGGCCTGGCCATGGGACTCACATCAGCCAGGGAAATGTAAGCAGAAGTACAGGTGCCCTGCAAAGTGCCGGCTCTAGGAGCCATCACAGGTCCACCACTGCTCTTTCCTCCCCTCACCAGGACAGAGGTTTCCCTTCTTCAGCTGGACCCTGGGAGGAAGAGAATATAGAGCAGAGCCACAGCCGACTTGTGAAGGTCACGTGACCAAGGATTTTGAAAGATGGACTGTAGCCAGTTGCGAAGGCGTCCCTGGAGACGCTCCTCCACTCAGCACGTCAGTGTTGCGGGATGCTGGGACGGGGTTGTGACTGCAGCAGATCCAGCAAGAGCCGTCAGAGCTCCCACTGCACTCGGGGTCAGGTCCAGAGGCATCGCCACACCCTGAGTGGCCGACACCACCTGACACTTGACTGCTCGCTTTTTTTCTTTTAAAGAATGATTTACGGGGCGGGCAGGTGGCGTGGAGGTTAAGGGCATTGGACTCCCACATAACTGACAAGTCCTAAACCTGATGGTTTGCTTTCTCTCTCACTCTGTCTCTCTCTGGTCAAATAAAAATAAATAAATTAATTACATAATTCTTTTTAAAAAATGATTTTCCTAATTTTATTCATTATTTTTTTGAGAGGTTTTTCACTATAGAGCGCGTGCGCTCGCCAGACAGACAGAGAGAGACAGAGAGACAGAAAGCGAGAAATCCCCCCCCAGGGGGGATGGCCATGCCACAATCCCTTCTCCTCCATTCTCCTCTCGGGATCTTGGGCACGCACACACACACACCCGGCGTGAGTTTTAAGCCATTGGATCCGGGACTTGAACCATGGTCGACTACGTGGGAGTCCAGCGACATAGCCATTACGCTAACTGCTGGTCCCATAATTTTATTCATTATTTTAAAAAAAATTTTTAGAGATATTTTTGCCATAGGGTACGTGTGCTCACTGGAGAGACAGAAAGAGAGACAAAAAATAAGAAATCACCCCCCAAAGGAGGATGGCCACGTTGCAATCCCTTCTCCTCCATTCCCCTCTCAGAATCTTAGACACACATGCCCATGCATGTGGCAAGAGTTTTAAGCCACCAGGTCCAGGACTTGAACTGCTGTCAACTATGTCAGAGTCCAACAACATAACCATTATGCCATCTGCTGGTCTCTAATTTTATTTATTATGATCATTATTAGTTTGCAACTGGGCATGTACACTCACCAGAGAAAGACAGAAAGAGAGAGGGAAAGTGAGAAAGCAAGACACTAGGACCAGGACTCAAACCACGGTCAGCCATGTGGGAGTCCAATGCCTTAACCACTACACCACCTGCTGGCCATGACTGCATCTCCAACCTCATTTCAGCCATGCTGGCCTCCTACCGTTTCTCAAACGTGCCAAGAATGTTTCTGCCTCTGGGACCTGCACTTGTTCTTTCCTTTGCCTAGACTGGGCCCCACCAGTGAGGCCCTTCTGAAACAGTACCTCCTACCATTCTCGATCCTTTTACCCTATGCATTTTTCTTTATCCCATTTACTGCAGCCTGACATTGTGTGCTATATTCATTTAGTTACTTGTCAGTTTTTGCCAACAGCAGGCAAGCTCCACGTCAGAGTGCATCTCTCATTTGTCTTGGAATCCAGGCACTCTATAGGTGCTCAGTGGGTACTGCTTGAGTCATTCAAGGCATGACTGTCTCCCACACCAGAGTTTGAGCTCCATGAGGGCAGAACACAGGACAGTGTCCACTGCTATGCTTCCCAGCCTACATGTTCTTTTAAAAATCTTACCATCCCCCATCTTGAATTTGGATGGACCTTTACTGACACAGCCAATAAGGAAATGATGTCAAGAGTCTTTTGAAGCTGGGTCCTCAAGTGTCATGCTCTCATCTTGTTCTCTTAGAATGCTTCCTCTTGGAACCCAGCTGTAGCATTATAAGCCAGCCCAGCCATCTTAGACAGGGAGGCTATCAGGAAAGGTCACATGTAGGGTTCCAGCCAACAGCCCCCCTGTGGTCCCACAATACGTATGTGAGTAAAGCTGCCTCCAGATGGCGCTGACACAGGTTCCCCCCTCCCCCCCAGCACTGTCAATTGTTAAAACATCCCAAGAGACATAAGCCACCTCCACCATGTCTAAATGAGCATGACAAAACAGTTATCTGGAGCATGTGGTTTTGTGGGGTGTTATTACTGAGCAACAGTAACTGAAACATCTCTATCTCCAGCTATAAACCAAACCTGGCACACAACCTGTACTCAATAATTATCCCTGAAAGAAAGACTGGCTGTGGTCTTGTATGCTCACCTTCAGACAAAGGCTAACTGCCATCTTCACCTGGTCACCAACGAGTCCTGGAGAAAGAGAACCGCCCGTGACCTGAGTCCATTACCATGCCTGAAACCAGGTGAAGTTAAGAGAATAGAAGTTTATTTGGACACACAGTTCTGGGAGCCAGAAAGACCAACGGCATCACAAAATGGTGACAGGTGTACAGCATGGCCTATGGAAGAGCAGAGGAGGGCAAGTGTGTGTGCAGAGAGACAGCTGCAGGCAGATCTCTGTCTTTTACAGCAACCAGCTCTCGTGACAGCTAACCTTCACACAGGAGCTAGAACTCTCTGGATCTCGAGAAGCGGCATTAATCTGTTCACGAGAATGTTGGCTCCTAATATGACCACCATGAGCCAATCACCATCCGCTAGGCCTCACCACTTCCCAATATCAAATTCCAAAGCATGAAACCATTATGCAAACCATAAAACCCCTCCAGGAATCCTGGAGCTCCATATGTCTCAGAAACAGCCATGACCATGAAGGTGAACCCAGATTACAGGCTGGTAAACCTCTAAAGCCAAGACCAGGAAGGCGTAAAACACCCAGTGGTCACCCCCCAAGGACTCATCACCACTCTCTTAGTGTCAGGAAATGAGGATACTCTGAAATCCTGACTAGGCAGGCTTCTGTTCAGCCTTTGCTGTATTTCCTAAAGGAGTCTCTTGTCAAGGTACACAGTGGAAACGGGACAGTAATCTAAGAATGATGTCTTTCATATCACACCGTAGAGGCTGTGAGGCTGCCACTTAAAAAAAGCAACCATCATTTCAAACACTGTTTCATTTCATTTCATAGAAATAGGAGAAAAGGCACAAAACTTTGAACTATTTTCTAAGGTCCTTGGGCTATGACTTTGTCATCAGCAACTTTTATTTCCTCCTAAATCTCAATTTTTGCCAGCACACAAAACACCCAGTTACTAATTCGTGTGTGAACGCAAAGGTGGATTAATAGGAAGCTGCAGAGACTCAAGTTTCACGGATCCTCACCTGTATGGGCACCTCCCACCAGACCTAGCATGTGCTCACATGGTGTTATGCAGCTGTCAAATCAACAGCAGTAAGATCTTTTCACCCCAGTTGGCTAGGACTGCTGTCTCCCCTACTCTCACCTGCCCTCTGACACCACCTCTCTTCCCAGCAGGTGGCACTGGTGTGGCCATGAAAACTGCAGGGATGTGATGAAAGGGGCGTTGAGTGGGAGATGGGTTTGGGTTCGATGTAGAGATCTACATGCACACCTTATTCCCATGTATGGCCATTGTTGGTTAGTGATACTGGCAGAGCTGGGATTCACTGAGCATTTGCATGTGTCTGGAGGATAATCTTTTTTCTTTTTAGAGAGATTTCTGCTATAGGGTGCATGCACTCACCAGAGAGACAGAAAATGAGAATCTCTCCCAAGTCCCCAAAGGAGATGGCCATGGTACAATCCCTTCTCCTCCACTTTCCTCTCAGGATTTTGGCCACACACACACACACACACACACACACACACACATACATGGCATGAATTTAAAGCCTCTGGGTCCAGGACTCAAACCAGTCAGCCATATGGAAGTCCAGCGATATAACCATTACGCCATCTGCTGGTCCCTCTAGGGAATAATCTTAACACAGCATAATATTGTTTCTTTCTTTTCCTTTTTTTTTTTTTTTTTTAATGTTTAACCATTTAAGTATCCATTTATTGATATTTTTTGTCATTTTCAAGGCACCAAGTCCAGTACTCAAACCACAGTAGGCCATGTGAGAATCCAGAGCCATCATACTATCCCACCTACTGGCCCACGACACTGTCTTTCCGGCGCTTATTGATCCCTTATCTTAGTGGTGGGTGTCCACTCTCCAGTACTTGCAGCATATGGCCCCTTTCTACCTGCACACAGACTCCCTTTCCTCATGGAATCACCACAGCTGTCCCACCTACACGTTGCCGTCAACCCCACTGGACTTGCCTCTGGACTTTGCCTTTCTCAAGCTCTTCCTTGGGCAAACAGCCTCACCCAATGACTTCCTCCAGGACCTTTAAGGTCTTACTCTTTTGCCACAAAATACTGATCTCAATGAAAAATAGCATAAAACTCATTAAATGCTTAAAAAGTGAGGACATAGTTAAAAATAAGTTAATGAGCATCTTCAATTCAAAGAACATCTAAAAGTGTTACTGTAGGGCCTGCCCCCTTAGCCTAGTGATTAAGGAAGCCAGATCCCACGTGGCTGACTGTACAGTTTGGATCCCAGTCTACTGGCTTTTAAAACATACCAGGCCTATGTGCATGCATGCCCCAAATCCTGACAGGATGGACAAATGGAGAAAGGATTGAAGCATGATCATGCCCCACTGAGTGGGGGGATGTTTTCTCCCTCTGCCTCTTTGTCTGTCTGTCTCTTTCTGATAAGCACACATGCCCTCTGGCACATGTATGTGCATGCGCACAGGCACACATGAATTGTTATTGCAGAGAAAACTGGAAATGCCCTAAAGTCTAGCAGCTCAGGTATAAAAGAAATTTGATAGAGATTTTCTCAGATTTGATGATAAACCTAAAAATGTATATGACAATATTACCTACAAGTAGTGTCATTAAAAGAACCTTTTCTAAGGCCAGCCAGTGGTGTGGTGGTTACGACAACTGTATCTCACATGGCCAACTGTGCAGTTCCAGTCCCAGACCTGGCGGCTCACAAAAACGCACCAGGCATGTGTGCCTGTGTGCCAAACATCTCAAGAGAAAATGGAGGAGAAGGGATTACTGAGTAGCCACCCCCATGGGGGGTGCTTTCTTCCTCTGTGTCTCTCTGTCTCTCCAATGAGTATGCTATAGCAAAATTATTTTTAAAAAAGAAACTTTTCTAAACCATGAATAATAAAAATCAAGGGCTGGATAAAGTGCAACAGCCAAATGTGACGCTGTGAGGCCAACCCACAAGGGAAGGTTCTGAGATTGTGTCTGAAGACCTGCCTGAGTACACAGGGCGTGTGCATGCCCATGATCTCGGGCTGGCGGAGGCTGAGGGTGGATTATGGCATGGATACCCTGTTCGGGGTTCCATCTCTGTCTGTCTCTCCCACTCATATAAAAAATAAACTTAAAAAATAGTAACATTTCCAACATCCATGGGGCCAGCAGGTGGCATGGTAGTTAAGGCATTGGACTCCCTCATGACTGACCACAGTTCGAGTCCTGAACCTGGCAATTTGCTTTCTCACTTCCTCCCCCTTTCTCTCTGATAAACACACGTGTCCTATAGAAAATGTTAAAAGGTAATCCTAACAATAAATAAAATTAAGTAAATCATTCTTTTTAAAAATATAATAACATTTTCATCTTTCATTCTAGAGCTATAGTTCTCACCCAGTGATTTCATAAAGCACTGATGCCAGGATCCCCAAACCACTCTGAGTCTAGGCAGCATCCTGAGCATTAGGGGTCTTAAACTTCCCCAAAATATTCTATTATACATGCCATGTGGGAAACCAGAGCCAGAAAAGAATGAGCCATCTTTCTGTTCTCTCCATAGAAAGCCATATTACAAAATCATCATCTTATGAAGAGCAGATCAACAAGCATTCAGCCAAACGGCGAGAGAAGAGAGCATGCCAGGCAGTTAATGAAAACAAACTTTTAAATAATAATAATTTTATGTTATTTTCTGGATTTTATAATGTTTGTGGCATGCTTGTTATATAAATGGCACTTTTATCTTTTAGATTAAATAATGTGTTGTGGTTTCTTTTCTAGTCATCATTTTGTGTTCTTTTTCATAAATTGCATCTTTCCCCCAAACAGCCTAACTTGAGCCCTCTGGGGGAGAGGGGAACAATGTTTTTATGTATTATTTTTCAAAAACAGGTGGATTCCATTAGTCAAATGAGATCACAAAAAAAAAAAAAAAAAAAGAAAGAAAGAAAAGAAAAGAAAAGCTAGTCTCAAAAGTAGATATAGAAACATTTCCCAGCATCCAGCCCATGGGAACTATCATAGATTAGCCCCCACTCACACCCAGCACAAGTCAGGACCAGGGAACAAGGTTTATTACATGTGATGTTTTTGACTCACTCCTTCCTCTATTACTGGATAGCTTTCAACTATGCAGAATGCAATCTTTAGGATACTAAACTTAAAAACTTTCAAAAAATTTTTGCATTAGGGCACATGTGCTCACTAGAGAGAGACAAAGAGATAAAGAGAGGTAAAGTGAGAAAGCACCCCCCAGGAGGGATGGCCACACTACAATCCCTTCTCCTCCATTCTCCTTTCAAGTCTTTGGGCATGCACGTACACGTGCCCAGCATGTTTTTCAAGCCACCTGGTCTGGGACCCAAACCACATAGTCAGCCATGTGGGATCCAACTTCCCCAAACACCCTGCCACTGGCTGGATCCAAAACATTTCCTTGAAGCTGCTTTCTTTATTACAGAGTCATGAAAAGTGAGCCTCACTAAGGGCGCAAATGATACTATGTTCATGAAAAATGACTACAAATGTACAAACTATACGTCTGCAACCAAATTCAAATAAAATCAGGACTGAGCAAGATAAGGTCTAGAAGGAAAAAAAAGAAAACATAAATGACAGACTGTGAAGAGTAGTGCTGTTTGGGTATAAAACCATGGATTATTATTTTCTCTTCTTTCTACATCTCCCCATTCTCCAAATTATTTTGAATGATAATATACTGCTTTTTAAGTTTATGTATTTATTTCTTAAGAAGGGTGGGCCCCCCTAACAGGGTCTTCACGCCATGATCCACCCCCACCCTCGGTCAGCCCCGATCATGGGCACACACGTGTAAAACCAATCTGTACCAGGAGACCTCGGGATGTGAACCCAGGACCTTCCCATGCCGGTTCATGATCTTACAGTGTTTCATTACCGAGGCACCACCACAACTGGTCCAGACGGGTACTGCTTTTATGATGACCAGTCAATCAGGACCCCAACAGGAAGCAAAAGGCACAGGCAGACAAGGATTATGTGAGGAGGGTTTGGTTCAAAGGAGGGTGAGGACAGAGCTTTTGCTATCTGAATCACCCCAATTACTATCAATGTGAATGGACACGTGACTCGTACAGGCTTCCCGGAAGTAACGCACATCACCTTCCCCCCATTCCATTAGCCAAGCAAGTCATAAGGCCATGATTAATTTCAATAGGACAAGAATTGTGATTTAAGGCACCCAGAGATAGGAAGGACAAATGAAACCTGTGAAGATCACAAATGACTACCCAGGAGAAGGACCCAAATGGCCTATGTCTTTCACTTGGGTACTAACGGGAAGGCCTAACATGACGCTCCAAGAAGCACATGTTCAAGAGATGCCTTCTGGGTAAATAAATTCGAGTTATTTCCCCAAGAAGAAGTGCCTTCCCTCCACTACCCCAAACAACACAGAGGTCAGCACTGTGGGTGATGTCGTGTGAGAACTGGGCCACAGACAAAAACAACACCAACTCTGGAAAACAGCACGGCCGTGGGATTCAGGCCACAGAATCCACACTATTCTTGTTACTCGGGAGAATATATTTGATATAAAAGAGAAGAGTTGGTCTGCCCCACGTGTGGGAGAAGACAGCCCCCACGATCCTGACAGGGATGGGTTAGTCCCAGGGAGCCCACCACATATTGTCCTGAAAGCTTGAGAAGAGCCCCCTTTTCCCCACCTTTTGTCCTGACAGGCTGTGAACTCAGTTCTATTGCAAAGAAAGAATCAATACTGAAAACATTTCCAAGTCGGTCTGGAACAGAATTTCCACAGAAGGCATCTGAAATCAAACAGTTCACAAAAGGAGCTAAATTAACAGGTCTGGGATCTGGCTGCACCCAGGGTGACCTCATAGCTGAAAATATACACCCTAGAGTGGCCAAAGAAAAGGCCACAGAAAAACCCAGCCAGGGGGGCCTAATACCTCCCCAGCCCCTGCCGAAGAATCACAAAGCTCGAAGTGGCCAGACTGCAGGAACCAAAGCCAGAGATTACCGACAACACAGGAGAGGGGCCATCTTCAGTGTTCCCAGCACCAGGAAGCCACTATGCCTGTCGCCTTAGGTGGCAATCTCCTTCTGAAAAAGTACAGCTTCTTTGAAAATTACATATTGCTTCTCTCCCCTCCCCAAAGAGCTCTGAATGTGATGATTACAAGGAAGATGATCACTTTGCCCAGAGAATGTCCCCCTCCTTCTTTCTATTCCTACCAAAGTCACATCTTTGCTTGACACATCATCCCTCGCTTGAAAAGGAAATCACTCAAATCCAGGGGCTGGGGACCATTGCCAACTTGCAACGCCCTGGAAGACTTTGGTGGGTCTGGCTCCAAGGCCTGGTGGTTAAGGTAGCCGGATCTTAGATCCCATATGGCCAAACATATGGTTCAAGTCCCAGATGCAGCAGCTTTGAGAAACATACTGGGTACGTGTGCATGCACCCCCCAGATCCTGATGGAGAGATGGAGGAGAGGGGATTGCGTTGTGATCACTCCCCATGGTGGGTGCTTTCTCCTCTCCCTCCCTCCCTGGCAAGGGCACACATCCTTTAGCAAAAAAAGAAAAGGCTTTGGTGAGTGTTATGGGAAGGACTGTATCCTCCAAGATGCCTTTGTTGAAGCCCTAACCTCCCACGTGAGGGGATTTGGAGGCGGCACTTTCAGGATGGTAATTAAGGTCAAATGAGGTCATAAAAGTGAGGCCCTAATCTGGCAGTACTGGTGTCCTTATAATACGAGGAAAAGCAAGCAGAGAGCTCTCTTTCTATGGGAACACAAAGAGGCCATGTGAGAACACAGCAAGAAGGTAGCCTTCTGCAAGCAAGAGACAGAGCCCTCACCAGAAACTGATCCTGAGGGCACCTTGACCTTGGACTTCCAGTCTCCAGAACTGTGAGAAGGCAGATGTCTAATTGCCTAAGTCACCCAGCGTGTGGTCGTTTGTTATGGCACTTCAAGTAGATTAGTACAAAGAATGTATTGCTATGAAAAGAGTCACCCCAAAATTCAGTAGCTTTGAATAATAATGACCATTTCTTATCTTACAAGGTCTTGGTGAGTCAGGAATTGAGGAAAAGCTTGGCTGAGTAGTTTACACATGGGGTCTTGCATGTGTTTGCCTCAGCTGGGGGCAGCACCATCTAAAGAGTTGAGGATCCGCTTCCAAAGTGGCCAACTAATGTGGCTAACAAGTTAGTGCTGGCTGATGATCAGGGGCCTTTCCTCCTCTCCACATGGGCCACTCATGGCATGGTGGCTGGCTCCCCAGAACACAGAATCCAAGAAACTGAGGCAAAGACCAGCCTTAGAAGTCACACGTTGTTAGGATCAGCAGATGGTGTGTAATGGTTACATCACTGGACTCCCACATAATCAACTGCAGTTCGAGTCCCAGACCCGGTGGCTTAAACTCATTCTGGTTTAAGTGAGGGATGATGTGTGCAAGCCAAGATCCCAAGAGGAAAATGAAGGAGAAGGAATTCCGGCATAGCCATCCCTGCAAGGGGTGATTTCTCACTTTCTGTCTCTCTGTCTCTCCAGCGAGCATGTGTGCCCTATAGCAAAAATCTCTCTGAAGGGAAAAAAAAAAAGTCACATATTGTCACTTCTGTCAGAAAAAGGCAGCCCTGCCTGATTCAGAGTGGGAGATGGCCATATAAGGGCATGAAGACCAGGATGCACTGGGGTCCCTTTAGTATCTGGCTCTCAAAGAGTCAACAGAACTGCCCCATTCCAAATCCACTCAACTTCTGACTGGGCAGGAAGGTCTGAGAAACTTCTTCCAAAGAGCAGCTATGAAGCAATGACTGATAAGCGATAAGCACTAGTGTATAACTGCCCCAGTTTCCTCGCTCTTTGGGAAGAACGAATTCACAGTGCATGTACTACCCTAGCTCCTAAAGTTCCCCAGAAAATTACCCTCCTTGCTTGATCACACCATTTACTGATGCTTTCCTGTCCCTGTCTCACTGCCTTCTGGTGATTCCTGGGTTCACCTGCTAAATAACTTGTCTGCACTCAGATTACCAACTCAGGGGTCTGTCGCTGGGAACCCAACCCAAGGCATTCCAAGGACCGAAAAGTTTCCTGTACTCATCGAGCTGTCTTCCAGCAGAGGAGACGTAACATATACATAAATCAGACTGCACATCAACAAGCAAGGTATAAACTAATATTAGCACAATTCCAAAGAAAATACTGCACTTGGCAAAACCTCAGTTGGCAAGGCCATGATCACATGAAAAATAGAGGATTCGTGCGGTAAGTCATAAAAATGACATTCTATATATTTTTAAGGTACAGTAGATGTAAAAATAAGGTTTTCGTGAACAAACAAAATTCATTCAGGCTGAATATTCACTCCGGAAGATTCCCTATTCCTGCACAGTCTTCCTCCATTGCTCCCTAGCTGTGGCTTTGGTGCTTGGGCCTGCTGGGACAAGGCTTCCGCAGACCGGACATGGCAGATGGTGGCAGAGTTCACAGGCCCAACCTAAACAACATATTCACACCACAAGGGGTCTTCCTCTTTATCACTTGCTGTCAATTCTCTTGCTTGAAAAAGGAAAGGAAAGAAGAAGGGAGGAAGGAGAGAAGGAGGAAGGGAGGGAGGGCGGGACCCTCAGTGGCTATGTTGTGTTAAGGTTATCTTTAACAAAATACCCCATGGTCCTCTTTATTGCACACCACACTTGCCATTAGACTGAGGCCACTTAACTGGCTCCAGCTAATAGAAGTGAACAAAAGTTATGGGTGTCCCTTCCAAGCCTAGGCAGGTAAGCCCGACTGCATCCTCACCTTCTCACCCCATTCTGCAGCAACCAGATAGGCCCTGTGATAGGATAGCAGGGCCCAGACAGAGTGGCCTGCAGCTCTGAGTGGATAGTCAGGATGGACACTGCCCTGGACAGCTGTCCAGCCTCAGCAGGCCTCGTGTGAGTCACAGGTAAGGCTTTGCTGTGAGGCCATGAGATTCTAAGGTTGTATGTGTCACCATGGCATACAGAGTTTAGAGTATCCCTGACCAGTAAAACTCCCTCTCTGAAGGCCCATTTTAAATAGAGAGACTAGGTCTCAAGCAAAGAGCCTTCAGCAAGCAAAAATAACCACCTAGAATTTAATACTGTTGTTGTTTTCTTTACTGTTATTTCCACAATGGCAGGTCATAAGGGTTTATTGATTTATAGTACTGACTCAAGTTTCCCATCTAAATAATTTTGCTGGGAGCCAGTAGGTGGAGTGGTGGTTAAGATGCTGCATCCCACATGGCCAACTCCATGGTTTGAGTCCCAGACCCAGTGGTTTCAAAATCATACATGTTGTGTGTGTGTGTGTGTGTGTGTGTGTCCAAAACCCCAAGAGGAAAATGCAGGAGAAGGGATTGTAGTGTGGTCATCCCGCCCCCGGGGGGAGGGAGGGGCTTTCTCTCTCTTTCTCTCTCTCTCTCCAGAGAGTGCATGCATCCTATGGCAAAAGTATAAAATAAGTACAATAGTAATAATAATTCTATTGAAGTTTGAAAAAAAGTAAGTGAATTTATAGGAAAACAGTAAATATCAGGTAAAGCCATAAAGGTACAAGTGAATGGGCATCAGCAGACGGCATAATGGTTATGTCATTAGAATCCCATGTAGTTGGGAACCAGCAGTTAGCGTAATGGCTATGTCGCTGGACTCCCACGTAGTCGACCGTGGTTCGTGTCCCGGACCCGGTGGCTTAAAACTCACGCCAGGCGCGTGTGCGTGAGTGCCCAAGATCCCGAGAGGAGAATGGAGGAGAAGGGATTGCAGCGTGACCATCCCCCCTGGGGGGTGATTTCTAGCTTCCTGTCTCTATGTCTCTCTCTGTCTGTCTGGCGCACCCCACAGGGAAAATCTCCCAAAAAAAAAAAAAAAAAAAAAAGAATCCCATGTAGTTGACCACAGTTCAAGTCCCAGACCCAGCAGCTTAAAACTCATGCTGGGCGCTTGAGTATGCTTGCCACAGATCCTGAGAGGAGAATAGAGGAGAAGGAATTGTGGCATGGCCCATCCTCCTGGGGGTGATGTCTTGCTTTCTGTCTCTCTGTCTCTGTCTCTCTGGCAAGCAGACATACCCTATAGCAAAAATCTCTTTACCAAACAAAAATGTTTTTAAAAAGTGAATGACTAAAATGTATCTAAATAGTTATTTTCTTCCATTTAAATTTAAACAACTTTTACTAAGGTCACACTATGTAGTATGTTTTAAAAAGACAAAAACAGGGCTAGCCCTGTAGCCTAGTGCTTAAGAGAGCTTGTCAAAGAGAGAGACAGAGAGAGAGAAACCTAGCACAGAGCTTGTGGAAAGGAAGCAATCAAAGTAAACAGGCTCTTTTGTTTGACAGGACAAAACTACACATCCACAACGAGACCATAAATTCTTAAAAATGTGGCCATCCCAGGGCCAACGGGTGGCATGTGGTTAAGGTACTGGACTCCCACATGGCTGACCATGCTTTGAGTCCCAGACCTGGCAGCTTGAAAAATCATGCTGGGCATGTGTGCATGTGTGCCCAAAATCCTGAGAGGAGAATGGAGGAGAAAGGACTGTCGTGTGCCCATTCCCTCTGGGGTTGATTTCTCAGTTTCCCCTTCTCTGTCTCTGTTCAGCAAGTGCATGCACTCTATGACAAAAACCTAAAAATAAAGAAGTTTTTCAGACTGCAACTGGCATCCCAATACCAAGCAAAAATATTAATTCAGTGGATTGTAACTTTTTTAAAAAACAAATGAATAAATAAAAATATCAGTGCTAAATGCAATGGGCAAAAAGAATTGACAGACACCAGGTTGCTATATCAACTGATTGCGTACTGTGGGTCATCTCCAAAAGTGCAGGGGATGGATTACAACCCCTCTCAGGGTTTCCTGCAGCGTTAGTGTGTTTTCATTCTTCCCTTAGCAGTGATCCAGCCAGGCCCTCCCCCAACTAAATTCCGTAAGGCCCATGTTTGTTCTGTTCACCATTCATAAAAAGAAACACGAGCATAACACCTAATGCACAGCAGATACTCAACAAATTGTTGACTGAATAGATGAGATCTGAGTTATTCCACAAACCCACAAACCTAGAGGCCGCTCACATCTCAGCCGGCGTATTTACTTTGACTGCAAAACAAACACGTGTGCATTTCTCCTTCCACGCCGTTTCCTTTCCCTGTCTTCAGCTAAGGGGTTCTGGTAGGTTAGTGTTAATCGACCTGTCATACTATCAAGTGCCGTGGTCAGGATTTCATACACAGTCTTACCCTTCTCCAAGAGGACACTGTCCTTTTGTTATAGATGCAGGAATTCAGGTCCAAAATAGTGGCATAATCTGCCCAATGTCACAGTGCTACCAAGTGTTTACCCTGGGCCCTAAAGGAGGCTATGAGCCCTGGATATACAGGAACCCGTCTGCATTCTCCTCCCAAAGGACACTGAGTGGACCATGACTCAGCGGACCTCGGCCCATTTACACGATACAGGAGCTCATGAGGAAAGTGAAAGTGACAAAGCTCATCCACGGCCAGCATCACTAGTGTCACCTCTGTGAGTCCAACTAGATCAAGCTCCTTCCCAGGGGACCGTTGCAATTGTTCATGAAGCAGGAAGGGCTGCCTCAGCAATCTGCTCACCAGAACCAACCACTGAGTCCCACAGCCACACTTCTCTCCTCTCCCACTGAGATTGAAAAATTCTGCTGGCATTAAAAAGATCAATCATAGGTTATGCTTTAAAATATCTATAAATGTCTCAAAATATGTTCCCATGTGTTTTTGCCCCATAAGCTCAATTTAAAATTAAGGAGGGAAGATGAGATGATTACAATGTGAGGTTTCATCCTGCCTTTGCTCCTCCCCTCGCCTCCAGCGAATCACCTCTTGCTCAGATTGTCCACTCTGGTCCTGCTGCTATCTGGCCACAGTGGGCAAGAATGAATCATTTCTGAGGAAAACCCCCTTGTTCCTTCAGAAAAAGTTGAAGAGCCTATTTATGCCAGACTGTGTGAGATTCAGGTTCACATGCATTTAATCAGAGAAGATTCTGGAAAAAAGCCAGACTCTCTAATGGACTTAAGTGAGCATCTCTGTAAAGTCCTACCAAATAAGAGAGTCTGTTGGTGAATATGCAGACCAGATTTTAAAACAACTGGCATAAACCCAACAACCAAAAATCGCCCCAGGTGCGGCACTTAGTATACACTGAGCCACGGAGCAGTCCTGGCTCCTGACATAAGAGGAGTTGCTGCAGTTGGTGCCAGGCCTGCGGGAAACAGAGAGGTGACACAGAGGTCCCTTCCCTCCAGGAGTTCAGGGTCCTAAGAGAGACCCGAGGATGTAACTAACCAAACAAAAATCACATCTGAACAGATACTCTAAAGAGCCTATGGGAGTTGTGTAGACACGTCCTGCAGGACACGGCAGCAGAGACACAGTTTTAATTCCAACCCCTTCAAGGAGCTTAGCGAAAGCTTTGGAGAAGCAGCAACATCTGAGAAGGGTTTGCAAAGATGCCAGGAATGGCAATAGCTCTAAGAGGGTTTATTGAGGAATAGTATGGACAACAAAGAAAGGGGAAAGAGCTTCAGCAAACAGGAATTTTTCCTGGGGGGTGGGAGGAAGTAAGGGCAGAGGAGATGGCGTCCAAGAGAAGGCAGAAAATAGTTTTGTGCATAGCATAGAAATGGCTGACGGAGCAGACAGCATACCATAGATTACAGAGGAATCACCACGCCAAATGCCAGGGCCAAGCCTGTTCCTGGCCCATAGACAGACCATTCTCAGTACTACCCCAATAAATCATCCCTCTTAGCACAACTCACACTGCCCTGGTGACTGTGCTCACTGCCCCGGCACTGGCAAAACAAGTAGATGTGGACTTGGGTGAGAGAACAGAACAACTGCTCAAGAGAAGGACCAAGAATTCTAAGACCCCTGAAAACAGGAGGACACAAGTTATTTGAAGCATCTATTGGGTTGTTGGAAAAGTCACGCCATTTTTTTCTTTGTTTTTCTACGCAAAAATTTGTCATGACTTTTACAATGACCCAATATTTACGTTTGGAAATTTATCCCTCCATTTCTTTCTTTCTCCCCCAATCATCCACTACCCACTCATCCATCTATCCATTCATTCACCCAACTATCCATCCATTCATCCATTTCTCCATCATCCATTCATGAAGCAGTCACCCATTTTCTATCTACCTACCATGTATCCACCCAACCTCTCCATCTACCCATTCATTCACCCAATTATCCATCCATCCATCCATCTATCCACCCAACCAGTCTATTCATATATCCATCCACCCACCCATTCCTCTATGTCTCTCTCCTTCCACTCATCCCACTCATCCATCACATATTTAAGTTCTAATTCTGGAGTTATTCCAAGAGCTATCTCCTCTTAGGATACTTCCAAATCCTCCTGGCTGAATTATCGTATTTATTCCTCTTCAGTACTTTTGTTTTAATATATGACTTATGTCTCTTTCAGGGTAATGTACCATGTACCTCTCATATATGGGAATTAAATTATAGTAATTATAATAATAGAAATAATAATAATGTTACTATTTGCTAAGAATTTACCATGTACCAGGTTATTTGCTGAGCCCTCCTAATGGCTCCCAGAGACACCATACAGGATCCCAAGCTTAGCCTGCGTGGGCACCCTGTGCAGCAGAAGCAGGCCTGGAATGGGGTGCCCAGGCCTGTCCAGCCCCTGCCAGTGTTCTCAGAGAGAGAAGGGAGCTGAGGAGAAACACCTGGATTTCATCCATCCTTGTGCTCCTCCCACCATCTGCCTTTCATTTTCATTATATTTTTCCTTCAAAATCCTCAAAGCATTTCCCAAAAGCTTGGACCTTTAACATGTAACATAGAAACTGAAAAGGAACAACTAGAAAATGACAGACTCAGTTCCCACAGGCAAACTGCATCTGAGAACTGGAGTACTAGGGGCTTTCCTCTTTGGGCTTTTGCTTTTTCTCTCCAAGAACCACCAGGAGATTTTTTTTGTCCTTTCCCCCCTATGGAGGGAAGTAGATTCCCCAACATACTTTCCACAGAGAAGGTCAAATCTGCTTCTGGTCCTTGTTTGTGTTTCTATGTGTCTTTGAAAGAGAGAAACAGAGAGAGAGAGAGAGAGAAATCCCTTAGGGAAGCACTATCCACCTCCCTCTTACCATTCAGGAGCAGACACCACCTACCTTCCTTTTACCTGGACTTCTGGTAAACCCCAGGCACCAGAAGGCATACCAGGATGTCCTGAGGCACTCAAAACTTCACAAGTCTAGCCCAAACATGTCATCCTCACCCTGAAACCTGCCTCTCTTCCTGTGTTCTTTGTTTGATTCATGAGACCACCCTGCTCTGAACTCCAAGCACAGAGGTTTCCCCTCTGGCCTTCCTTCAGCCATATCCTTCCAAAGGGAAAAAGTGTCTGCAGACCCAAGGAGACATATCCATCCAGGCTCACTCTTCCCCTTCTACCCTTCACTCCAGGTACCTGGATCCTGAACTTCCATAGCCCAATGCTTGTCCTGACCTGCTTGCAGGACTTGTGTAGGTCCCTTCTCCAGGTGGCCCTCCCAGGGGCAGACAACACTGCCAGGTGTGTAGCCTTAGGCTCCAGGTAGCCAAGAGATAGAGGCAGCACAGAGGTGCAGACTGGAGCGCCCACAGCACATGTGCACAAAGCCCTCACAGTGCCAAGTGGAGTCAGAGAAAGGGGTTAGGTCACCAGCTGGCAGTGGGAGGGGAGGTCTCAATTTTTGCTCCTTCCCTGAGCTCACAAACTCTCCTGGTTCTATTGTCCTGGTATAAAAAGCTCCTGGTTCTCCCTTCTCCCTTCTTCCTCTACTGGTGGATGTCTGGTTGCCTTCTTAAAACCCAAAACTGGGAGCCAGCAGGTGGTGTGGTGGCTAAAGTGCTGTACTCCCACATGGTCGACTGTGGTTCAACCTGGTGGCTTGAAAATCATACCAAGAGCATGTGCATGTGTATCCAGAAGCCCAATTGAATGAAAGAGAAGGGACTGCAGAATGGCCATACCCTGGGGGACGATTTCTCACTCTCCCTCTCTATGTGTCTCTCTGGTGAGTGCATGCAGCTTAGGGCAAAAAACCTTAAAAAAGAAAAGAAAGAAAAGAAAAGAAAAGAAAAGAAAAGAAAAGAAAAGAAAAGAAAAGAAGGGAGGGAGGAAGGAAGGAAGAAACTGGTCAGATCCTGCCCTTGTCCTCCACTCAGCACACAGTGAAAACTTACTTAGTATGGAAACAAATCTCCCTGCTGTCTGCCAGCTTCTGCCCACCTCAACAGCTCCATCCCCTTTTCCTCTCCATCTACAGGCAAGATGGAAGCCACACCAGATTCCACACACCGTCCCCCTCCCCCTGCACACACACAACGTGCCAGGGCCCAGGAGGCCACCCAGCCTGGGATACGTCCTCTGCTTGACAAGAACATCCCACCTGCCGAGTCCTGCTTCAGCAGTCATCTCCTTTCTGAGGTCTCCCATATCCTAGGGTCTCCCACGAAGCTCTAAGCAGGTAGTTCCCCTCTCTGGGCCTGCAGTCTGCACTGGGAGCCTTTGTGACTATGCTGACGTCTGTATGTGTCTACTTGTCCACTCTTCACTGAGTCCTTTAAGGGAAGGAACAACAGCTTCATCTCGGTAACCCAGCACCGTGTGTGACACGAGGAGGGGCAGAAAGAACAAAGGAGACATTCGAGACTGAAAGGTGCTAGGAACTGCAAGGCATGTCCTTGGACCATTGTGGAAGCCGGCAGTATAAGACTCTCCTGATCGTAATTCAGACTTCTGGAAAAGCCCGTCATGCTCTCGAGCAGAGTCAAGCAAACACTGATCTAGCATTCACCACATACCAGACTTTACCTATAACACCGAAATCTTCACCAAAATCCTATAATTTCTTCATTTTGCAGATAAGAAAATGAAGGCAGAGTTTTCTTAACCTGCTCAGGGTCATACAGAACATGGGAGATTCAGGCACCAATCCACAGTTTGGCTCCAAAGTCTATGACCTGTTCTCTTATAGGATACCTTGATAATGACAGAAAATGATAATGAGGGAAGGGTTCAGTCATGGTCTCTCTGCTACTAGAAATTAGTGGGAAATTCTCCAAGCAAGGGTTCCCCTGGTTTCTTTCATTGTTTAATTCCATGTCTACTAACTTCTGGTTTTCCAACATGCAGAGTTAACGTTTCCTCTGTGCCTTATGATGGCTGTGAACACGCGAATCCCTGACCCTCTCCACAGCCTGGTGACTCTGACACTGCTGAGTCCTCATTTCACAGACCCAGGGACACTGGGCCTGAAGAGCGAAGTCACAGGCCCAGATGACTTGCCAGGAGACAGCACTGGGGAGAGGCACAGCTGCGTGACATGGGCACAGCTCTGTGACATTTATTTTTCCTGTTTTGGTAGCTGTGCAGTTTCTCCAGGAAAGGAATGGGTTTTGATACATAAGGACTAATCTGACATCTAAGTAGATGAAGAGCATTATTCTCTAAAAGGGAGAGTTTCTCTTCCTCCCTGAACCTGCAATACAGGACAAAAAAAACGGTCACAAGTGACACCATGCTTAGGACGCGTTTGCCGTGTCATCCACCCACTGCTTGAGGAGGGCCCGAGAGTCCAGCAGCTTCCTCCACAGGCCGCAGCTGCGACAGAGCCAGTGCGGCCTGGTATCTGCCTCTTGCTGCCACCCTGTGACCAAGCGCTGCAATGGCAGGCAGGAAACATGGGGCAATGCACTGACTAGGGACAAAGGGGCCCAGACACATGCCCAGAGATTCCCTCACAGCCTGCTCCTGAGACATCCTGAGCACAGATGGCTCAGAAAGACCACATCCCATGCTAGCTTCCATAGGCCCTGCGCAATGTGTGGAAGACAATGTGGTTCACAGTGCCCATGAAGAAGAGATGCAGTCGGCATTGCAATGGGAACATGCACCAACCACCACGCTCTCCAGCTTCTCTCTTCATCCCAACCCCAGAGGAAGAGGAGGAGACACTGCTTCCCTCACTGTCCTGTGTGGGCTGGCAGCCATTACTGGAGACAGCTAACTACTCACTGGCAGCTGAGCCACCTGCTGTGGGAAGAAGGGCTCCAACTGAGGCCTTCTTTCATTCCCCATGATCCCTCAATGCACCTAGCTGGACTCTGCACAGTGGAGGATATACACCTGAAAGAAGTAGGCCAATAAAGTAATCACAGCTATATCTAGGGACCGATGACAAGGGTGTCTCCAGGGTAGCAGTGCTGGATACAGGGTCCAGGACTGGGAATTTAACACTGGGTCAAGGACAGGAGTCAAGGTTGCAGGACTGATTAGCAGGGAAGAGGACTGTCCCACCCTGACCAAGAATCAGGGAAAATCCTAGAAATGAAATTTTAATAAAGGTTTTAAAAAAATTGAAACAGGGAACCAGCAGTAAGCGTAATGGCTATGTCGCTGGACTCCCATGTAGTCAACCACAGTTCACGTCCCGGACCCGGTGGCTTAAAACTCACGCCGGGCACGTGTGTGTGCATGCCCAAGATCCCGAGAGGAGAATGGAGGAGAAGGGATTGCGGCGTGGCCATCCCCCCTGGAGGGTGATTTCTCACTTTCTGTCTCTATGTCTCTCTCTATCTGTCTGGCAAGCGCACGCGCCCTATAGTGAAAACCTCTCCCAAAAAAAAAAAAAAAATTGAAACAAATTTTAGTAGTGAGATTAGACTCAGCTGAAGAGAGAATGGGTGAAAAGGAAGACAAATTGATGAAAGCACTCAAAATGCCAAGCAGAAAGATAAAGAAAAAAACATGAAAGATTAAGAGATATGGAGGTTAAAATGAAAAGCTCCAACATCCATCAACAGGGAGAGAAGAGAGAGAATGATGAAGCAACATTGGAAAAGAAGAAAATGGAGAACCTTCCGTAATGGAAAGCAGACAAGGATCTTCTTAATGAAAAGTTGCCTATGGGTCTGTATTATTCAGTCGATGTCTGGCAGTCACTGGATGCTATACCCTGAAGTGGGTGGTGAGAAAGCCAGTGCCTGAGATAATGCCTGGAGAAGCTTCAGCCCTGAGCCCAGAGCCCCCTCCCAGGACCCAAGGTTGCACAGTATAAGATGAGGCTCTGTAGTGTACAACTGCCCTTGGCATTCGGAAAGCATCTGGAATTGTTCCTCTTCCTTCTTATACAATTAAGTGATATCAAATGGCACAGGAGATACTTCCCTAAAAGAAAAAAATGTAATTCCTCATAGTGTCTTGAGCCCCTGTTTCTCAGACTAACAATACACAGCTTCTAGTTTGGCATCTAAGCTCCTGAGGTCCGTGCATTGGCACCCAGGTACCATCATTTTCAGAATGCAATCCCTGATTCTGTGCACAGAGCAAGCTTTCATCTACAAATAGTTCCACCTACTGTGGGGTTTAGATACGGTTACATAATTGGCAACTTACCTCATTTTAATTAGTTGTTGTTAATTCCTATGATTACTGTTACTGTTAATTTATTTGACTGCTAAAATGCCTGTATTTGGGAGCTTAAGGAGGCAGCTTGCTTTTTTCCAGCCAACACTTAGATTATGTCTATCTTTTCAAAGCCCATCTTTTAGGGTAGGAGTCCGTTTAAAATCTCGGACTATTTTGGGCGAACCTATAAGGAGATAGTTAAGGTAAAGACTGATACTCTCAGCCCACAAAGATAAGCAGAAATAAACACACACTGATCTCTAGAATATTTTAAAGACCTATTTATATGAACAGTAGTATTTTTTAGAATGAATCAAATTTCTAGAGCTCAAAAGCATGAAGATTGGAATAAACAGTATAATTAATAAAAATAACATTTGCCATCATCAAGCCCTTTTTGTGTGTTCGATTCTGTGCTAACCACTTGATATATCATGTCACTTAATCCTCATAATAACTTCAATAAGTCCTTATTTTTCCCTTAGCAACAAAGACTCAGAAAGGTTGAACAACTGGCTCAAGTCCACACAGCTAGTGAGTAGCAAAGTCAATATTTGAGCTCTGAAGCCAGGTCATGAGTCCCAAGTTGATCGTGTCACACACATAAGGAAGCACAATGGCCATTCAGCTAACCAGTCCTGTCTGGTCTTGCAAGCAAGCCAAACACAATCTGCCAGACACAGAGATGGGTGCTGTGGGAGAAACAGACATTTGCACATGTATGTACATGTGCACACAGCCAGGGCAGCAAGAATAGAAAGTTCTGATGAAGTCACAGCCCTGGGCACTGTGACTCCCCTCCTAAGGAGCATCTGAAAGGCATAATCAGGAATGACACTGACAGAGACAAAGATGTTCATCAAAGCTCTGTCTACACTGGAAGAAAACCTGGGTAACAACTTCACACCACAGCTCGGGGGAAAGGTGACTTAGTCACACAACATCCAAAGGGTGAAATGTTGTCTAGCCAGAAAGCCATTTATTTTGGAGAATATCAAATGATTAGAGAATGCATTCATGAGATAAAGTTACAGGAAAAAAGCAAAGATAACTTTTTATCTATAGTCTGCTTCCAATTTTAAGCAGCCTGAAAGAAATGCTGCAACATTTTAATGTAGTTATTCTTGCATCATAAGATTAGGAATAATTTTTTTTCTTTTTGTATCATCTGCTGCTTTTCAATTTTTCAAAGAGGCTGCATTTTATTTTTTGTAGGAAAAAGAATGATTGTAAATGGCTCCCGTGTGCATGAATCCACTTTAAAATGTCTTGCCATTATAAAATAGTTGGTACAATATGATTCCATTTATGTAACTATACACATACACATATATACACACACATAGCCAAGAGGAAAAGACTGGAAGAAATTCACCAAAAGATTAACAATGATCAGGTCAGGATAATGGGATAGCAGTTTGTTTTTACTTGCTTTTTACTTATCTGTATTTCCAAAATTTTCCATACTGAGCGCACAATACTTTGTCATTTGAAAAGCTACATGTTAACTAGGGCGATTATTTCTTCCAAGCTGTAATTGAGCATCTACGCATGAACCCAAGGAAACTGGTCTCTGGCACTTTGGAGGGAAAGTCTCCTCCACAACGGCGTGGGCTGGCCTGCGGGCTCCTTCAACCCTGTGTAGAAAGGCAAGCAGGCAGTACAAATCTAGCCAGAACCAAGGAGGACAGCTGACAGGACCAAAGTGCACATAACCTTCCATTTATGCCCTGGGAAGGCCACAAATTCTGAAGCACAGAAATCCCATCTTCGCCTGCTTCTCATAGCACCTGGAGCATCCACGGATGACTCCGTTATCACTCAGGATTGCTGCTCTTGCACACTCTGGAGGGATGCCTTACACCTGACACTAACACGCAGTCATTGTCACAGGTACCTGCCACAACTCCACAACTGCAGGCCACGCAAGGAGTTATCCATGGTGCGGGGGTTACAGACACAGACATAGGATTCAAAATGGCTGATCTGGAATCCTGACTATCATTTCCTTCCTTCCTTCCTTCCTTCCGTCCTTCCTTCCTTCCTTCCGTCCTTCCTTCCTTCCTTCCGTCCTTCCTTCCTTCCTTTTTCCATAGGGCACATGCACTCACCAGAGAGGGAAAGTGAGAAACCACTCCCCAGAAGGGATGCCCATGCCACAACCCCTTCTCCCTTATTCTCCTATTGGAATTTTAGGCATGCATGTGCACACACACACACACACACGCACGCACACCCAGTGTGTTTTTCAAGCAGCCGGGTCCAGGACTTAAACTGCACAGTCGGCCACGTGGGACAGGGGGCTTTCAACACACCACCTGCTGGCCCGTGACTCTAACATTTTCTAACCAGAAGACTGAGAATGTATCAAGCTGCTATTGGGCAAGGGCAGTAGTTTGGGTCTCAGCTGAAGCTGATTCCTCCAGTAAGTTCTCCTCTGACCCCAGGTCACGTATTGTCATTGTTCCTTCTCAGCGACACATGCGTGAGTCAATTCTTTGAGAAATGCCTAACTCCCATACTAGGTTATAATTGCCATGAGGGTGCGAGCTATGTCTTAGTTTGCTTATCCTTATACCCCCAGAGGCAGCACAATATGTGAACAGAATAGGAAGATACAAAAATGTTTGCTGGAAGACAAATGAATGAATTGTTTCCTCATGCTCCTGCCAGGGACCAGCCAAGGTCTAAGGCAGAGCTGTTCTCTCCAGAGCGGCCTCCACCTCCTCTCTACATGTGAAAAGGAGAAATGGAGAAAGAATATGTTATTGATGTATTTTGACATTCTGGACCAAAAGCTGCTACCCAAGAAGCAAAGCATTAATAGCCATCATCTCTCAAATTTGCACTGCACTACTCAAGGGCTGAATTCAAGGACTTTTTTTTTAAAAGAACAGAAAGTGCTCCTCTTCACACTTCAGCCCTTCTGGCTCTCCTCTTCCTCTTCTAACCCAGGGTCTTGCCCAAGAGAGAGGATCTAAGAAAGACGGTTTCTAGACCATTGTCATTGGAGTTGGAAGGTCTTTGGGGGCAGAGGAGGGAGGCTGGGAGGCTTCAATCCCCACCACAATATGCAAGAGAACGATGATGTAAACACCTGTAGCTCAGTGGAGGGCGCTCTCCCTTCCCGAGCACCTCCATGAACTGCTTCGACTTCCTAGAGGGACTGTGCAGCTGTAAGAACTTTTAGGGAGCTTTTTCTCCAAAGAGCAAAGGGTTACCAGAATGTCGTTTCACTCCCAAATGGGACTCGGTCAGATTGTTAGTTTCCAAATAACCAAGAAGTTACATCGTGTGACCCATCCTGGGATGCATGTGCACAACACACATCTCACCTGCCCCTCGCAGGGGACAGATGATGGCTTCCTCGGGAACCTACTAGCACCACAGAGGGACATCAGTGAGCCCCCACTAATCTGGTGACATTTGTGGCTGAGGACAAGGAGAGCAGGGACAGAACTGGCATGAACCTCTGTTCTGCCCCTGAGGACCTCGATGGCCTTCCAAGTCTCCATTTTTCAGCCTTTCATTCTCCATCCTCACCCATTTGTTTATTCCAAAAATATGTACTGACAGGGACTGCTACAGGAGGCACAAACAGAGCAATAAACAAGGCAGCTATGAGTCTTACTCTGGAGAACTAACATTCTCTTGATGAGGCATGACCAGTAGCCTTGGAGGGTGGATGAATGACTCAGAGCAGAGCTGAGAATTAGGGCTGGTCCTGTAGCACAGCAGTTAAGCATGGTGCACAGAAAGCCAGATCCCACATGGCCAAATGCAGTTCTAATCCCAGCCCCAGAGGCTTGAAAAACACACCAGGTTGGGGGCAGCAGGTGGCACAGTGGTTAAGATGCTGGGCTCCCTCCTGCCAGTAGCAGCTCCAGTACCAGATCTGGCAGCTGACTTTCTCACTCCTCCCGCCCCGGTAAATACACATGCCCTATAGCAAATTTTAAAAAGTAATAACAATAATAAGTAAAATTAAAAGAAATAAAGAAACACACACCAGGCACAGGTACATACATACCCAAAATCCTAATGGGAAGGAAAAAGAACTACTGTAATCCTGCCCGGTGGAAGGGTGGGGTGTGGGTGCTTTCGGTCTCTCTGCCTCGTTCTCTTTCTCTCTCTGGAGGGTGCACATGCCTTCTGGCAATCGCTTTTAGAAAGAGGGTAAGAATTTAAATAACGGTGGCTGCCTTGCTGCCATTCACTGAATTCCTACAACTGCCAACATGACTTGAGTAGATGTTCATGTTCTGCTTTAATTTTTACAACAGTCCAATGAAGACAGGGATTGTCTGAAGAAGAGAAAATGGAAAGCAGAGAAGCCAAGCGAGTGCTCGAGGCCATATACTACCCATAGGTGCAGCCCACATTCAAACCCACCAATGACTTCCAGTCCCATGAACCTACCCCCCAGTTCCACTGCTTATGTCTGTCCCAGTGGCCCGGGCACCTAGGATGGGCACAGCCCCTCTCCTGGGCTACTCAGGCCACTGCTCAGCCTTCCCTCCCCAGGACACTCCATTCCCCTTCCCTGGCTCCAATCTAGGCTGCAAGCACAGCCCACTTGTTGAATGAATGTTGGCTCTTTTTTTTTTTTTTTTCATTTGGCAGTTTAAAGCAATTAACGTCATTTAGTCAGGCGTGTTATTAAGTCAACATTCAAGGGAGGGTGGATTGGGGAAATGAATGTACCAGGTTACATAAATACCAATTTACTCACTGTCTAAAATATCACAGAACTTCATCATATGTCAAATATTTTGGTCCCTTTTATTTTTGCCTTTTACATTCAAAGATGACTCCATTCCCATTCACAACTCTAAGAATGAGTCCGTGCTATAAGGACTCTCGGGAGAGAGTGCACAGAAGACTTTCCCAAAATGGTGTGTCATTTCCGCCTCCTCCCACATGAATGCTACTTTTCTCTTGGCCACTCTGCTAAGTCTTCCCTGTCATCTTCGCATTTTGCACTGGCGTGAGTTTGCTGTCCTGCTAGATTCTAAGCACTTTGAGCCAAGGCCAGGAGCAGGCCCATACCTCCTCCTACTCCAGCAGACACCTGCTGAAGACAGAGGCAAGACAGTGGATGTAGGTAGGATGGACAGACACTGGGCCCATACGAGAAGAAGGAGTCAGAACCAAGTACCACCCATTCCTGATAGAGCAGACTGGGACATGAGGTGGCTCTGCCGCCCTCTAGAACATGCTGACTCGAGTGCGAGGGACCTTAAAGTTCTAGCATGTGCAGGTCCAGGGGTGGCAGGAAGCTGGCTCAGGTCCCCAAGGTCAGCAGTGTCAGAACAGAGTTGCAACGTGGACCTGCAGGTTCCCACACCAGGGCCTTGCCCTATGGCTCTCTGCCGAGCCACACCGTGCTAAACACCCAGAAGAGAAAGGAACCAAATTCAGAAAGCCCAGATCTAAAGGTAAGAAGGAAAATTCTCAGGAAGGACTAGAAGATCACAAAATTAACGTTCAGAAAACACAAAAGCAAATATGAATGTAATAGTCACATTTGTATCTGGGGGAGGAGTGGTCCTCCACCTACTTCTATCACTAGCTCCATGGTCCTGGCAGTTTCCTTAAATGCTACATGAGAAGATTAACATAAAGGATCTCTCATAGCCTAGTGGTTAAGGGAACCAGATCCCACATGGCCAGCCATGCAGTTCGAGTCTCAGACCCAGAGGCTTGAGAAAGAAGCCAGGCACATGTGCGGTGTGGGTGCCCAAAATCCCAGCGGGGGGGGGAGATGGAGGAAAAGGGATTGAAGCATGGCCATCCCCCTGAGGGGTGCTTTCTCCTCTTCCTCTCTCTCTATCTCTCTGTGGCAAGCACACACACCCTCTAGCAAAGAAAAAGAAAAGTGACACTATCAGAGGATCTCTCATGGGATTCTTGAGACAGTGAAATGAAATTTATAGAAAGCTTAGCACTGTCCCTGGCTGATAAGCATGAGCTATCATATCTATCATTATTACTGGGGAAACAGCTTTAGTATCAAAGAGCAATGCTGCCCCTCCCAGACTAAAATGGAACCAGCCTATAATTTACCCAGATAACATGTAGAGCACTGTGTTTCAACACATTTGTTTGGTTATAAAATCAACTTATTGTCCAAAGTCAACTTTCCAGGATAGAATAGAAAAACAGAGTGGAGTAGAATTGTGTAGAATCAAAGTAGAACAGTCGAGTCAGTGCAGCTCAGCATTATAGAATAACTTAGAAGCAAGTACAAAATTCCGATTGCACTGCAGAGAACAAGGCTAAGTAATGTCTCGTGAAACTTGAGTTTCACCTACAAGGATACATAGTAAGTTGCAATCAAATACATATTTTCTTTACGGTAGACCACGGTCAAAAAAGTTTGAAAGAAACTGACTTAGAAAAACTGCAGTTTTTGTGTCCAATAGGCTCCTGGGGGAATAATTCTTGTACCAGGGAGATTTGAAGTCACCTTTTATGGGGAGCAGATGGTGTCTCTCATACTGATGTTCGCTAAACAATTTTCTCTTAAAGGGCTGGTAACCGCAGGTCCCAGTAACCTATGCGGTAAGAAGAAAAGCCATCGGTGACAGGTCAACAAATTTCTCTCCATCTTACAAATTGAAGAATGGCCACTTCAACTGTGCTCAGTGATTTCCAAATAAACCGCTTCAACGATAAGACGAGTACCTGGGTACCTTCTGACTTACAAGTATCTGACTTGTTCCAAAGCCCTCATTTCTCTAGCAAAAAAAAAAAAAAAAAAAAAAAAAAAAAAAAAACTTCTATCCATGTCATCCACACTGAGGGAGGCTGGACCCCGAGCTGGGCTGAGTTGTAGACTGGCTTTAGGGGCAGGACAGCCCTAGCCTCCAACCTAGGTCAGCAAAGACTGAAATAAAACCAAATCACCGAAAGCAAGCCACAGCCAGACTGAAGGGAGAGGAAGCCAGAAGCCTTCCCAGAGGCTGGTTGTAAACAGTAGTTGGTGGTCTGTGGGCCTCGGATCAGAACCCCCTGCTATGGTCTTTAATATACAGACTCCTGGGCCCCAGGCCAAGCTTTCTGAGTCAGAAGCCTTTGGAGCAGGACCCCAGGATAATGCACTTTAACAAGCTCTCCAGGGACATCTGTGCATGCTCAAGTCTGACATCCTGGAGAATCGGACTCTGCAGCCAGACAAGGGCACCCAGGTCAGCAGCGTGTGGGACGGGCAAAGGCACAGAGGCGTGACACAGCGGATGGATGGGTTCGGGGAATGTGACCAGCGTGCTGTCACTGGAGCATTCGGGGTGAGCTGGGAAAGACGGCCACAGCAGCAAAGGGACTTTGGCATCAGTGCAACTCTGCACACCTCATCGAGTATTCAATGGGCGTTTGCTGGAGCAGGGAGGAAGTGAGGGAAGGAAGGAAGAAAACATTTCCAACATTTGACCAAAAGCAAACATGTTCCCGTGGATCTGCTAAGATGGCTAAAGCTTTACCCAAGCCCTGACTTTCTACCCAAAATGAAGCATCGGATCATCTGAGCCTCTGTTGTGGACAAGGAGAAGACTGGAGGCCTGGGGCTTCCAGATGGGTCATCAGTATTTAATAACACCAAAGCCATGGTTCTGTCTCCTGTGGGCTTCACTTACATGGATGGTGTTAATAAGGGAAACGTTCCCTGATGACACCTTGGGACAAGATATGTAAACTGTTAGAAAAAGACACATTGGGGAACATATTTTTTTGTTACAGACAGATCTTTTGCAAAGACAAGAAGAGCAGGTTTACAGTGGTTCCAGCCAGGGAACATGGGATGGCATGGGGCAGAGAGCAGACAGGTCATGGGGCTTGGGACTGCCTCTCTGTCCACCAGGAAGCCTACTGTGGGATAGGGAGCCCTTCCTTCCCTTAAGCCATAAGAGCCAACCATGGTTGGTCAGGTGAGATCTGACTTCCTTGACCACTAGACTATGGGACAGCTCTCTCATGCCCTTCTAAACCGAAGTTGGCCAGCACAGGAAACTGGACTATTGGGCATCAGATCCTGCTCACGCAGGGTCGCGTGGTGCTCTGCTGAGCAGAAATCCCAGCCTGCATAGATGAGTTTGGCCAGGGAGAAACAAGATCCAAGGCTCCTCTGAAGCCTCGAAACACAATACTCTGTTGGGTCCAGGTATCTGGGGAAGTGGAGGCTACAGCTAAACATCTCTTGGCAATACTGCCCCCCATTACACCCATACAATTTAATTCCCACTTCCCAGCCAGCTGCTCCTCCTCATCTCTGAGGGGCTGCATTTGGTGCAGGCTCTCAGAGCATCCGCAGGCAGGGCCTGAGGAAGCCAACAGACAACTGCACCTGCAGTATGCAAACACAAAGAAAAATAGCCCAGACTTGCTTTATGGCCTCTCGAGGATTCCCTCCTGCACAAAGGGGCTGAGAACAGCCCGTGAGGGGCGCTGTCGTGAAGGTGCCTCGGGAACATTCCATGGACACTGCAGGTATGTACAACGGACAGAGGAGAGGCCACTCCCCAGAGTCTGCAATGCACAGACTCAGAAACCCAGTCCCGGTGATGTAAATAATAAACAGACAGACAAACAAATGGAAGGAGGCCCCTTGCTAAGGGGGCGAGAGCAGGCTTAGTGAACACCAGGCCCCCAGCTGGAGGTAGGCAGGGCCCAGAGAAGGCCAAGTGAAGTTCATCCCCATGTGAAGGGGAAAGGGAGAGAAATTCAAATTCAAATTTCTCCCTGATGTCACTGGGAATGTGGCGTTCGAACGCTTTATGGAATTAGCTGCAGCAGCTTCCTAATTGCCTTTGCCGAGCCGCCTCCCCCAGGTTGATGGTGGCGGCTGCGGCGGCCCCATCAGTCTCGCTTGGTGCTCCTCGTGCACCCGCCCGGCACTGCGGTGCTCCCGCGGCAGCTGCTTGGCCTGGCTGGTACTGCAGAGGCGTCCGGACCCCTCGGCCCCACTGCCTGGTTCTGAGAGACACTCACCGTCTTGTTGTCAAGGTGTGTCCCAGGCAGGCAGGGGTGCCTCCCAGGACTAACAGGGGGTCTCAGGGACATGAGGATCAGCTTGCTCTGTTGTCTGGCAGCCCCTGCTGGCACTGAAAGGGTTGCGGGTGAGGGACCTGCCTGCAGGGCTTTGGAGCTGGGCTGCCGTGGCTGGAAGACAGACCCACTTTTTGCAGCTTCCATGCCCAATGCCGGGGCTCCTAAAACCTCAGCATGGGAGAGTAAGCGGGGACGGGGATGTGGAGGACCTGTGCTTTGCCTGCGCTGGACAGCATTTCCATCACCAGCTTGCAAGGACAAGGAAGAGGGTGGGCTCAGCTACTCCTCCCTTCGTTTATCTGTACGTTCCTGCAGGCCACAAACCACCCCTGAGGCCACCCCACAGATGATCGCCTGGTGCTAAGCACCAAAGGGGATTCTCTCTCGATTAGAAAGAGCAAGCCTGCCCTAGGGAAGTTTCAGGTCTTACCAGCCTCTTTCCTACTCTCCCCCACTAGGAGATAAGGGGTGCTCGGGGTATCACACATCCCCAGACCTGCCAGGGGCATGGAAAGATCTGCCGGTCTCATTCCCTGCAGAATAAAGGCGATCCTAGTGGGTGCAAGGACTATGGTCTTCAAGCTCACTGTCAATCGTACAGAAAAAAAAAAAAAAAAAAAAAAAAAGGCTTCACCCAGAGAAAACAATATGCACCAACCAACAACCAGACAGACGAAGAGTGGGAATAACACAGCCAAGGAGCTGAAAGAGACTGAGTTCTCCTGGGTGTCCAATTCTGGGTTAGGATCGTCAGGGCTCTGAGCTGAACCCTCACAGTGAGCCCATTTCACAGGGAAGGAGCCTAAGGTCTCAGCGTGGACTGAAGCAAGGTCCTGCTGGATCTCAAAGCCAGATCTATCTGGTCATAGGCAGTCCCAGAGCCCAAGCTGGCTCTTCCACACCATCCTCCATCACCACAGTGCAGACTACACAATGAGAAACCTACCCAAATTCAATCGGAGTCTCGGAAAGGCATCTTAGGAGCCAGACTTCATGAGGAAAAATCAGAAAACAAGCAGCATTGGTTTATTAGAATAAAAGGCAGAACTTTAGAAAGCTAGAGGGCTTTTAGACCCTCCCCTCATTCCAGCTCCAGCTTCTTTCAAATTCTGCATTATCAAGAAAACACACCTAAACAAGGCGAAGATATCCTTGAGGGGAAAGATCAAGGGCCAGGAAGAAGCTCCCACCAAACGTTCTCCCGGACTAAGGCCAAAGCACAGGACAAATGGTTAGTCTTGGGGAAAACCTCTGATCTCAGCCCAGGTACTTTAACTGGATTCACAAGACTCAGGCCCAAAGCTTGCCTTTGCCACTTGGAACTGTATAGCCTTGGGCAAAGTGACATTGTCTGCTTCTGTTTCTGCATCTCTAAAGTGAAGATGATAATAGAACTGACCTCAGAGGTAGCTGTGAGAAATTAAATGATATATTATAAATAAAGCCCAAGGCACAACATGTAAATAAAGCACTTGCACCATCATTATTATTACTTCCTGAAAAGCTTCTGCAGAACTGAGCCATGGACAGCTTCCATACAGGTCTCCAAATGTGGCTTCCAGATGGACTCATGTTACCTGTCCCCCAGGTAGACAAACTGCTATCCCTGGTGGCCAACCCTTGCCAAAATGCAGAGGTGGCTCCTTGAGAATAACCACAGTGGGTTACCTTTTCTCCACCCGTCCTAAGAGTCACTTGGTGCTATGCAGCCTGGGAGCATCTTCTCACATGGGCCTCTCCTGGACCCTGGCAACATCGTACCCATTTGATAGGACACTGAGGCTCAGCCCTCATCTGTCATGGTCCAATGACTTAGTCAACCTTAGCATCTGGACTGAAACCCTAATTGGCCTGACTCAAATTCAGACTCTCAACTCTACACAGTTCTGCCTTCCCAAGACCAATGACCTCTCTTTAAGGTAGATTTTTTTTTTAAAGTCAATCCTTTGACTTATTTCTAAGCCCTTATGGTTTTTCCTATTGTTCACCGCACATTTGTTTCAAGCAAAAGAAAAAAAACAAAAACCTTGCTGTTCAAGTAGAAAAGTCAACTACGGTTCCGTAATTCTGAATTTCCTATCCTGGGAAATGTGGATCGTTGGCTTTTTTCAAAAGATTAGTGAGCTGTGAGCCTTCTCCTGAGAGGATTACATCTTAGTGCAGGGCGACCAGGTGACTCCTGGTGTTCCAAAGCACTCGAACTCAGCCACGGATCCTGGGATTTTAAATCAGCTGCCCGTATTTGCTAACAAAGGAAAACAGCCCATGTCCATAGAACACACACACAAACGCTCTTTATTGGTTGCCTGATACTGATTCGCTTTAAGTGTGCTGTCGGAGTCAGTGTGCAAATTCCGTATTATGAAAGCAAATCACGGTAGCATTCCAACAGGGGCGCAGGCCAAAGCCGAGGAGAAAGACTATTCAAACTTCAGCATTACCATCCCAGAAGCCAAATGACTATCATTATGTCAGTGGGGCAAAAGTCTGTGCCCGTGGAGCTGTTTGCACATGACGTGGTCACAGAGCGCTGGTAGGCATTCCACCAATAATGGCAGCCAGCGGGAGGCTGCGAGTAAAGCTGTGTGCTATGGCTCGTGGCCAGAGATTACCTGTGTCCAACGAATTTACTGCCTCCCACACCTTTTGTGTTTCTTCTACTCTTTTCCACCTCTGCCTTAACGAAGGACAACGGAAAAGGCGCCATGGGCGGGACAGATACGAAGTGTCAAGTGCCTGCCCCTTACTTCCCACTTTCACTTTGCTTTGCAAATCATGGTACCACTTCACAGCAAGAGCAAAATTGAATCCCAAACGGCCCACCTGTATTGCGCAAGGGATAAGTAAGGAGGGTCTGGGAAGGAAAGAAAGATGAAAACGTACCTCCCTGGGGACATAATACATTCTTCTGTTTATCCTTGTGCCCAGGTCACATTAAAGGTTGCACGACATACACTGCCTTAACGTTACAAACCCATCTTGCCATCAAAGTGACAAAAATGTCCAGAGTCCCTCTCATTCTTCATTAATCACAAGGTGGGACAGTATGAATGAGAGAGTGGCCGGAGAGCGAGGCCTCTATGCCACAGACTGTTCTGGACAACCTCGCCTGTGTCCTACGCCGCAGTTTTTTCTTGTTGGTTCCACATTATCGATGAGCAAACCAAGGCCCAGAGCAGTGAAATTAGCGATTGACAGGGAAGAATTCAACCCCAACCCAAAGCCCATGCTTTTTTTCAAAAATCTCTTTTCAGCTGTACATGGCTCACTGTAATAGAAATCTAGATCCTTCTAAAACCAGACACTTGGTTCCCTCCCGGGAGCCGAGTGTTAGCAGCTGTCAGAAAATTAAGGAGGAAATGTAGGGTCAAGTTGACAGCATGGGAGGTTCTAGATTTGGGAATTCCTCGGGCTTATTATTCTTTTCATTCCATGTTCACACACACACACACACACACACACACCCCAAATCCTCAGGAAAAAAAGTCAAATCATCAAGCAGTGGACACAAACACACACGTGCGATACTCGGCGAGCAGAGCAAACATAAACAGCAGGCTTGGCTTTTCTGGGGAAACAAGAGGCAAATTAGATGCTCCCTGGTTTTCGCAGAATTGAGTCCTCATGTCATGGCTGAGACTGGCCTTTGGTCTAGAATGCCACAAGGTCACTCTCTTCCCTGGTGGCTCTGCCCTGCTGGCTGCTGTCATTGAAGCTGCCAGGTACCACCGTTGTCCTGCTACCCAGACCCAGCAGTGCACCCTGACCTTTGTCCTTTACGAACTGATCTTGTCCCACTCGGGCAGGCATAGGCCTACACTGGGAGGTGGGGCTGTCATTCGTCAGCTCATGGAGGCCCGAAGCCCGTCCAGCAGGCCTTTGCTCAGAAGAGCACCTGTTCTGAAACCCCACATGAAGACAGAGCCTCTGGGGGAGCAAACACAAGGGCGTCGGCCCCACAGAGCAGTGGAAATTAGCAATTTCCATGCGCTCAGGTGGGGTCAGCCAGCAGGGAGCACATGCAGTAGAGTCAGAGGCTTCGGCAACATGAACCTGAGCCAGGGCCGGACAACAGTGCGGCAGTAAAAGGCACAACCCCACGTGGGAAGGGCCCTGGTTCACGGCTGGAGACCTCCCTGAGCACACAGGATATACACTTGCCCACGATCTAGGACTGGCTGAAGGCTCGAGCTGGATCATGGAGTCAAGACCCAACTGGAGGTGCTGTCTGTCTCTCATAAGAAAAAAACTTTTAATTAAATAATAATAATAATAATAATAATGGGCCTGAGCCCTAGCATACCTCATGGTAAGCTATTCCAGTTCCCTGATTCTCAAGCCCTACCTGTGAAAGGAGGTAACACAGGCCACCTCCCACTGGAAGTGAAGACCCCTTCAAAGGCCTCATATCAGCCTCTTCCACGTGGAGAAAGCTAGTCACACAGAGGACTCCCCCACAAGCTCCATCTCCCTCCCCAGCCCTACTTGTGTTTACCTGAGCTGGTTAGGACCTTGGTGGATTTCGGGAAGCCACCAGCGCGATCTGGCTGTGCTTCTGTGCTTTGTGGGCACTTTTCTGAACTCCTGGCCCAGTGGGACCACCACAGCGCACAGTTACGTTCCACACTGACGTCTCACCGCCCTCCGTGCTGACTCTAAGGGCTTCAGTACTGACAAATCCTGAAGGTGATGCAGCTACCATCCGCCATGATCTGCAAGCCCACGCGAGTTCCACCCATTCATCATCGTTAGCAGGTCAGCTCAGGACTGCAGACGCTCGAGGCCCAAACACAGCAGAAGGTGCTGAGGAAGCTCACGAAGGAGGAGGGCAGGGCCAGCAAGAGGTGTCAAGGACATGGGAGAGCCGCCCTCCTCCTGCGGGCTGGTGACAGAAGGCGGTCCGCACACAGTCCTTCACCTCCCTGCCCTCTGGCTGGAGGACGGTCCACCCTGCCCAGTGAGGTGTCTCATTCTCAAATGGGCTCCAGCCCCACACCCAGAAAGCTATCAGGAGAATCTAGAGGTCTCCAGGACTCCGCAAGGAGAGTCTCACAGGAGTAAATGCCTTTGAAGCGTGCTCAGAGGGCATGCGGATTACAGAGCGTCCACGGCAGGCACATGGCTGGGCGCACGGGGCTCTCCTGTGGCTTCAAGGCCTCACCTGAGCTGTGCAGATGCAGCCAGCTCTCACTGGCCACTGCCCAGACAGCAGGACAGCCAGGGAAGAGAGGAGGCAACCTCAGCTCCTCTGGTGATGGTGACAGGTCCCTCTGGGCACCGCCCCCCCGCCCCCACCCCTCCAAGGAGCACACATACCCTGACAGAGGGTGTGACCCCGTGGCCCTCCTCTGCTCTGAGGTCCCTAGTTCCCTGTCAGGTACAATGTGGGGGCTTCCTTCCTCCCTCCATGCCAATACCTGGCCCTGGCTCACCCATTCACACACTTGCTCACTCAGTAAGTCCACATGTGTGACATGAGCCAGGCCCCAGAGCAGCTCAGTGAAGGTGACTGAAGGGCCTGCGTCTGTACCTCACAGCCAGCGATGACCACAGCAACTCGCTGGCAGGAGCCTCCGCCTTGCGCCTGGCACGGTGACCAACACTTTGCTTATTCCATCTCATCTACTCTCATCACAGCCTGGAAGACAGAGGCATTGTCCTCCTTTCCCATTTAAGGGTACTGGCTCAGAAATGTCCTACAAGGTACCCCAGGTTGGAAACAGCAAATCTAGGCCCCAAATGCAGGTCCGTTTGATGCCACAATGGTGTCCCCTCAGCTGTTATCCCTGGCTCTAACTGCTTCTGAGTTAGTGTCTCAAATGTTATCTCACTTAATCCTCCCCACACACCCACAAAGTAGAGCAAAGCAGCTATTATTTGTATTATTATTATTATTTCGAATAGGAGCTCAGGTCAAAGAAGATCACACCAAGACAAATGGATGTAGCACTGAGACCAGATGGACAGACTCCAGTTGCCCAGCTCGGTCACCTGGGGGAGGCTGCTTCACTTCTGCAAGCGTCAGCTTCTAAATCTAAAGTGGGGTGAATGGTAGTCCTCACCTCACTAGGTTGGGATGACGCAGGTAAAGTGCTTAGCATAGTAACTGGAATGACCAAACTAAAGCAAATGCTACCTATTTGGTGTTTTGGAGTTTTTAAAAAATATTTTATTTAACTTTATTTATTTACTTATTTATTTTAATTTGACCACAGAGAGGGAGAGAGAGAAAAAGAGGGAGGGAGGGAAGGAAGGAGGGAGGGAGGGAGGGAGGGAAGTGAGAAAGCAAGCTACCAAGTCTGGGACTCGAACTATAGTCAGCCATATAGGAGTCCAGCAACCTTAACCACCATGCCACCTACTGGCCCCGCTACCTATTTTTACTATTAAATTAAGCAATTTCTCCACAGCCACTCAGGAAAATCGCAGAGAAGATAGAGACACATGACCCACTGCTAAGCAGTGACCTTTCCTTTAGCAACACAGTATCTCTAAACTATATCTCTGTAAATGTTGCAAGCTCTCAACTTACTACTATGTAGCTCCTAAAAGAAGATTATCTTATTGCAGACGGAATAGGCAAGGAAGCCTCTGAGACTGAATGGGGCTGAGTGGACCAGCTCCCCAGCAGGAAAAGAAAACCATCAAAATGAGGAGCTCCCAGCCCACACGGGGCTGAGTGGACCCTGTTCTTGGCTTTATGCTCTGTTGCTGCAGTCTTGAAATTCTTAATCATTTTTTAATGATGGGTCCACATTTTGCACTGGGCCTTGCAAATACGTAGCTAGTCCTGGTCTCTGCAGGCCCTCAGATTCCAGCTGCCTGTAAAAGCGCAAATGTCTGGGGCCGGCAGGTGGCGTGATGGTTGAAGGCGCTGGGCACTCCCACGTGGCCAATGCAGTTCAAGTCCCAGACCTGGTGGCTTTTTCTCTTTCTTTCTTTCTCTTCCCCCACCCCAATCAAATTAAAACAAATAAAGTTAAATAAAATAATTCTAAAACAAACAAACACACAAAGAAACCCAGATGCCTGGTAGGCAGGGACTTGGCTCTGTCTGAGCGTCCTGCTTCGCTCTCCCAGGCCAGGCTCCCTAGCAGTCCAGGAGGGTAAGAACAGTCTTCTCCATCAGCGGGCAGCATCTGGCGCATTTTGTGATGAGCAGCATCCATTTCTATCGGCACGGGCGTGCACACACACGAACGTAATGAGTAGAGTGATAACGACATGAAAAAGCCCCAAATATCGATGGCAGTTGCTTCCTAAAATGGATAAGCAGAGGTCTGTTTTGTGAACCATAGCATTTATGGTCCGGTCCGATTTGCCTGTCCAGATCGTTTACATGGATAACGGCTCCTTTAACCTTGGAAGGTACTGCTTTCCAATAGCTGGTGCCAAGCTAAACATACTCTGAAGTGCACAAAATAAAGAAATGGCCATTTATTTCTCCTTGTCAAGAGATAATGTTCTCCTTTTCAAAACAGCCTTGAAATGCTCATTAATAGTTTGGCTTCTGAGTTGTTTATTTTCACAATCTTGATTTGGGGTAACCGAGAAGCTATGCAACATATAAATTTAATACATGTTATAAATTTAATGCCTTATTTAAACAGCCTTGGAACAAGCACCCTATGAGTGTTGTTCAAATCCAATGGAAATTGCAATGTTTACCATGTATTAGAAACTTACTGGACCCTTTTCAAAGTTGTATTTGGAAAATAACTTTCCGCTGAATAACGGCCATGCTGGCCTCACACGTAGAAATTCCTAGAGCATGGCAACTGCACAGGAGTCAGCCACACCAAGGATGAGTTACAGCACAGGCAGGAGGACGGCGGTGTGGACAGGGCTTTGAGTCTGACCTCAGGTGGAGTCTGACGGTCTCTAAATACTCACTTAGATGATGAGAAATCGTGCACCCAGCTCTTCCCCACAACATTCTTTTCTTCCTTTGAAGAAACTAAATTTTGTTTAATGGGCCAGGAGAGATGACAAAGATTCTATCAGCGTTGTCAGGAGCTTGACATTAGGAACCTTCTCCTCTCTTCGAAATGACACAAAAAAGCTTCACTGTGGTCACTTGAGCTGACATGTAAGCCATTATATCTCTTGTATAAAAATTACATTGAAAGCAAAAATAAGTAAATTCTCGTATGCTAATTTCTAGGCTGGCATTTAATAACATCTATTTAATTTATTCCTCAATCTCAGCCATGGCAAATCTCTAATACAGATCCTGCTGTCCCCTGTAATACACAATCTGCTAAAATTCTGTCTGGAAGGTGCTATAAGTCTCAACTGAAGCAGCTTTTCGACAAGCTCTGTGACTACAAAGGATGGGGGGAACCCCTGAAATAAACATCCCTCCTGCTGACAGGATGTGTCCTGAGATACAGACAAAAAGTCCATTTGTTGGGAACCAGCAGTTAGCGTAATGGCTATGTCACTGGACTCCCACGTAGTCGACCGCAGTTCGTGTCCCGGACCCAGTGGCTTAAAAAACTCACGCCGGGCACGTGTGCGTGTGTGCCCAAGATCCCAAGAGGAGAATGGAGGAGAAGGGACTGCGGCGTGACCATCCCCCCTGGGGGGTGATTTCTCGCTTTCTGTCTCTATGTCTCTATCTGTCTGGCGAGCGCACGCGCTCTACAGTGAAAAATCTCTCCAAAAAAAAAAAAAAATAAGTCCATTTGTTGGCCTCTCTGGTGGCAAATCTAGATTGGTGACAGACCTGAAACAAAGGCTCCCGCATGAGAATGCACACTGCTTTAAGGAAGCCCAATACGCCAGTCATTTATTGATCGACATAAGTGGGAGCACTAAATGCCAATCAAAGGCTGAAAAGGGCTAAAATCCCAAACTTGTAATTCCTTGAACACATGCTTCCAACTGCAAGGAAATGCACCGCCCCGAAAGGCCACAGGTGCTGGGGTAATGGTCTCTCGTTTCTCTTGCCTTTGTCCACCCTGACACATGGCTCTGTCTTCATGGAAAACTGGAAACACTAATCGTGCTTGCCCATGCCCCATGGATTTCAGAGTTACTAGGTGGTCTGGGCTTCTTATGTTTGCCTACAATCACACCAGTGTTAGAAGCCATGAATTCATTTACTGAAATCAACTTCAGATCACCATACTAATCCACGAAACTACAACCACATTCAAATGGAACACCTGAAGTTGGCCTCCCGTCAGAAAGCCATCCCTGGATCTTCACATTCCCTGCATTGGGACTAGCATCTGTCAAAGGCGTGAGCAACAGCCGCAGCAGTTCCTAATGAGAGGAGGAACAGATCTGGCAGAAAAGAAATGTTAAGGAAGAAAAAAATAAAAAGAAACTATGAACAAAAAAAGGCTCAACAACTCAGCAAATGACCACGTGTCAGCTCACAAGTGCAGCTCGATTTCTGCGGGAGAGGCACGAAACCAACGCTGGTTGGTTTACCCGGCTCTGCTAATGTCCTGGTGATTGGGCTAATGAGGCTGGTAAACTGCCCCGAAAGGTGGAAAACTGTCATTTCAGAGATTTCAAGACTCTTACAAATAAGCTGCTGAGGATACGGCCAGCAATGGTAAGTGATGCCTTGCATCAAGGCATGGGTGGCACAGGGTGAATGCATTTGTCTTTCTGGTGGCGAGTAGCCGTGTTTATTCAACACGGATGTGCAGTGAAACGGCGCCTCCCCCACAAAAGCAACCCATGGAGTGACAGACTTAGAGGCAGCACTGCACTGCTACCCAATCCCTGATAAGTGAATACTCCTATTTAATTATTTAGAAGTTCATCGATTTCCACATTGATGAAAAGTCATAATTATAAACGTGGCTTGACGAACCAACCTTTGACTTTGCTGACTCTGTCCTGTGGAAAGAGACATCGAGTGTATGCAGGAAAGCCACCCTCTCAATAAAGAGTTGATAACGCAAAAACCTGGCCGAGCCGAGCTCCCAAGAAAGGTGTGCTTGGTAAGTGCTGCACGAGGCGTCCGAGGTACATGTCAACTCCTTTCCAGCGTTAATGGTGGAGATACGCATTACCTGCATTTCCGCTGTGTATTTATCATCGCGATTCTAGAAAATGTAATCGGAACCCTTCATTCCCGTGAACACTCAGTCCCTGAATGCGGGTCTAAATAGAATGAAAACCCCAGCTCTCACCAAGTTCTCCCTAGGGAGGATGAAATGAGAATCACACCGTTTAATGTCTTTTATTGTGAATGTTAGAAGTCTGGCACCCATGGGTTTAACAACCTAGGTTCCTAGACCTGCATGGATGCTTCTCACTGAGTCCCAAATACAAAGGTAATAAAACTATACCTCCCCAGAAGAACCCAAACAAAGCACACCCGCTGGGAAAAGTGAAGTGAGATACGGACAGCTAAATACGGGCAAGAATATATCAAACAGGAAAGTTAATGGCAAGTTGAAGTGAATAGAGAGCCTCGCAGTATCCGCCAGCTAAGGAAGGCTACCCAGACACTCCAGCCTGGACTTTCACGGCCCACGATTCTCCAGCAACCGTAATGCTTCCCAGATGAACTCAACTCTGACACAAAAGCCACACAATCTTCCATTCTATACCGAAAACACAACTTGGCTAAAACATGGCTCAGTGCATTTTATAAGTTCCAAAATATCCTCTTTATAGGGAACTAATAGGTTGCTATTCCTGTCCTCAGCAAAGACAAAAAGAAGGGGGGAAAAGGGGGGGAGAGAAAGCCTGGCATTGAATATCTAATATATTATCATAAGCTGAAATAATGTAAGCTGTGGTATCGAACCCAGAAACTGAAGCCGTGACAAGGAGATACATTGTGAAATGTTCATGTTTACATTGACCGAGTCAGTAATAATAGTTTACCTCAAATTATATTACCGAATAAAAACATGTTACAAAAATGGCAGTTTTCCCAGTCTCCAAACACCTTAAAATAGATGGCCAATTATGATTTAACTTACATTCACAATAACTACTTTGTAAAGTTTAGGCCTTAGTGCAAATATTACTAAATACTCATTCTAAAAATGAACATAGTACATTGATTCACAGCAGGAAGGGTGAATTAGGGAAAACTACATAAAGTACGCAAAATTATACAATGGTATACAGTGTACTTTGCTTAACTAAATATCAAGTTGAAAAGTCCATCCCTTTAAAGTGTAATTACAGTCTCTTATGCAACACAGCATTGTCACCTGGGTCCCCTTCATACAATGTTAACACATTTTCCAGCAAGTACTCAAGTTGCGCATTTTCAAAGCCATCTGAATTGTTAAGATACAGTGACATAATGGTTAGCCACATACAGAGTTTTGACTTAGAGGTGTCATAGCCCTGATGCAAATGGCCCAAAACTTGAAAAGAATAGAGAGAGACAACTGTCCCCTTGCTTTTCAAAATGATGTTTAAAAGGAGCTGAACTCCTCAGATCTTTTCCCAGTCTTACTCGAGACTCTCTAAACCAATGTTCTTTGATAATTTACAAAATATAGTCACATTGAGGGAGGCAGGGAATGGACCAAAATGGCCAAAAGATACCTATCAAAATGCTCTCCAAGTTGTCTGGCATGCCTTTCTGATCACTCCTGAAAGTCTTTGCCAAGCAACCCAAATGCGGGGGTATCTGAGGACCCCCGACACACACACGGCAGACAACTGCAATCCAAGCACTAGAGCAGATACCCACCCTGGACCCTAACACCAAGTAATACCTCACCTTCCCCTCACATCAGATTGCAGAATGCCAGGCAGCAGGAAGAAATGACAACAAAGCCATAAACAGCTGGAAATAATTACACAATTGTCAAGCTGCAAACATGACAAACGCAAAGCAAGGCTAGTGAATTCCGTCTCAGAAAGGGTGCTGATGAGAAGGTAAGAGAAGCATTTTCGCTGTTTCCAATTTGCTGTTATACAGCAACCCATAATAGAGTTGATGGGGTTTTGTGCAATGTGTTTGTGTATACGTGTGTGTGTGTGTGTGTGTTAACTTCAGAGAGAAGGCAAACACATATTCATGTGCGCCTATCAAATGTGAGATACAAGATATGTAAGCACAACCAAAAATACATTCACGGGTTCGGAAGGGATTCTTTCAGAGTTGCTACAACTGCAACATGCAATGAGAAATATTTCCTTAAAGTTATACAAAACGTTCTCTTCTTTAAAAGCATAAGGGAAATACACAGGCACGACCACAGTCCAGAATTCTTCACATAACCCATCTGACGAGCTGGCACTGTGCCAAAGCAGAGCCCAGGGTGGTCTGGGTTAAAAGAATGTGAGGAAAATTAAGCTCTGAGGTGGGACATGGGTATATAAATTATAAATGTTCATCATAGCCCCAAGTTCTTATCTAATCCCTATTAGAAATGAACTCTTTCCAACGGAATTGAACAAACAATCTTTCAAGTCATCTCAAGGAAATATGGATATTGGCAATTTTTAAGCCAGGATAATTCCTGTCATTCCACTGGGGTCTGATGCTTCATTACGATTATTTGGATTTCATGTGACAGACTGTTTCATATACTGTCCCCAAAAAATGCTACTCTCTGAAGTGGAATGCCATAAATAAAATACGTACTTGGTTACCAGGCAGCATGCAGAACACATATGGCACATTGGCCCAAAAAGCACATTTTAAAAATGCTTAAAAGTTAACTTAACAATTTAAGCTGTTTGTACCCATTTTCAGAGAATTATTCCCTAAAGGCCAATTTCATTTTCTACTGTTGAAAGCATATTGGGATCAATCTTGTTGATTTGCTAAGTCGAAATTCTTTTTAACCCCTCTATTCTCTTCTTCCCTGGCCCGCTCTTTTTATTTCTTGGAGGGGAGGACGAAGAACCATACATCTCACCGTGTAATTTTAAGCATAATGCCGCCCGTTTGAATGAAAATTGATGCACGCTTCTGATAAGAGCCTAATAATCAATTTTCCATTCTCATTACTCTCTAGAATTATATGGACACAGACCAATTTCTTAAGTTTGTGGACTACTCTCGTGGGTTATTACCCGGCAGTGCAGCTGAGTGGAAAGATAACCACATTCATTCTCCTTATCTGTAATGATGTAATGCATCCCAGCCCTGGGTCTCGATGATTGGGGAATAACGGGGCTGTAAGGCTGCAGGGATGACCAGCAACGGAGCAACATCCTCCTCGGATACTCTGAACCCCACTCCTCCAAATGCAAGGTGGAAGGCACCGGGGAACAGGCACCGAGTCTGCCCAGTGGAGGAAGTTGGCCTTTTCTGGCCCCAGCAGCATCTGTCTGCTCTCACACTGAAACAGCAATACCGGCGCTGAGAAGAGAGCCAAGCAAAAACACTGTTTCCCAGCCCCAGCCAGGACAGTGCAAGTGAGTATCCTGCTCCGCTTTGTGTTGAGAATCAAGTGTCATCTAAAAATAACTGGTTGGTGGGAAGAAGTCACTGCACAGCACCATGCCAAGAACCCGGGGGATCAGAGACGCCTCTGATAACTGATGCTGCTTGGGGCTCACGTTTGTTTGGAAAACTAAATCTGCCTCCATTTTCTGTGCTGGGAAAAAGCATCACTTCCTGCCACCACAAAAACCTTACCTTTTGCAGAAGCTGGGAGCCCGAGTACTTGGCCGCGATGGATTTTATCTCCCCGCCAAAAGCCGAGGCCCAGAGCTTCACCCTACAGGGGGAAAGGGCACAGGAAGCAGTGGAACCTCCGAGTCCCAGTCCACACGCACGCACACGCACATGCACACACGGGGCTGTGGCCGAGGGAGCACCGCGCTATAACAGTAAAGAAAAGAGGGGGAAAGGTAGGAAAAGCGCCCTGGCCGAAACTGCCAGCACCCAACTGCGGAGTGCAGCACGGGAGGAGGCCCCAGGGTCGCACAGTGCGGGGCACCAAGTCTCCCAGGCTCCAGGAAAACACCACTGGGTAGCACCTGAGTAACTCCCAAAGGACTGGACCACTCGAAATGAGCATCACCTGGCAAACACCAGCTGGAAGAAAGCCACCCATCCCCCCTCCCCAAAAAGAAGTGAGAGGGCAAGATGGCAAAGAGGGGTGATTAAACGGCCCACGGAAGTTGGATCCGGTACACAGACTCCGAAGTTGGTGCTCTCACTGGCGGGGAGCCTCTCTAGATCTCACTAGCCGACTAACAGGGCAAGGGATTCCCACCCCTGCCTTGCAGCCGGACGCCGGTCCAGGCAGGCAGGTGCGACCGGAGGCTGGCGCCCGCAGCAGGTCCT
>NW_006159553.1:1583954-1611839 GCF_000334495.1 Tupaia belangeri chinensis
CCAAGACTGGAAGAGGAAGCCAAGGTCTGTCCTGACCGGCGAAACCCCTTGGATTCAAGTACAAACTGTTCCCCCAGTCTTGGGGACCCCCGCTCCCCACTCCACACCGATCAGGTGGCAGCCGGGCGCAGGCAGGGGCACCTTCTGGCTGCCCGAAGGGGACTGGGCGAGGGTACAGGAAGTCGGGGAAACCCCCGGTGACCAGGGACCCAGGCTTCCCAGCGGCCTTCTTGCCGCCGCCAGCACCCCGGAGCCAGCTCTCAGAGCCCCGCGCCCCCGCGTAGAGGACTGAGGTGTCACTGGGAACTTTGCGGAGCCTTCGCGCGAGCTGGCGGTAGAGACCGACCCGAGCGAGGCTGAGTCATCCTCGCCCAGCCAAGCGCAACTCGGGTGACCCCGCCGCGCCGAGCCGCGCTCTTGCGCTCTTGATGTCGCGGGGTCTCCCGGAGCGCCCACCGCCTGGGTTTTCATTGCCTGCCCTTCTGCAACAGGGTTTGCGGCCTCCCTGTCACCCGCCCTCAGCTGCGGCAGGTGGGCAAGGGTGGACTCCGACTTCCGCGGGGAGCTGACGAGCTAGGTGGGATCCAGGCCAGCTCTTCCCTGCAGACCCAGGAAAAGTTACCCGGGCAGATGGGCTTGATCCCCGAGTTGGTTGCGAGGGGAGAAGGCCGCCCGGGGCTATCAGTGCCTTCTCCGAGTGCGGGATTCCCTGCGTTAGGGCCAGTCGCCCTCCGATCTAGGGAGATCTAGGGAAGCTGTGCAGGGAATGGACCCCAACCGGGGAACGCCAGGTGCGCCCCGCCCACGGGCAGTGTCTACAATCTCCACGGATGACTAACCGGTTATAATGAATTCTCCGCTTCTGTGCACACCCCCTGCCTGTGGAAGCGTGCCAGTCCTTCCCAAGCGGAGCCAAATGCGGCCTGACCCCGGGCAAATGGTCCGCATGGCTTGGACGCTCAAATTAGAGGCCGGGAGAAAATTAATTTTGCCCTCAGAACATAGGAGCCTCCTTTTAAATGAACGCACGAGAGTGAAAGCGTGAGTGGGTGCGTAGGGGCCTTTACTAGCGCGGCTTCGTCCGTCAGCTCTCCGGAATCCAGCAGTCCTCCTTCCACACGCCCATTCACCCAGTCCATGACTGTCACGCATCTTCTATGTGACAGGCGCAGAGGAGCTGTAAGGGAGCCAGCCGGGCCACCTGCCCACACGGAGTTTATACACTAGGAGGAGATAGGCTTTCCTCGAGGCCATAATGACAAGTGCGTAATTATACACTTAAAGCAGGGATGGGCAAGAGTGTGTATGAAGAGGTACCTGTGAGATCCACGCTGCCGGAATGCCTGTTAACTGATGGGGAAATTGAGGCACAGCAAAATAACACAGCGTGGGCCTATAGAAAACCGTCTGGCTACTTAGACTATAGTGAGGGACACCTGGGCACCGAGATGGTAACATTTTATAATGAAGTCATTACGCTCTGCCAGCCTGACTCAGGTAATCTTCCACGTGGTCTGGGGGCAACTAAAGAGAGTAGCCTGGACACGGGGAGGCTGGTCCCTTGAGGACAGCATTTTGAGCATTTGTAACTTACAGACCATCTTTAGCAGGAAATACGTGCACCATGTTTAAGACAGGTGACATGAAACATTTCCTACTATCTCAAAAAAGAAAAATATTTAAACTATCCGATAGTAATAAATTCAAAACTCGGAACACTGCAAAGATTTGAGGTCCTATCAGTTACACACTCCTATCATTCTTTGCTGAATCACAAAAATCAGTGCCGAAAGGGACCTCTAAGCTAGCCGGTCCCATACTCCTTCTTCATTTATTTGCTAGAAGACAGCTGCACTTCCCAGAGAGGGAGACAGAGAGAGAGAGAGAGAGAGAGGAAGAAAGCACTCCTCCCCCCAGCTCCGATGGGCCACGGGTCACACCACAATCCCTCTCCCCTCTCCCCTCTCCTTTTGGGATTTCAGGCTCACAGACATGCACCCAGTGTTTTTCTAAGCTGCAGGGTCCAGGACTCCAGTGGTCAACCATGTGGGACCCAGCTCCCTTAACTGTCAGGCCACAGGCTATCTGCCTTCTCCCCACACTCTTCTTTAATAGAAAAAGGCAACAAGGCCCAGAAGGGTTTAACAGCTTGCCCAAAGACACAAAAAAACACAGAAAGAAGGGTCCCCTGCAACTGACCAAGGAGTTCTTTCAGCCATACCAGGCAGTGCCGAGGCATTAGTTCCTATTTGGCTCTTTAACCCTATAATGTGATTTTCTTTCTTTCCTCCCCCTCCTCCTCCCCCTCCTCCTCCCCCTCCTCCATCCTCCTCCTCCTCTTCTAAGGTTTTTGCCATAGGCACATGTACTTGCCAGAGAAAAACAGGTAGAGAAAGGGAGAAATCACTCCCCCCTCGGGGGTGGGGGGGATGACCACACTGCAATCCCTTCTCCTCTCAAGATTTTGGGCACACACAGAGACGCATCCCCACTGGTTCTCAAGCCACTGGGTCAAAGAGTTGTACCACAGTGGACTATGTGGGATCCACACCTTAGCCACCACGCCACCTGCTGGCCTCTAAGAGTGAATTTCAACACCTCTCAGTTGAAGCACTAAGTGGAACCCTATGAATTTTCATCAGCAGAGAGCATACCCTGTCCCACCCAGCTAAGGACGTTGCGCTTTGTCCTGCAACGAGGAGCTGTTGGTGGGGTTTCAAGAGAAGTGGAAAATGATGAAACAGGTGAATATGTTAGGAACTTGCACCTGGTCCTAGTGTGGGGGTGGATTTCTATGGAGACCCTGGAAGAGTGGTTCTCAGGGCAGGAGAGGGCATTACTCCTCAGAGGCAATTTTTTTTTTTTCTGGAGAGATTTTCACTATAGGGCACGTGCGCTCGCCAGACAGAGACATAGAGACAGAAAGCAAGAAATCACCCCCCAGGGGGGATAAGGTCACGCCACAATCCCTTCTCCTCCATTCTCCTCTCGGGATCTTGGGCACACACGCACATGCGCCCAGCGTGAGTTTTAAGCCACCAGGTCCGGGACGTGAACCGTGGTCGACTACATGGGAGTCCAGCGACATAGCCATTACGCTAACTGCTGGTTCCCTCCTCAGAGGCAATTTGAACAGTTGTGCCTATTCTGTTTGTTATAATGACTTGAGGTCCTGTTGGCATTTAGCGGATAGAAGCAGAGCAATCCCACATAAGGAAGAATGGCCCAGTGCCCCAAAGGACTTTCACACGTCCCACTGGACATTCAGGAGAAAAACCCATTTGTAACTGTCTAACTCTAGAGCTTAAATCCAGTTTATATATAGATACAAAGGAGTCTGCATGGTTCTAATAAACACGGAATCTTCCAGAAACACAACTACTGTGGAAATAAAGGGAAGGTTATCTTCCTTTTTATTCAGAACCTTACCAGGAGGTTTTATATGTGTTTGTGTTTTTCTTTGTTTGTTTGATTTTTGTTTTGTTTTTTCATTTTGGAAAATCACTTCTCCAATGGCAACCGTGCTCAGAGGTTGTGAGCTGCCAGCACGGCACGCCTGTGTTAGTGCATCCGAAGCAGGGATTCACAGCTAGTCTGCCCATGGACACAGGCATCGAGTGACTTCATGATGACGTTCCTGAGCATCTCACGTAAAGAGGAAATGGCTCTTATTTTATCATATATTGTTTCATTTCTCATTGAAATTACCAAATAAGGCAGCATATCAGTTTTCTAAAAATTCTGACTTTGGGAACCAGCAGATGGTATAATGGTTATATTGCTGGACTTCCATGCAGCTGACCATGGTTCAAGTCCTGGACCTGGCAGCTTAAAACTCAGGCAGGCACCTATGGGTGCATGTGTGCCCAAAATCCCAAGAGGAGAATGGAGGAGAATGGGTTGTGCATGGCCATCCCCCGAGGGGTCATTTCTTGCTTTCTGTCTCTCTTTTATCCAGCAAGCAGATGTGCCCTATAGTGAAAATATCTCAAAAAAAAAAAAATCTGACTATGACTAGGTCGTGGTGTCTTGGAATTTCCTATCAAGATAGTAATGGGGTGTTGGATCTAAATGGGTGAAGATCTGCTCTGAATTAGAAATGGGCACCAGCTAAAAGGCTATGATATTGCTAATAAAGATGCAAACTGCTCACCTGAAGGAGCAAGATGGGAAAGGCTTTAACCTCTGGTCCAGCAATCCCCTCTCTGGGAATTTATCTTAGTAAATGACGTCCATGTATAGTTAGACATTGCCGCATGATCGCCAAGAGCACAGGAATGGAAAGAGCCCAACTGGCTATCAGCACGTGATTGGCCGAAGACACTGATGCATCCACTCAATGAATACAAAGGAGCGATTTTTTTGTTTTGTTTTTTACTTATTTATTTTTCCTGCCATAGAGGATGTGTGCTCACCAGAGACAGAGAGAGAAGGAAAGTAAGAAATCACACCCCAGGGAGGATGGCCGTGACACAATCCCCTTATTCTTCTCTTGGGATTTTGGGCATGCAGGTATGCACATAAGCCTGGCATGTTTTTCAAGTATCTGGGTCTGGGACTTGAACCACTGAGAAGGCCATGTGGGATCCATACCTTAAGTACCACACCACCTGCTGGCCCATGAGGCAGCTACTTTTTAAAAAGAGGATGTGTCTACCTAGGGATATGAAAAGCTCTTTAGGACATACTAAGATTTTTATTTATTTGTTTTTGGAGAAGTTTTTGCCATAGGGCATGCACTTGCCAGACAGACAGACGGAGAGAAACAGAGAGACAGTGAGACATTACCCCCTAGAGGGGATGGCCACGCTGCAATTCCTTTACCTCCTTTCTTCTCTCGGGATCTTGGGCATGCATGCACATGCGCCTGGCGTGAGTTTAAGCCACAGGGTCCGGGACTTGAACCGCGGTCGACTACATGGGAGTCCAGCAACATGGCCATTATGCTAACTGCTGGTTCCATACTAAGATTTTTTTAAAGCAAGGTATAGAACCATGTGCTACTTTTGGGCAAGAAATCAGGAAAATAAGAATATGTATGTGCATTTTCTTAAAGAAACAATGGGAAGTATCACTCCCCTCCCCCTAAGAAACCACTAATAGTTACCACCTGTTTAGAGATTAAGACAAGCAGAGAAGACGGGGACAGGAGTAAGAGTGACATTTCCCAGTACATATCTTTTTAAGCAATGTTGATTTTGAGCCATATGAATATATTATTCACTCCAAACAAGCAGAGTACAGATTTCAGAGCTCTTATACCAGTTCAAATAGTGAAGTCTTCACTAGAGGGCAGGGAGCAGATAATAGAATGAATTGCGGGAGATTCTTAAAATCCTTGATTCTCTACAAAAGTGATTCTCAAACCCTTAGAGGTCTTGATTCAGGAAGTCCAAATTGAGGCAAGAGGTGAAGGGGAAGCTACAATTCGGTTACAGTAAGCTCCTTGCAGCATTCTGATGCCAGAGGCCATGGAGCACACTTTGAGGGCCCAAAACTGGTCCTCCATGAAGGGCAATATAGACCCTGGTGCAGCCATTATGGACTTTAGGGTCAAAGAAACCCAAGATCATGTCATAGCTTACCCTCATTGCTAAATGTCAGACAAGTTACCTAACCTCTCTGAACTGCCGTTTTCTCAACTCTAAAAGCTGGGTAACAGTGCTGGCAGGTGGCTTGGTGGTTGGGATATTGAACTCTCGCATGGTCAACCGCAGTTCGAGTCCCAGCCCTGGTGGGTTGCTTTCTCACTTTCTCTTTCTCTCTCTCTCTTTCTCCAATCAAATTTTAAAAAATAATAATGATAACAAAAATAAATAAATAAATAAAATAATTCTTTTCCAAAAAATGATCAAATTTTAAAGAGAAGCTGGGTAATGACATAACGAGTATGAAATGGAATAGGGTAGCTAAGTATTAGCTGACATTACTGGTCACTGTCATCCCACAAGCACAGCAAGACTCCACACCTGCCTCTTATCCTGCCTCCAGGTGTCAAGGCCACTGAACCCTTGGCTAAAGCACAGCTTCTAGTTCACCACAGCCGCCCACAAGCACGTCCATACACACATGTCACACCCACAGAACATATCCCTCCGCCACGACCACTACTGCCTGACCCAGACCTCTAGCCTTTTACCCCTAACCTCCTGCAACGGACTCCTAATGTGTCATCCCTTCTCCTTTTGCTCCCTTCAAATACATTCTTTCCTCACAAAAGGCCAGAGCCATCTCTTTAAAATCCAAACTAACCCCATACACATTCCCTGCTCAAAACCCTCCAATGGCTTGTTTGAAATTACAATGCAAGCTCCTCAAATGGTCCTGTAGCCTAGACATTAAGGGAGCCAGAACCCATATGGCCGACTACAAACAAATCCCAGCCCCAGCAGCTTGAAAAAACATGCCAGGTGCGTGTGTGTGTGTGTGTGTGTGTGTGTGCGTGCGTGCGCAGGCGCCTAGCATCCCAACATGATGGAGAAATGGAGAAGGGATTGCGGCATGACCACATGCCCCTGGAGGTGCTTCCCCCCTCTCTCTCTGTGTCTCTGGCCAGTATGTGCACCCTTTGGCAATATTTTAAAATGCAGACTCCGTACCAGGGCAGTCAAGGCCTTGGCTTCCCCAGCCTCCCTCTCCAGTGCTCTCTACACACTTTGTTCCGGCCACTTTCCTCGAAGTTCCCAGAGAAGCTGAGCCTGTGCCCACTTCAAGCCTTTGCTGTGCCCGCTACTGAATGGTCCTTCCAGGCTGCCCCATGGCTGTCGCTCACTGAATTCAAGTCTTTGCTCCAAAACCCCCAGTGGAGAGAACTCCCTGATCTCCCCAGGTTTATACACACACACACACACACACACACACACACACACACAGTCACATCTGTGCCTCTCCTGACTGTAGTTTCCTTCCTAGCAGGTATCAGCTCTGACAGTGACGTATTGTTCACACTGGGTCCCCCCATAGAAGGGATGTATGCATCTTCTTCGCCATGGGACCACAATGGCTTCATCAAGGCCTTCAATATTGTGGGGGCTCCATAAACACCAACTGAATGCCTGGAGTGGGTGTCAGCTTAAAATTCTTCTCTCCTACGGTCCCGACTCTTCCCATTCTTCTAGGCTGTAGCATCCACAAGACAGTCTTTTACAAGCACTGGATCTGCCAAGAAGAAAACCAAGGAAACTATTTCTCCAAAGAGACATCTTCAGTTCCATCTCTGTGAGAGGGTGCTGCTTAGGGGAAAAAGTGAAGGGCAGATAAGGAAGACGTCTTAAAAGCTTAAAAACACTGTACAAACGCCATCTTGAACACTGTTTTTTAAGCTGTCAGATGAAGGAGGCTTACTCATCATCCTCAAAATTCTCTTTACTATCCAACAGTGACATCATTTCTCAATGCCCAGGGTGCAGATGTGCGTGGGGGAGACCACTGTGTCCGTGGAAGAGTGTTGTGCTCTCGGGAACAGTCAGCTCTGTCTGAAATGCCGTCCTAGCAAAAGACAGCCCAAGGATGCTGTGCCAAAGTTCCTTGCAAAGAGTAGGTGCTGGGGCAACTTCAGTGGCATTTGGCCACACTGGAGGGTCCTTTCAAACATGTCTATGTCTTCTGTTGAACTGAAACCAAAGGGTCCTTGAGCCCCCAACACAGAAAACAGCAATGGGTGGGCATGGGTGTACTTAGCACCAGATCTGCCCCCCTTTATCTAGAACTGCCCCCATTCTAAGAAGGCTGTCCTGGGAAGACATGCAGGCCTGTCCAAGAGGAAGGACCTAGGAGGAGCTTGAATGTCTTGGTAAAGAGTCTGTATTTTTGTTTTACTTGCCAGAAGGCACATGTGCTGGCTAGAGAGAGACAGGACAGAGTGAGAAACACTCCCAGTGGTGCATGGTCACGTTGGCCCACAGATGTTAGAGCTGCAGGCCCTCTCGCTGCTCAAGGGTAGGGACTGAGCCTGCGTGGCTGTGGGGTCCACCAGCCCTCCTCAGCTTATCCCTACCCCATGCCCCAGCAAGAGGTCAGGCATACCAGGAGCCCTTATGGCTTTTAATTGAATAAAATGATTCCATGTATATAATTGTGTGTGTGTGTGTGTGTGTGTATGTGTGTGTGTGTGCGTAAAATATCTCGGTATGACTAGGTAAGGTGAGTATGGGTAAGTGTATGTGGGTGTGTATGTTTGTGCATATGATTGTGTGTGAGTGCCTGGATGAGTGCATGACTGTATCATATATATATTAATTTAAAAATGTGATCTTTTATGCATGTGTATGTGTGTGCGTTAACCATAACACTGCCGTTTTCTTCTCTGCAAAACGAAATCTGTCCTAGGTTAGGACAGGCCTAGCATTCAGCTGAGGGGTCCCTTTAAACCAACTTCTCACTGCTACCCTTGTCTCTGGGGAACAGTGACCACACTCTCACATACGGAGTGAGGCAGTTTCTCAGCAACTAGACTCTCTGGACAAGAGAAGAAAGCTCGTGAGAAACAAGGAGCCCTGAAATGAATAGTTGCAACATATGCCGAGGCTACTATTCTGGTTTGTTCTCCATTCAAAACGTCAAGCCAAATGGAGAAGAAGAAGAAAGTGTTCTTGCATAACACACCTTCTCGTTATCTATCTGAATCTCAAGTTGCTTGTTTTCGCAGAGGGCAGACTGCCTTCTGGAGGTTAGGAATGAAGGAAAATGCCTTTCCAGGATTGGATTTATTTCTTTGGGACTATCTTAAGAAATGACAAGGTTTCCAAGTAGCCATCTAATGAGAGCTGGCTAAATTAATCAGTGTATCATGTGAAGGGATTTCAAATAGCCGTGTGTGTGGATAAAGCAGCTTGCAAGTACTGACGTGTTCACATGGTAAGCTGTCCATAGCGAATGTGTTAAATAGAACAAAAACAACAGGTTATAAAACAGTATGTGGAGCACAAGCCCGTTCCTGTTGTAGCCATCATAGACACAGGTAAAGATATTTCACTATACGCATTTCTTTGGGTGCAAAAACTGTTAATGCTCCAGAAAATGGGTTGAGAAATTGGAGTGAAACTTTCACTTTTCTGTTTCAACATTTTGGTAGAGTGGAAGATGGTATGTCCAGAGGCGTAAAATATCTCGGTATGACTAGGTAAGGTGAGTATGGGTAAGTGTATGTGGGTGTGTATGTTTGTGCATATGATTGTGTGTGAGTGCCTGGATGAGTGCATGACTGTATCATATATATATTAATTTAAAAATGTGATCTTTTATGCATGTGTATGTGTGTGCGTTAACCATAACACTGCCGTTTTCTTCTCTGCAAAACGAAATCTGTCCTAGGTTAGGACAGGCCTAGCATTCAGCTGAGGGGTCCCTTTAAACCAACTTCTCACTGCTACCCTTGTCTCTGGGGAACAGTGACCACACTCTCACATACGGAGTGAGGCAGTTTCTCAGCAACTAGACTCTCTGGACAAGAGAAGAAAGCTCGTGAGAAACAAGGAGCCCTGAAATGAATAGTTGCAACATATGCCGAGGCTACTATTCTGGTTTGTTCTCCATTCAAAACGTCAAGCCAAATGGAGAAGAAGAAGAAAGTGTTCTTGCATAACACACCTTCTCGTTATCTATCTGAATCTCAAGTTGCTTGTTTTCGCAGAGGGCAGACTGCCTTCTGGAGGTTAGGAATGAAGGAAAATGCCTTTCCAGGATTGGATTTATTTCTTTGGGACTATCTTAAGAAATGACAAGGTTTCCAAGTAGCCATCTAATGAGAGCTGGCTAAATTAATCAGTGTATCATGTGAAGGGATTTCAAATAGCCGTGTGTGTGGATAAAGCAGCTTGCAAGTACTGACGTGTTCACATGGTAAGCTGTCCATAGCGAATGTGTTAAATAGAACAAAAACAACAGGTTATAAAACAGTATGTGGAGCACAAGCCCGTTCCTGTTGTAGCCATCATAGACACAGGTAAAGATATTTCACTATACGCATTTCTTTGGGTGCAAAAACTGTTAATGCTCCAGAAAATGGGTTGAGAAATTGGAGTGAAACTTTCACTTTTCTGTTTCAACATTTTGGTAGAGTGGAAGATGGTATGTCCAGAGATATTAACATGCAAAATATTTTGGCCAGCCTGGTGGAATGGTGATTAAGGCAGGTGGATCCCACACAGCCAACTGTACAGTTCGAGTCCTGGACCCAGTGGCTTGAAAACCACACCGAGTTCGTGTGTATGCATGCCCAAAAGCTCAAGAGGAGAAGTGGAGGAAAAAGGATTGTAGTGTGTTCATCCCCACCAGGGGGTGCTTTCTCATTGTCACTCTCTCTCTCTCTCTAGCAAATGCAAGCACCCTCTAGCAAAAAAAAAAAAAAAAAAAAACTCAAAAATAAAATAATAGGAAGTGGGCCAGCTCTGTGTCCTGTTGATTAAGGCAGTGGGATCCCACATGGTCTACCACATAGTCTGAATCCCAGATCTAGAGGCTTGGGAATCCCAAAGGGTGTAAGAAATGGAAGAGGAGTAATTGGGGTATGATCATTCCCCAGAGTGGCACTTTCTCCTCTCCCTCTGTCTCTGTCTCTCTGGCAAGTGCATGCAACCTCTAGCAAAAAAAAAAAAAAAAAGAAAAAGAAAAAGAAACCATCATAAGCAAGCCCCTCAATAAGGGAAGATCACAACATGGAAATTAAAGACCTTAGAGAAGTGATAATGTGACAACGGGAGAGGATCAAACACAAGCTCATAGAGAATAGAGAAGGAATTGCAGTGTGGCTATTCCCCCTGGAGGGGGGTGTGTGTGTGATTCCTCATTTTTCCTCTCTCTGTATCTCTCTCTTCTCTCTCTGACAAGTGCACATGCCTTATGGGGCAAAAACTTAAGAAAAAAAAATGCCTAGGAATAAACTATGTCAACATAAAATAGTAAACTGAGTCAAAGCATGTAAGGCAAAAGGAATTTATCTGGTCATAAGGATGAGGACCCCAGCCAGAACACAGTCTGGATGAATATTTTTGGGTAACCCTGAACTTCCTTACTGAGGCCTTAAAACTCTCAGACATATTTTAAAGGAAAAAACTGCAAGGAACAAAAGAGGGGAAAGGAAATTATACCAGTTGTTCTGAGGCAATTATCCTTGACTACCAGGACCAATAACAAGGGTAGTGTCAGTCCAAGGTTGGACAGCTGGTCTATGGGCAGAGGTAGTTCTTGTGTCAGGCTGCAGTGGTCTTTGTGCAAGGTTGTGGTTCTGTCAGAGTTCTTTAAAATACAGTTCTTGGGGCCAGCAGGTGGTGTAGTGGTTAAAGCACTGGATTTCTACATAGGCAACCACAGTTAGAGTCCTGGACCTATCAGGGCACTGCTGTGTGATACTGGAGTCATATGGGAAGGCCCTGGGTTCAGATCCTCAGGCTACAAGAACACACCAGCCATATGCCCTAGCTATGATCCTAGGTAAGACTAGGTGGCGAATGGGGGGGACACCCCAGTGTGTTGTCTCTCTCTCTCTCTAAAAGAAAGAAACTTATAAATAAAGAAGTCTCAAGAATTAAACATTGTGATACTATATAATGAACAGATATCATTAGATCAAAAAATAAAAACAACACAGCATAGAAAATGTAATAAACCAGGGGCCAGCAGGTGGCATGGTGGTTAAGGCACTGGACTCCCATATGGCCAACCATGGTTCAAGTCCTGGACCCAGTGGCTTGCTTTCTCACTTTCTCTCTCTCCGGCCGAATTTCAAAAAGTAATAATGATAATGATGAATAAAACTTTTTAAAAGAAAATGCAATAAGCCTACTAAATACTATGCAGGCCTTTCATATATTGTTAAAGGAGGATCTCAATGAAAAGGAAAATGAACTATACTTGGGGCCAGTGGGTGGCGTGGTGGTTAAGGTACTGGACACTCCCACATGGCTGACCATGGTTCAAGTCCTGGACCTGGTGGCTTGCTTCCTCACTTTCCCTCTCCTTCTCTCTGTGTCTCTCTCTGGTCAGATTAAAAAATAAATGAATGAATAATTAAAATTGATTATTAAAAAAAAGAAAAGAAAATGAACTATACTTGATATTGAGACCATTGAATATCTGTCATCTAGAGAAATTAAATTTAGGTTCATATCACAGTTCAGGGTAAATTTTATTTGGATAGAAGATTTAAATATAAATAAACAAATATTTTCCCTTCCTCGATATACTTAACAAAAATGAACTAAAAGGAAACATGAGAGTATTCCTTTATAAACGTGAAATGGGAAAGATCTAACTGTGACTTAAAATCTAGATGTCATGGGGCCAGAAGTTGCCATAGTGGTTTGGTGCTGAACTCTCATATGTCTGACCGTGTTTCAAGTCCAAGATTCAGAGACTTGAAACTCACACCGGGCACATGTGTATGAGTGCCCAAAATCCTGAGAGTAGAATGGAGGAGAAGGGACTGTGGGGTGGATATCTCCACCAGGAGGGATTTCTCACTTTTTCTCTTTGTGTCTGTCTCTGTCTCTCTGGCAAGTGTACATGCCCTACAGCAAAAAAAAAAAAAAAAAAAAAAATCCAGAAGTCATAAAACAGTTAAACTATAGTAAAGAAATTTAAATGACATAGAGTATAGTTAATTTTAAAATATGCATTTTAAGCAAAATCAAAGGAGAAATAACAGATTTGCGCTTCTTAGGATAATAACTTCTTAGGATACTAGAAAGTTGCAAAAGACCCTCATTGTCACCTTAAACATGAGAGCAAGTTGTATAACCAACAAGATCTTTGACAAAGAAGCAGGTGCAAGAGAAATCCATTCATCACAGATGGGATCAAAGAGAAATCAGCTGAATGGTTTTTTAAATTTTGTTTTATTATTATTTCTCTACATTCAGTCATAAAATCAACTGAGTGTTCAGGGCTGCATAAGAATTATCATGATGGGTTTGAATTCCAAGGCTCCCCAGTCACAGAGCGAGTCTTCATTAACCTACTGAGTCTTTCCCGCAGTCTTTACTGAGCCCATAGAGGCAACATGCTTAAGACCACAAACGAACAAGGTTGTTGACAAAGATCCCTGAGTGCAAACATGGCTTCCTGTAGCACAAGGCAGGGACTTCCCCAAGCGCAAGGCAGCAGCCCACCAAAGACTGGTGACAGGGTGGATGGCTCTCTGAGAATCCCCCGTCAAGGATTTCAGGTTTCATCATCAGAACTTCAGCCTCTCTCCAAAGTCTAGCGGAGGTGAACGGGCTGAGAAAGCTGAGAAAAATCCCGATGGGGCCCACAAACATCAGAAGAATTATAAGAAGAGATCAGACGGTGGCACAGGGGTGAAACACATCATTCTGCAAGGCCAACCACCATGGGAAGGCCACTGTTTCAAGTCTGGAGACCTCCCTGAGTACACCGGGCACACATCCCCAGGAGGTGGGGTGGCTGAAGCTAGAGGTGGATTAGGGCATAAGAATCCTATCAGGAGTGCTCACTCACTCCCTGCTTCTCTCACTCATGGGATAAATAAATAGTTTTATAAAAGATGATAAAAGGATATTATGAACAACTTTATGCTGCTGATAGCCTAAATTAAAAGGTTAAATTCCTTGAAAAACACAGAACTGACACAAGAAGAAAAAGTAAATATAAAAGCCCTGTATCTATAAAATAGACAAAAACTCTAAATTCATGTATTCACATTAAATTCTATCAAACATTTAAGAAATAACTACAGACATAAATACTTTTAGAAATAGAGAAGGTAGGAACAATTTCTACCTCTTTTGGTGAGATTACCATAACCCTGATACAAAAACCTGACAAGGTTGTTGTAAGAAAAAAATTACAGATCAATATCCCTTATGAACACAAATGCAAGACCCTAACAAAATATTATGAAGTTGAATCAGTAATATATAAAAATGGTAATGCATAATGACCAGGAATGGTTTTATATTTTGAAAAATAATAAAATCACAAATTATTTTATGTTTCGAAAAATTAAACATAATTCAGTACATTAATAAAATAGAGGAGGAAAAAGAATGATCCTCATAAGATATGTAAAATAAAATTGACAAAATTCAACATAAATATGAGATATTTTCAAAGTTTCTTTCATGAGAGAGATAATAGAGAATTTACAAGACCAAAATTTTTTTTAGAGAAAGATTTTTGCTATAGAGCATGTGCACTCACCAGAGAGACAGAAAGCGAGAAATCACCCCCCAAGGGGAACAGGCATATGCAATCCCTTCTCCTCCATTCTCCTCTTGGGATCTTGGGCACACACGCACATGTACCCAGTGTGAGTTTTAAGTTGCTGGGTCTGGGACTCGAACCACAGTTGGCTATGTGGGAGTTCAGCAACATAATCATTACACCATCTGCTGTTCTCGCAAGACCCAACTCCTAAGCATACAATGGGACTTCAAAAAGATTATGGAAAAATAGAATTTAAGTACCTATTTATATTATGCAAAAAGAAATTTGAAATTTATGCATAGTTTTGTCCTAATACCCATTTTCCATGGGCTTTTCAAAGACTCATATTGCAAAGCTACAATAATCAAGGCAAAGTTGCACTGATGTAGACATACACATAAAGTAGAATGAAGAGCCTAGAAAAAGAACCATTTTAAAAATATAGTTAATTGATTTTCAACAATAGTTCCAAGGTAATTCAATGAACAATGAAAAATTGTACAATTGTTTATCTGTATTGAGAGAAAATACTAGTCCCTTGTAATTTACTATATACAAAAATTAAGTGAAATGGATTATAAAGATAAGCCTAAAAGCTAAAACTATTAGGTCATCAGGAAAGTCATGAAATATTTTTCTGTTTTTCTATACAAAAATGCATCATGACTTTTCCAATGTCCCAACATAAAACTCATAGAAGAAAGCACACAAGAAAAAAATCATTACCCTAGAATAGGCAAAGGTTTCTTGGATAAGATACAATAAACATCAACTATAAAAGAAGATACTGACAATTCACCCTTCATCAAAATGAAAAAAAATACCTTCTCTTTGAAAAAGACCTTAAGAAAATAAAAAGACAACCTCTAGTATCACTATACACCCTTAGAATAGTCAGAATTAAAAAGCTAAACAATATCAAGCATTGGTGACAGTGTGGAGCAACTGGAACCCTCATGTATTACTGAGGATGAAAATATAGAAGTGTATAGTTATTTTGGAAAACATGAGGACAATTTCTTATACCCTTAGAACTACCCTACAACTTGGAAATTTCTAGATCTTTACTCAAGAAAAATGAGGACAGATGCCTGTAAATTATACATGAATGCTCCTAATCCCCAAAGACAACCCAAGTGTCCATTAACAAGTCTTTGGATAAATAGTGGTATATTCATACAATAGAATACTACTCAGCAATATAAATAAAATACCAACACTTGCAACAGCCAACATAAACAAATCTCAGAAACATGCTTGAGTAAAGGAAGCTGAATACAAAAGAGTCTATATAATAATGATACCAAAATATGTGACAGTCAAAAATAAATCTGTGTTGGCAAGTCAGAAAATGTTTGTCCAGTAGGGAAGCTTTAGATAATTGACTAGAAAGGACACAAGGATACTTTCTCGGTTACAAATGCCATATTGGATGATGTTCTTACAGGTGAATACTATTGCCAAAATTCAAAAAAATGAACATTTGGGCATTTTATTATGTATAAATTATTCCTTGATTAAAAAAAATGCTTATTCAATTTCACAGCACATTATCTGTGCCGAATAAATAATAATGTTTTCAAGAGATGCTAACAGACTACCTTGCACCATGATAATTGCCTTTTTTTTTAAGAGAGAGATTTTTGCTATGGAGTGTGTGCGCTCCCCAGAGAGGCAGAGACAGAAAGATAGAAAGTGAGAAATCATCCCCCCGGGGGGATGGCCATTCCACAATCTCTTCTCCTCCACTTTCCTCTCGGGATTTTTTTCTTTTTTTTGAAAAAAAAATTATTATCATAATCTTGTTTATATTACACTGAATCACATATAACTTTACAGCATATTACATTTCTTTTTCCAGAAGGAATACCATGTATATCAGTCAATACGAAGACATTAAAATCCCCATCATGATCATCCAATAGCTTTTCACTTTTTTTCCAGATTATTATTATCCCAATTATTTTTTAAACATTCAATGACTATCATTTTGCTTGTAAAAAGAATTTACCCAACATGAAATACTTCCCAGACCAGTCCAGTTGAGATACTATACATGTCGTCATCAATGGGTAATAAACCATATCTGTGTCCCACTTAAGTCATGCCTCTCTGTTCTCTTACTATCCTTCTCCATACTCTTTTCCCACCCTGTTGCATGCTGTCTTACCATCACTAACTATTTTCACTGCTTTTGTGCCCTCCAATATTTCCATCTCTACCATAAAGTATGGATAGTCGGTATATGTTAGGTGGAGAAATACAGTATCTTTCTTTCATATCCTGGCTTACTTCACTCAGCAATAGATCCTCCATATCAGACCACTTTCTATCAAATGGTCTCGGGATTTTGGACACACACATGCGCTCACCCAGCGTGAGTTTTAAGCCACGAGATCCAGGATTCGAACCGTAGTGACTACATGTGAGTTCAGCGACATACCCATTACGCCATCTGCTGGTTCCAATAATTGCCTTTTTATACTATAGCAATCTGTAACCTTATGAAGTCTTCATAAACGTGATCAATTGCAACAGTAAAGTGTGAGACACAGACGGTAACTGACAGTCTGGGGGAAATATTTGCTACTCATCTCTTAAACAAAGGGCTAATCATGTCTACATATAAGAATTTTTAACAATTTATGTTAAAAATACTAAAAATTACCAAAGTGAAGACAGCTTTACTCTGGGAGTGGATTCTACTCGGGTGTAGCCACTATGCCTGTTTCTGATTTCTTTTTCATGTTTAGTGGTGGTCGGGATAAAGAGACCAAGGGGGGAAGGGAGAAGGAGAAAAAAAGGCAGAAGCATACCTATGCTCAAAAAGGACACTGGATAAAAACATACCAACATATCCCAAACAAAAGGTGAAATTATGGTAGTTTTTTCTTCTAATAAATTATCTGAATTTTCTACAATGAACGCCTATTAGTTTTTGCCCTTTTATAGGAAATGCTGTAATGCAAATGAGGACTATTTTTGGTGAAACTATTATACCTACAAGCGGTTAAATAATGTTCATGGAATTCAATTTATGAGTTGAAATGCTATTCCTTTAACAGGCAATGCTTTTATTATTCATTTATCCCCACCCACAGAACATGGATAAATTAAGAGTTTCATGAACTTTTTACTTATAAATGCTACATACTTTTATTCCAATAGCAGAGAATATTTTTTAAAGCTCATTTAAACTTATATTTGGAGGTTTCTGCCATAGTTTTCACCAGAAATGGTGCCCACATTAGTTCCTTAAAATAGACATAGAAAAGGAATTCACTGGCAATTTATTTACCCTTTTATAAAAGCCTTTGTATTATAAAATATTTCAAACATGAATAAAAATAAAGAATTGTTCACTGAACCTCATATAGCCATCAGCCATCATGTAGACGTAACAAATATTTTACCATTTTAACTTCATTAAAAAAATAAATTAGACATTATGACATTTCATCACTAAATCCATCAGCATGTATTTCTAAAAAAGACATAGTTTTACATAACACAACCACTTTTACAGCTAACAAAATAGTTTCTTAATATCGTACAATACTTAGATCATATTTAGACAACATTCAAATTTCCCCCATTAATACTCAAAATGTACTTTGCAGTTGTTAAACTGGGCCCCACAAAAGGTCTAACTGACTGCTTCATTTTGGTGGGGTTTTTTTGAGAGAGTTTTTCTATAGGGTACATATGTTCACCAGAGATGTATAGAGAGACAGAAAGCAAGAAAGCACCCCCCAGAGTGGATGGCTACACCGCAATCCCTTCTCCTCCATTCTCTTCCTGGGATCTTGGGCATGCACACACACAGGCCTTGCGTTATTTCAAGTTGCCAGGTCCAGGTCTTGAACTGCAGTCACCTACGTGGGAGTCCAGTGCCTTAACTACTATGCCACTTGCTGGCTTTCTTCCTCCCACCTCCCCTACCCCCACTCCATTTCTAAAGTTTAGTCTTGAAAATCCAGAACCGTTTTCGTCATCACCCCTGGTTGGTCTTCTTGTTTATTCATTTCATTTTGTTTTTGTTGTTACTTAAACAAACTTGCTCTGCTGTCTCATAAAGAATTCCCTAGTAATATAAAGAATGGTTTGAGAACACCACTCAAGGACTCATTGCAAATATTGTCATCTCTAAATATAACATCAGATTCATATTTTAACATCTAACTCTTATCATTTTGATTTGGGACATCAAGATTATAGTGTATGGGCAGAGAAACACGTAGGATTACCAGAAAAATGCCCGAAACTAACATACAAGTAGACTGATCCAGGTCTCCTTATATTTTGCAATCAAAGCCCCCATTTGGGATAGGAAGCTGCCTTGCCTTTGGAGCTGCTCAACCTGGAAAAGACATCACAATTTCCCTTCTGGCCTGGAGGAACACAAGCTTAATGTAGCTTACAGGAAGCCTGACTGCAGCTAGCTTGAACATCCCTGGAAGGGGTTAAAATGTGAAAGACCAGCACTTTCCTTTCAGGAGGCCCATCTTATCACAGACAACCGGGCAAGAGAAAACACTTTAAGCTAATGAGGTTTACAGCTAACCAGATCTGGATGAAGCGATTCAATGGACTCCACTCTGCAAGTCTCAATTCTTCTAAGATTCATTTATCTTAGAATGCTCACCACCGAAAGTACCCCCACCTTCACATTTCTCTGAGTATTAAGCTAAACAATAAATTCTCATCCTAGCTAGTTAATTATCGTTAACCCCCCCAGGCTGCTACAATATTATGTGTGTGCTCATTCAATTGCATTGTGAATTCGCTAACATTGAACAAGAAACAAATGAGAAGTATAAGGGAAAGAATGTTGCTAGGGAGATTTCTGTAAGGTGAAAGCCAAAGAACTCCTCCATGTATGGAAGGAAGAATTCCTAAGTCATGCAGTCGTTGAGCATCTGCTGATAGGGTCAGTGTGAATCCGTTTCCATGCTGGTCACAGGGATCTGGAAAGGATGAGGCTTTCCTTGCCAGGTCTGGGTTACGTGCCCACCCCTAAGGTCATGGGTAAAGTCAACCTCATCCAAATCTGAATCTAAGACTGGTGAACGGAGTATTCTCCAAGAAAAATCCAAGAGGAGCTCCCAGCCCAAGGGAGAATGGATCCTGGACAAGAAAAACAAACAGATGAGCAGGTAGGAAGCAGAGCGAAGGGCTCTCAGGGCTCCACACGTAGAGAACAGGTCATCTGGGTGCGTGTCCACTCTTCCCATTCGAATTCCTGAGTCCCCAACACTGAACTCACTAGCTTTGGCCTCTTTCCCAGTGGGGACTCATTCTCCCAGGACTCTGGATCTTTCAGGTTTGGCAAGCTTTCTGTGTATCTCCTCTCTCAGGCCGAAAAGGGTTTTTTTGAGAGAGTTTTTCTATAGGGTACATATGTTCACCAGAGATGTATAGAGAGACAGAAAGCAAGAAAGCACCCCCCAGAGTGGATGGCTACACCGCAATCCCTTCTCCTCCATTCTCTTCCTGGGATCTTGGGCATGCACACACACAGGCCTTGCGTTATTTCAAGTTGCCAGGTCCAGGTCTTGAACTGCAGTCACCTACGTGGGAGTCCAGTGCCTTAACTACTATGCCACTTGCTGGCTTTCTTCCTCCCACCTCCCCTACCCCCACTCCATTTCTAAAGTTTAGTCTTGAAAATCCAGAACCGTTTTCGTCATCACCCCTGGTTGGTCTTCTTGTTTATTCATTTCATTTTGTTTTTGTTGTTACTTAAACAAACTTGCTCTGCTGTCTCATAAAGAATTCCCTAGTAATATAAAGAATGGTTTGAGAACACCACTCAAGGACTCATTGCAAATATTGTCATCTCTAAATATAACATCAGATTCATATTTTAACATCTAACTCTTATCATTTTGATTTGGGACATCAAGATTATAGTGTATGGGCAGAGAAACACGTAGGATTACCAGAAAAATGCCCGAAACTAACATACAAGTAGACTGATCCAGGTCTCCTTATATTTTGCAATCAAAGCCCCCATTTGGGATAGGAAGCTGCCTTGCCTTTGGAGCTGCTCAACCTGGAAAAGACATCACAATTTCCCTTCTGGCCTGGAGGAACACAAGCTTAATGTAGCTTACAGGAAGCCTGACTGCAGCTAGCTTGAACATCCCTGGAAGGGGTTAAAATGTGAAAGACCAGCACTTTCCTTTCAGGAGGCCCATCTTATCACAGACAACCGGGCAAGAGAAAACACTTTAAGCTAATGAGGTTTACAGCTAACCAGATCTGGATGAAGCGATTCAATGGACTCCACTCTGCAAGTCTCAATTCTTCTAAGATTCATTTATCTTAGAATGCTCACCACCGAAAGTACCCCCACCTTCACATTTCTCTGAGTATTAAGCTAAACAATAAATTCTCATCCTAGCTAGTTAATTATCGTTAACCCCCCCAGGCTGCTACAATATTATGTGTGTGCTCATTCAATTGCATTGTGAATTCGCTAACATTGAACAAGAAACAAATGAGAAGTATAAGGGAAAGAATGTTGCTAGGGAGATTTCTGTAAGGTGAAAGCCAAAGAACTCCTCCATGTATGGAAGGAAGAATTCCTAAGTCATGCAGTCGTTGAGCATCTGCTGATAGGGTCAGTGTGAATCCGTTTCCATGCTGGTCACAGGGATCTGGAAAGGATGAGGCTTTCCTTGCCAGGTCTGGGTTACGTGCCCACCCCTAAGGTCATGGGTAAAGTCAACCTCATCCAAATCTGAATCTAAGACTGGTGAACGGAGTATTCTCCAAGAAAAATCCAAGAGGAGCTCCCAGCCCAAGGGAGAATGGATCCTGGACAAGAAAAACAAACAGATGAGCAGGTAGGAAGCAGAGCGAAGGGCTCTCAGGGCTCCACACGTAGAGAACAGGTCATCTGGGTGCGTGTCCACTCTTCCCATTCGAATTCCTGAGTCCCCAACACTGAACTCACTAGCTTTGGCCTCTTTCCCAGTGGGGACTCATTCTCCCAGGACTCTGGATCTTTCAGGTTTGGCAAGCTTTCTGTGTATCTCCTCTCTCAGGCCGAAAACCCTCATCTCCAATTCCATTTTTATAAGGTCCTGAATGGAAAGTTTTTTGGTCCTAATCCAGAGAAATATACCATACCTCAGCTAGCTAAGTTGTTGAGTCCAGGCTCAGTGGGAGAAATGATGCATTTTAAATTAGTTCTTCCAGAGGTAGGAGGCAACATAAGAAGCAATCAATGGGGCCAGCAGGTAGCATAGTGGTTAAGGTGCTGTTTCTCTGTTTCTCTCTGTCTTTCCAGTGAGTGCATGCACCCTATACCAAAAAATAAATAAATAAAATCTCTCTTTAAAAGAAAAAAGCAATCATTTACTTCATCAGTGAGAGATGAAATGGAGGCAGGGGGGTTGTAAAGCACTAGAACAGACGTGCCTTTCGGGTGAAAGGAGACCCCTCTCTAAGCTGTCCTAGCCAAGGAGGTTGCTCAATCTTGCCTTGTGACTCTTGCCTTCTCTTCCCCTCCTGCAGGCAGCTCAGTAGCAGAGGGGACACCTGGAAACATGGACATAAGTCAACACCAAGGCTCCTCTGGCCCTCCTAGGACCATTTATCAGAGCCTTCCAGTGAGGGTCACATGTGTGCTGAAAGATGCATGGCAAATATTAAAAGATATTAAATGTTAAAAATATGTAAAAGGAGAAAGAGTAGTGTTTGCAAGTAAATTTATGTTTATACAAAATATCTGTGGAAGCAGGCCTTTCCACTTTGGAGATTCTGCTAATTCATCACCTCGACAGTAATGTCTCGAGAAGCAAATCCATCAGGCGGCGACCATTACTTTTTAATAGACCACTCCATTTTCAGCAATCACACTAACAAAATCAGGGCATAGCCCAGCCTGCCTGCAGGAGATGCAAACCGGCAGATGCTTCACAAGTGCGCCCCTGCCCATGCAGAGGGCTTGCTCACAGGTCGTGGAGATGCAGAACAGGAGGGAATGTCAAGGGAACATCCTGTACGCAGATCTTCCAGATCTTGACGAACTCCTGTGGGGTGTCTGTACAACTCATGCTAAGTTTGCCTTTGTTTCTCAGAAAGTTGCTTTTGTTTTGCAGAACCTTGTTCCTGTTTTGCTCAGTAAGGTTCTGCTCAAGGTCCGGGTGTATGCCTTTGCTTTTAGATTATATAAGATGCTAAAACACATGATCTGGAGCACGTAGGCCAGAGTATGCTTTTAAAAATGCTTACCAACGGATACTAAGAGAGAGCCTTTCTAAAATTATTTTTGTCTCTGATGGATTTGTAAGGACACTGGAATATAATTGATTCATTCACTCATCTGATGACTACCTCCTCAATGGTGAGAATGGGGCAAGGTAATTCAGAATATGGATATCTGAAAGTCCTGCTCTCACATGGAGGGGAGACATAATTGGCCAACCATGCTACAGGTCAGAACTGATTAAGTACAAAACCAGAAATAGAAGTAAGAAGTTATGAGAGCATAAAGAAGTCATTGATTTACGAAGTTTCGTGTGAATCCAGAAAAGTTTCAGGGAGGGACTATGTTGGATCTTCACCTCAAAAGAGAGTTAGGAGTTATTCTTTTATTATTATTGTTATTTTTTTCTTTTGTTGACTTGTTTCAAAAGTAATATATTTGTACTGAAAAAAATGGGGGCTGAACAGTGGCCCAGAGGTAAAACGCTACATTCCGCAAGGCAGGCCTACGTGAAAGTCCCAGTTCACATCCAGAGACATCCCCAAGTGTGCTGGCCATGTACATGCCCATAATCCGGGGCTGACTGGAGCTGGGGTGGTTTACAGTACCAGGACCCTCTTGGAGATACTGACTCTCTATGTCTTGATCTCTCTCTCTCTCTAATTTATGGAAGAACAAAATAAACAATTTTTTTTAAGAAAAGAAAATATACATAAGCCCACCACTCACCTGTAACTACTATTGGTATTCTTTCTTTTTCAGAAATATAAGTTTTTTAGAAATGTGCATTCAAACTTTGTGATCTGCTTTATTACTTGATCTACCGTGTGTGTGTACATCTAATAGAATGAAGCTCTCCTGACAAACATATTCAGAAATATGAGACAGTGGTCAATTAAAAAATCAGTTACTGGGGGTTGGTCCCCATGGCCTAGTGGTTAAGAGAGCTGAATCCCACATGGCCAACTGTGGTTCGAATCCCAGCCACCTGTGGCTTTTAAAGCATGCTGATGTGTACGTGCATGCATGTGCATGTTTATGCCCAAAACCCTGAAAGGAGGGAGAGGCGGAAACAGATTGCAGCATAACCATGCCCCACTGGACAGTGCTTTCTCTCTCTTTTTGTCTCTCTGGCTTGTTCTGGTGAGCACACACCTCCTCTGAAAAAAAAAAATTAAAAAATTTGAAAATCAGTTACTGTGAAGAATGATCAATATGATAAAAAAAAAAAAAAATCACCTGTAACTACTATTGGTATTCTTTCTTTTTCAGAAATATAAGTTTTTTAGAAATGTGCATTCCAACTTTGTGATCTGCTTTATTACTTGATCTACCGTGTGTGTGTACATCTAATAGAATGAAGCTCTCCTGACAAACATATTCAGAAATATGAGACAGTGGTCAATTAAAAAATCAGTTACTGGGGGTTGGTCCCCATGGCCTAGTGGTTAAGAGAGCTGAATCCCACATGGCCAACTGTGGTTCGAATCCCAGCCACCTGTGGCTTGAAAAGCATGCTGATGTGTACGTGCATGCATGTGCATGTTTATGCCCAAAACCCTGAAAGGAGGGAGAGGCGGAAACAGATTGCAGCATAACCATGCCCCACTGGACAGTGCTTTCTCTCTCTTTTTGTCTCTCTGGCTTGTTCTGGTGAGCACACACCTCCTCTGAAAAAAAAAAATTAAAAAATTTGAAAATCAGTTACTGTGAAGAATGATCAATATGATAAAAAAAAAAAAAAAAGCCAGGAACACTCTAACTTAAAACAAAGCCATGCGCCTTCATCTACCTCCTTCTGATGAAAGGCCAAGGCCTTTTCTTTGGGGGGAGCTGGGGGAGTGCCATGTCAGCTTCTTACATAAGCCATCCTCTAATGCATTATGTACAAGTTCTAGTTTCAAATTCTTAAATGTGGGGGAAGACTTGAGAGATACGTGCAGAAAAATCTGAGTACAAAAACCTTCTAAGCCTTTACAGTTCTTTCTGGTCTCTTCATGGCCAGATGTGTTTAATTTCATCACCGTTGTTGGTGACTAGTGTTTATCTGGTGTTCTGCTCTGCTGTAATAGCCACTGCAATGAGCCTCAGCAGGTGTGTAACCGTATGCCCTCATCAGCTGAAGCAGGGAAAATGGAGACAGAAGTCACCAACAGCCAAGTCACTCAGGCTGCCCTGGGCTTCCATCAGCACTTCTTATACGTGAAATCCCTTAAGTTGGTTAAAAGTAGCTCCTGATTGGTCACAGCAGCACAATGGTGACACAACACTCCATGGTACTGGAATCACATGGGAAGGTTCCAGGGTCACGTCCCGAGATCTCTGTGTGCTCACTGGGCACATGCATGCCTGTGATCTGGGCTCCTGGAGGCTAGGAGTAAATTGCAATATGAAGACCTCATTGGGAGTGCCAGTCTTGCTCACTTTGTTTCTCTCTCTTTCTCATGGAAAGAAATACATTTTTAAAAGTATACTTTCTAGGGGCCAGCAGGTGATGTAATGATTAAGGTGTTGGACTCCCACATGGTTGGCTGTGGTTCGAGTCCTGGACTTGGCAGCTTGAAACTCACACAGGCTGCATCTGTGTGGATGCCCCAAATCCCAAGAGAATGGAGAAGAAGGGACTGTAGTGTGACCAGACCCCCAGGGGGTGATTTCTTGCTTTCCCTCTCTCTGTCTCTCAGCCAAGTGCATATGCCCTATATAAAAAATCTGAAACTGAAAAATAAAATAAAATAATTTCTACTATGTATGACAAACCTCTTTCTATGTCATTGTATTAGTTTTCCATTGTTATAACAAATCACCACAAATTTAGCAACTTACTGCAAAACCTACATTTATCTTGCAGTTTTATAAATCAGAAGTTCAGGTGGATTCAATTGCATTCTCACAAGGCCAAATTCAAGGTGTTAGCTAACTGGAAGTTCTAGGGCAGAACCTGCTCCCAAGCCCATACGGGTTCCTAGCTTAATGTAGTTCCTTGCAGTCACAGGCCTGGGGTCACCATTTCCGTGCTGGTTGTCACCTGGGGACTACTCTCAGCTCCTAAAGGCTACCCATGTTATGTAGCAAGTGACCTTCCTCCATCTCCAAGTGAGCAGTGGCATGCAGATCTGCCCTCATGCTTCAAAGCTGTGATTTCCCCTTCTGCTGAAAGACTCTACTTTTAAGCGGACTCATGTGATTAAGTCTATAACTTATCTTTAAATTAACTGTGGGGGACCAGGTGGTGGCACAGTGGTAAAATATGACACTGTGCAAGGTTGACCCAAAAGGCTGGATCCAGGTTTTTGTCTTGAGTGCACTGCGCATGTGCATGCCCCTGATCCAGGCTGCTGAAGCTGGGATTGCGTGCAATGTCTAGACCCTGCCAGGAGTATTGTCTCTCCCCACCTTGTTCATGAAATGAATAAATAAACTTTTTTAAAAAGTCAACTGTCCCACATTAAACTCAATCCTGGGAGTGATTGCTTATCATACTAATGGGTACTTAGGGTTAGAGCATGGAACCTTGGAATCTGTTTTAGAATTCTGCCTACCAAAGTCTTAAAATGGGGATAGGAGGAAAGACCTTTCCAGGCTAAATGGAGATTATAAGCAAAGACTTAAGGGAATGACAAGACTTTGTATGAGCTGCCTGGAGAACAGCAACCCCCTTCACCCAAGCTGAGACCCCCTCTGCTTTCAACAACAGCTAAAAACAAAAGAGAGAGAGCATGAAAAGTTAAATCACACTAAATGTCCAAATGTTTCCTTGGGTTGCATCCCAATTATTATTTTTTAAAGTTATTGCCATAGGGTACATGCGTTCACCAGAGAGAAACAGTGAGAGAGAAAGTGAGAAGTCACTCCCGGAGGGGATGGTCATGACACAAATCCCTTCTCTTCCATTATCCTCCAGGGATTTGGGGCTTGCATGCACACATGCCCGGCATGATTTTTCAAGCCATCATGTCCAGGACTCGAACTGCAGTCAGCCATGTGAGGGTCCAGTGCCTTAACCACCATGGCACCTGCTGTTCCCTGCATCCTAATTACTAGTTTAAGAAATGATGAGCTAACAATCTAAATAAGTATCATCACATTCTTTCCCCAGAGAGAAAAGTAAAAACTTGGAAATGATATCCATTTGTCTACTGGCAAAGAATGGAATAATAATGTCAACGTGTACCCACTTTCCGACCATTCAAGTAGAAACAAATGTAAATAAGAATTCCCAAGGCTAGCAGATAAAAGTGATATGGTCGAAAATGGCCAAGTAAATGAGTGCAACTCATTAAGGATACAAATTCATAATATGCTAAAAGGATAACAATATTCATACCCTGTGACCCTACTTTGAAGACTTTATCCCAACAAGAAAACCCAAAAGAATTCTTTTTTAAATTATGCAATAAAGACACAGTTTGTAGCAATATTTATCTACTATAATTTTTTTAATCTAAATGTTCATAAATGAAAATGGCTAGGTAAATTGTAGTCTGACCATTCAATGGAACATTATGCAAATATTAGCTTTTTAAAAATAATACCCAGAGGGCATGTGTGCTCGCCAGAGTGATGGGGGTGGGGGAGAGAAAGCACCCCCTAGCCCAGTGGGGCATGCTCAAGCCACAATTCCTTCTCCATTTCTCCATCCTGTCAGGGTCTGGGACACACAGGCACGTGTACCTGGCTTGTATGTTTTTCAAGCTGCTGGAGGTAGGATTCAAATGGCAATTGACCATGTGGGATCTGGCTCCCTTAACCACCAGGCTATGGAGCTGACCCAGATATTAGCATTTTTAAAAAAATATTATTTATTTAAATTTTATTTATTAATATTATTATTTTTAAATTGGCTATAGGACACATGGGCTCACCAGAGAGAGACAGAAGGAGAGAGAGAGGGAGAGAAAGGGAAAGTGAGAAAGTGAGAAAGTGAGAAAGCAAGCTGCCAGGTTCATTATAATGAAATACTGAGAAACATATATGACATCTTATGTTGAAGCACAGAATACCGAATCATATCTATCCTATTATGATGGCTGTACAAAAAAATTTCTGCATAAACGATAAGGGAGGGAACTTGAAAATCAAAACAATTTGATTAAAATTGTGGGTGAACTTTTTCTTTCACTTTGATTTATAATAATAGTGCTATGAGGTTGTTTGTGCAATAAATAATAATGATAGTAAGCTTTAAAAAAGTCATATATGAACTCCTAAAGACTGACTACTGTGAATGTCACTGCACTCTCACTGGTTTTAAAAGGACCAGGGACAGTTAATCAAACAAAATATAGATTACAAGTCAGGGCCATTGTAAAATGAGCCCTCACCTCTGAGCTCAACGCTCCAAGCAGCTTGGCAGAAGGAAATTGCAAGTACATTTCCCTTCTCTGCCTTTCTCATTGTACTTTAAGGAAATGAGCACGCATGGTTTTGAACATTGTGATCTCTGCCATGTTCAGTAATGAGGGATGCGAGGAGGCTAAGGGAATTGATACAATTCATAATTC
>NW_006159553.1:1611856-1638701 GCF_000334495.1 Tupaia belangeri chinensis
AGAGTGTATTTGTTAAATACCGTGAAGAGGGACTAAAGTCTCCTTATTCACACCTCTTACCTACAGAGTTATTTATTAAAATTGGCTTTGTTTTTCACTCATCATTTGGTATTTCTGATTAGAAATATCTCTTAAATGAATTCACTTTCTCTTTTCTTTTTTTTCAGTTTTTGCTATAGGACTCATACACTCACTGGAGAGGGAGAACATCAGTGTGGGGGAGAGGAAGGGAATAAGAAACCATCCCCAGGGGGGTGGTCATGATGCAATCTCCTCTCCTCTATTCTCCTCTTGGGATTGTGGGTATGCACATGCATGCACCCAGTGTGTTTTTCAAGCCACTGAGTCCAGGACTCAAACCACACAATCAGCCGGAATCTAGCTGACTTAACCTCCACACCACTTGCTGGTCCCACATAATTCGTTTTTTAAGTCTATTTTTCAATATATATATTTTATTATCTTTTAAATACAATTTTGATTTTTTAAAGCTTATTTACTTCTCCTATGAACAAGAGAGACAAAGAGAGAGACCAAGAGACAGAGAAACAGCACTTCCAACTGGTTTCCAACACTGCCATCTACCCCCAGCCCTCGCCAGCCCCCCGGGATCACAGGCACATGCATCCCCAAGGCCCTCGGGGAGGTCTTCACACTCACACCCGGAACCCTCCCCTGTCCACCACCATCTGGCCCCTGGATTTACATTTCTAACCTGATGCTGTTTTCCACTGCTGGAAAGTGATTTAAAAAACAAACAAACCAGGAACCAGCAGTTAGCGTAATGGCTATGTCGCTGGACTCCCACGTAGTCGACCGCGGTTCACGTCCCGGACCCGGTGGCTTAAAACTCAGGCCGGGCGCGTGTGCGTGCGTGCCCAAGATCCTGAGAGGAGAATGGAGGAGAACGGATTGCGGCGTGACCATCCCCCCTGGGGGGTGATTTCTCACTTTCTGTCTCTCTGTCTCTCTCTGTCTGTCTGGCGAGCGCACGCGCCCTATAGTGAAAAACCTCTCCAAAAACAAACAAACAAACAAACCAAAAGTACACAGTACTTAGCCAAAAGCTGACACAAACTTACTTGTCCCTTCTACTGTATAGAGTTTATCATTAGCAAATGCACAACAGCATCTATCTTTCTGTCCTAAGGTGAAAGCTGTTCCACTCTGTTTTGCCAGTAATTTGCACTTTTCTGTAATGGGACTTGTACCAGGCCACCCAGAATCTGGAGTCCGCAAACCCACCAGAGGGCCCGTCACGGTGGAGAAGCCTGCAGTTTCCATTAAGGTCGGCGACTGATCAGGTCGCACTGGCCTGTCTGCCCCACACTGGCGTCTAATTCCCTATGGTTTTCATTTTCACCAAAGAAGCAAATATGAGGGTGCCATTTTATCAGCACACTTAAATTCCTCCACTAGTCAGTAGCACCCAGGAAAACTATCTCGTCTCCTTCAGCTGTAGGGGAGCTACTGCAAATCCTTTAAATTGTCATATTATCCTCTCATTTGCGTCTGTTTTAGCAAAGCAAATGATTAAAAATTAAACTTTCATTTAGACACATAATTATTTTAAAGGATATCAGGGCTTCGTGTTAAACAAATTTACCTCAGCAAACAAAATGAGGATTTCGAATTTCGATTGGAGAGCTAATGAAATAACCATAATTTGGTTAGGTGAATCAACCTATATCATCCTATTTATTTCAACAGATTTCTTTCCTCATTTATTCAGTTGTCATGTATGTAGCTGTGTTATTTATTCTTTCAGTAAGTGTCTTAGTTGTCATTCAGAATGAATCAGAGAAACATTTTTGTTTTAAATCAGGATGAAGATTTTCTCTCTATATATGTAAATTAATTAACGTGATTTCTCTCAGAGAATAGAAGTTTATAAATTACAAAAGTAGCAATAATACTCCTCTGAATTTCTAATCCTCAATTATTCCCCGTGTCACAAGAAATAACTGCATGGCGGGAACCAGCAGTTAGCGTAATGGCTATGTCACTGGACTCCCACGTAGTCGACCGCGGTTCGCGTCCCGGACCGGGTGGCTTAAAACTCACGCCGGGCGCATGTGCGTGCGTGCCCAAGATCCCGAGAGGAGAATGGAGGAGAAGGGATTGCGGCGTGACCATCCCCCCTGGGGGGTGATTTCTCGCTTTCTGTCTCTATGTCTCTCTCTGTCTGCCTGGCGAGCGCACACGCCCTATAGTGAAAACCTCTCAAAAAAAAAAAAAAAAGAAAGAAAGAACTGCATGGCTCAGTCATTCTGAACAACTGAGATAAACTAGGTTAGCGTTATGAGTTGAAGAAGGCCAATGCTAGCCCAGTGTCTCAAAAGGTGGAACGAATGAATGGATGGATGAACCTTGGTAGGCAGCCTTCTTTATCATCCCTGGTGATCCCTGCCTGGGATCCTTACTCTTGTGTCATCCTCTCCCTTGGATGTGGGCTGGATCCGGTGACCTCTCCCTTAGGCCTAGAAAATGGTGCTAGTGAAGGAATGTCCTCTCTGAGAGGAGCTTACAAAAGACTAACTTCCACCTTGCTCACATTCCTTCTTTGATATGCTCAGAGAAAGCTGCCCTGGCTTCAGGTGCCCTGTAGGTTTCCTCCAGCCAGTAGCCCGAGAGGCACTGAGACTCAGTCCAGCAGTTTGCAAGTGACTGAACCCTCCCAACCACCACGTGGGTGATTTGGGGAAGTGAACTGTCCCCAAGTGGAGCCTTGTGTGCCTGCAGCTCCAGCCCACATCTTGACTGCAGCCCACGAAAGAATTCACAGTAGAGGTCTCTCCTAAGCTGCACCTGGATGCCTGGATTCGTGAGCTACAGAAGCCAATTATTTTTTAAGCCAATTATTTTAGGGTCACTTGTTACACAGCAATAGATAACAGATAGATTCATGCATGGCAGAGCATCTCTCTCATGGATACATTCCTATTGAAACACCTGGACTCCATCTAGCAGCTAACCTGAATTCTTTTGCAAGATGAATTTTAGTCCATGCTAAAGTACATGCTGATCTACTCAACAGTCCAGGCAGTCAGGCACCACAGGGTTGATACCAGGAGCCACCGGGGAGATCACGGCAGGTACACAATGGACGTGCCACTCCCTTGTCTCTTCTGTTTAAGACTGTACCCCTCCCAGCCCAACAGGCCTACTAGATTTTATTAAGGGTAGGGGTAGGTGTAGTAAGGGGTTGATGGTGGGTGAGCCTTCCCTTAAATTGAGGGATATGGACCAAGAGTACAACAGAAATCACATATATTAATACTATATATTTACATATATAAAAGTTATAAGCAGTCCAGTCCCATTGTCTAGTGGTTAAGGGAGCTGAATTCCACATGACTGACTGCACAGTTAAAATCTTTGCCCCAGCAGTTTGAAAAGCACATTGAGGGCCAGCAGGTAACATGGAGGTTAAGGTGCTGATCCCACATGGCTGACTGTATGGTTTGAGTCCTGGAATCAGTGGCTTAAAAGTTATGCCAAGTGGGAACCAGCAGTTAGCGTAATGGCTATGTCACTGGACTCCCACGTCATCGACCGCGGTTCGCGTCCCGGACCCGGTGGCTTAAAACTCACGCCGGGCGCGTGTGCGTGCATGCCCAAGAACCCGAGAGGAGAATGGAGGAGAAGGGATTGTGGTGTGACCATCCCCCCTGGGGGGTGATTTCTCGCTTTCTGTCTCTAATGTCTCTCTCTCTCTCTCTCTGTCTGGCGAGTGCATGCGCCCTATAGCGAAAATCTCTCCAAAAAAAAAAAAAAGAAGTTATGCCAAGTGCATGTGTGTGCTCATGCATGCCCAAGACAGCAAAAAAAGAATGGAAGAGAAGGGACTGTGGTGCAGCCATCCCCCTCCCAGGGGGTTGTGATCTCTCATATTATCTCCCTCTGTCTCTGGTAAGATACGAGCCCTATAGCAAAACTAAAAATATATAACTATATAAACAAACATTTTATATTATATATGAGAGCTATTATATAATATGATAATATAGATAATAATATAACATACTATAATAATACATAGATACGTATAGATAGATACGAGCTAACACTCAACGAGCAATTACCATGCACAGGGCACCGTGCTCTCTGTTTCCCCGATGACCTCACCAAATCCCAGGGACAATCTGCTGGGCGGCAACAAGACAGTCAGAGCAGGAAGCAGAGGTCCTGAGGGGTTAATTCCTTGCCCCAGCAAGCGACAGAACAAGGAAGCCAGCATCGTCCAGGATAGTATGTTCCTTCACTGATCCCCTTGGCCAAAGGCATTTCAGATGAACCTGGTAGAGCTTGACTTCAAGGTCTTCTCCTTGAAAGAATCTACACCCTGAGAGAGAGAGATGTGAACTGCACTAGTCCACAGATCTTCTTGGCAGCCGCTCTCTATTCTTTTTTCTTTTTTAAAGTTTTTTTCTATAGGACATGTGTGATTGCTGGAAAGAGACAGACTGAGAGAGAGGGAAAGTGAGAAATCTCCTCCCGGGGGGATGGCCATATCACAATCTTCTCTGCTTTCCTCTCAGGATCTTGGGCACACATACACACACACACACACACACACACACACATGTGCCTGGTGTGATTTTCAAGTCACCAGGTCCAGGACTCAAACCACACAGTCAACTATGTGAGAGTTTAGCACCTTAACCTCCATACCACCTGCTGACCCCTGATGACTCTCTGTTCTTTACACCTGCCTCTGCCCCAGCCAGGGGACAGAGCCGAGCCCTTGACCAGCCCTTCTGGTACTCACCAGAACCCCCTTCTAGAGCCAACTGGCTAAGAAATCCAGGGAAGGTTATCTATCCCCTCTTGTCTCACATGTCACATCCACCACCTGGGCAGGGGGGAGATGGCTTCATTCATCTAACACACAGGCATAACTGGTCTTCAAGAAAATGTCCATTCACTTCTCACAGAGGTATTCATTTCATTTTTCAACCACAAAAAAATTATATATCCTATTTAAGATACAGGTATATACAAAATTTATTCATAAGTCCAATGTTTAGGATAGGCTACTAGTCCATGATTTATAATATTCAGCAGAGGGATCCTAACAAGGGGGCTAAATTACTTTCCTGATAAGAAAGTGAACAGTGATGATATAGTTCTGCCTGGCATCTAGCAGGCATCCAACAAACACTTAATGGAGGGGGGAAAAGTAAAGCTTAGATTATACACTAAGATCTATCTAACTAGATTAGCTACTATATATGTAAATTTTATTAATAGTAATATTTACACAATATTTATTAATATTGCTGTCCTCCACGGAATGTTTTATTATTTTTTTCTTTCTGAAAAAGAAAGATTTTTGTTATACAGCACATGCACTCTCTGGAAAGACAGAGACAGAAAGGAAGAAATCATCCTGTGGGGGTATGGCCATACTATAATCCCTTCTCCTCCATTCTCCTCTCAGGATTTTGGGCACTCACGCACGTGCAACTGGCATGAGTTTCAAGCTGCCAGGTCCAGGACTCAATCCACAGTTGACCACATGTGAGTCCAGCATTTTAACCATTACGCCACCTGCTGGCTCCTCCACCTCCCAGTAAACTAAACTTTAAGTTGCATCAGGGACCGTGCTTGTTTCATCCACTAGGACTTAGAACAGTACCAGACACATAAAGCCTCCATAAACACATATTCAAATATATATATTGAATATCCCTAAATCTCAGGCACAGTGCTAGGCACTCAACTGTTCCATTATTCGAATGAGTCCTTCATTTCCCCAGAAGGACAGTTTAATGAAAAGAACATCCAGCTAAGAGTCAGAGATCAAGGGCTCTGACCCTGCTTCTGCACTGGCTCTGTGGCCTTAGGCAAGTCACTTAACCTCTCTGAGCCAGAATTTTCTCATCAGTAACATCATCTAGTAATACTGCCCCAACTATTTCATAAAGGTGCTATGAGGGCCAAGTGAAATAATAGCTTACTTTTTATTATGTTAATAATTGGTTATCTTCATCCGCACTAGAATGTAAGTCTCACTGACATCAAGGGGGCCCACTGTCCAACCACCAGCTGTACTGTGGCCTTGGGATGGCCACCCCAAAATGGCCAGAGGTGGGAAGACTCTTAATCTCCGCTAGATCCTTCATAATGTGATCTTTCTAGATCATCCCCTGCTCAATCTGTTTCTACCACCTCTACCAAGTGCCATTGCTTCGTGTGAGACACATCCCAAGAATGCCTGTGAGGTGATTTTAGTGGCAGGGGGACACGTTATTAAATTGATTCTCTTTCCATCCTTCATATTACTCAAAGAGAAAGGCTCATTTGGAGGTTGTCTCTGACACCGCTTAAATAACTTGCTAGAATCTGATTTTAAGAAAGAGAGAACAAGCCTTAGGCTCAACTGTAGCGGGCAACCGGATCAAACCAGAATTTAATAGTATGGTTTGATTTTCAATATACTCGCTTATGGCAAGCAATACTGTTTTGCCATTTATGATAAGGATATAAAAATTTCCTTCCATTAATAAAAAAAGTGTGTAGCTTTGAATAAAATGATTAAGCCTCGGGCCTGTCACCTGGGGGCTAGTTTTCCCCCATCACCCCAGCCTCCTCCTCCCAGTATCTTCTCGCCACTGTGGAGCTCCTCTCTGCCCAGCAGTGGGGCCAGCACCTGGGCCTAGCCTGACTGGGTCACAGTTTCCCTGACTCAACCCACTCACACCCCCTCCTTGGCCAAGCCTGAGTATTGGTGGACTTGGGCCCATGGAGCTTCCACCCCCTACCCCAGCACTCTGCCATGTAAGAACGACATCACTCCTATCCAAACCACATGGCTTGCAGGAAGTGACCCATTTCCAAGGGGACAAATCCAAGAATGATGGCAGTGGAAGTCACGAGTACCACGGTTCAGCGGGTGACAGGCTCCTCCTGCCCACTGGCCTCCACCTCTTCACTCTGGCCCTAGTCAAGGGATGAATCCAGACCCAGGGGTGTGAGAGTTCTGCAAGAGACACAAACAAGGGACCGTCCCCAGGCCAGTGCAGAGTGGGAGCTATAACCAGAGGAGGTGTGACCGTTCCAGGCCAGCTGAAGGGCCCCACCAGAGCCAGGACAGGAACAGGGCCCCTGCTCACAGGAGGCTCCCTGAAGTCCAGCGGCTGCACGCACCTAGTGTCCTCGCCCTCGACCTCCTGAGAACTCAGGCCGATTTGGACTCTTTAGGTCCCACTGGCTGGCAATATCGGTTTCACAACACACATCTAAGGATCGAATGCAGAAGTGGTGGAGACAGAACTAGACTGTCCCCTTGGGGAAGGAGTGGGGCGCTTCTGCCAGGGTCCCAGATGGTGCAGAAAGAAAAGCCATTAACTAGGAATCAAGAGAACAGCAGGTCAATTAGCAGTGGGCCCCTGATGCGAGAGGGCCACCAAAGTGGTGTCCAGAGGCTGAGTAGGGACACCTCTCAGTGTGCACCATCAACAGGGACCCCACAACCCAGGGACCCCAACTTCTCATGGACTCAGAGCCGCAATGTGTACAACTGACTTGGCTGCAGGGACGTCTCTTCTCCCCTGGGAGTTCCTGGGTATCTCCCCATCACAGCCTGGGATCTACTTTTCTTAAAAAAGAATTATTATCATTATTATTAGTAGTATTTAATTTGACTAGAGAGAGACAAAGAGACACAGAAAGGAAAAGTAAGAAAACAAGCTGCCAGGTCCAGGACTCCAGTCACAGCTGGCCATGTGGGAGTCCAGCACCTTAACCACCATACCACCTGCGAGTCCCCTACAGATTTTTCGTAAAGAGCTCAGCAATCTGGAGCTGATCAGCCAGCTTGGTGCACAGCTTTTCTCCCCTTTTCAATGCTTTTCTCAGTATAGTCTTCTCTATCCCATCCCCAATGTTTTCCTTAAGTGCATTTAGTTGAAGGAGAAATTGACCCACAGAAGTCTCTGCAATGTACCCAAGTCAGTATTTGAACTTCCTAATGGCCATAGCAATGCCCTCAGGGCCCTGCTTCTAATAAACCAAACCTCCAACGTAAAAGAAAACCATTTTCTCACCCTGTCAACAACTTTAAATGGAATCTCAACCAGAAGGCACTGCTTGGACTATGGGACTCCTAACTGTGCCTCCCAGGCCTGCGACCTGAGGCCTTCAACCTCCAGCTGAAGGAGCTAAGGGAGGTGCAGGCTGGGACAGGCTGAGCCCGTGGACTCATTTTGCAGAGAGGAAAGTGAAGCTCCTGGGGATGAATGACTTGCCCAAGGTCCCCCTCCTCTGTGTGCCTTGGAGTTTGGTCCAGAATCCTGGACCGTGGGTACCTCTTCCCAGGCCCCGTAAAGAATCTCACTGGGATATCAGTGATTTTAGTCACGACTCAATTTAGAGAAATCAGCCACCGAGTGACTAATTTTCAGTCCGTGGCTGTGTCAACCACTCAGCCTTTACAGGCCACTTGAAGGCAGTGGCCATGTCCGCAAGGTCGCTTTAAAGATCGTGTTTGTTATCGAGTCTCCGTGGCAAAGGCTACAGCACTGGTAGGTTTTCCTGCAAGGGAGCAAATCTCAGTGCTATCTGGCACTCAAGTGGGTGCACTTTACATAGGCTGTGTCTGCCCACGTGGCACCGGCACCATTGTGAGCCTAGCACCACGAAAGTGTGTTTCCTTGCTTATATTTTCTAGTGCAGGTTTTCTCCTTTCCAATGTCCTTGGATTTAAAGCCTAAAGAGAGCATTGTAATCCGAACTCATGATGACAGTGTCTATTTCCTTCCCGGGTGTGAGAAATGGGAAAGGCCATACTCATACACTAATGCTATAGAGTTTCAAATGGAGTGTCTGTCTGAGCCCGAGATTTAGAACATCTTCACCAACTCTCCAGTCTTCCCCTGGAAGAAAAACTTCTGTTCTCCTAAGACCTGCTTCTTAGGTAAAAAAAAAAAAAAAAAAAAAAAAAAAAAAAAAAAACTTATTTTTCTTTTTTATTTTCTCTCTTTTCTTTTTTTTTTTATTTTTTTTTTTTTTTTTAGTTTTACAATAGGGTGTGTGTACTCCACAGAGGGAGAGAGAGAGCGAGGGAAAGTGAGAACTCACCCCCTCCCAGGGGGATGGCTATGCTGCAATCCCTTCTCCTCCATTCTCCTCTCACGACTTTTGGCATGCACGTGCATGGTATTAGGTATGATTTTCAAATCGCTGGACCCGGGACTCAAACCACGCAGTCGGCCATGTAGGATCCAGCATCATAACCTCCACATCACCTGCTGACCCAAAATCTTCCTGTTTCTTTGGCTGCATTTCTTCTTTGTATTACCTTGATTATGTGGGTAAAAACTAAATGTACTAATAAAGAAATACCAAGATGTCATGAAAGAAACAAGAAAAAATAAAGACAAAGCATCTAAGGTTAAAAACTACATTAAATGAAGACCCATAACCTCTAGGCAATGAAGAATACAGCTTTCACCTCCCCAGGGTTTAATGAGTATCTCTCATGTGCCAAGTTTAGTGCTAAGCACTGGAGAACAAAACAGACGCTGTCCCTGCCTCCAGGGAGCACAGAACAGTGAGGAAGACAGGCTGGAAGCCAATAGTTACAAATTGTGAAGTAAGCCATGCAGAAGCCTATGGGAACATACACCAAGAGGATCTAACCCAATCTGAGGTCAGAGAAGTTTCCTCAAGGAAGTGAGTTTCAGCCAGGTTGCAAAGGAGACAGCTAGGCAGGGGGGAGACAAGAGCACTCCAAGTAATAGGAGTGTATGGGGAGTCCGCAGGAGGAGGGCCTGGCAGACTGGAAGAACTAAGAAGATTCTAGAATGACTAAAGGGGAAAGATCAGGAATGGAGTGGCTCCATGACCTTGGAGAGGTCCCAGCCTGTCAGCTGACACGATCTTTGCCACGGGACCCTAGCCCAGGAGCATAGACCACAGAAGGTCAGCTCCATGAGCAGAGCCAAGCCTGCTTTTGTTTACTGTACCTGACATACTCGTTAGCCCAGCACTAGCCTCTAGTAGGTGTCCTAAACTGCAGTTGTTCTGTATTATTGCCACAAATTCTGCTGCATGCCAAGCCTCCTTCCTCTCTCTTCCCTTCTCCCCCTTCAAAGTAAATGTTGCCCTTGTTTCTTGCATTTCCCTCTTCTTGAGTTGAAGATCATTGATTCACAAAGTTTCTCTCTACCTTCCAAAGTCTTCCCATTTGCCATATAATGCATTTAACAATTCTCTTCAGTGCCTGACAGAAGGGAGAACTCATTCAGGTCACTGAGGAGAACAAAACTCCAGGGCACTGTTGCTTCTTCAATCTTAAATCCACTCACTCTAGGGTAGTTCAAATCTAGGCAGGACTGGTGGGTATTTATGCAACCAACTGGCAAAATGAGGACTTTCTAGTTTGTGCTTTAAGTGACAGACAATTTATACCCCCAAGGGAGTGTTCTAATTCATCATTAAGCTCCTCTTCATTGATTACGATGCCAAAGCTTGAGGCGGCACACGGAATATGATATATACCCCAAGTGCCAGATTGGTTCCTCTGAGACTAGAAAAGCATTTTGAAATCATGTTCAAGGCTGATATACACACGATTTTGAGTTGTCAAAGCTCATCTCTGCTATGGCAGAAATCACCAATAGTATTGGCTACACACACACAAAAAAGAAAGAAATCAGCACCTGTAACTCTCCAGACACTCCTACATGCTGAATTTTGTCTTGTTTTTCAAACAGTTTGGATTTCAGGAGACCTTCTAAGAAACCTACTGAACAAGAAATTCATCCTGAAGGTTTATTTGAATTGTTTATTTGAACTCCTCAGCTGTTGGGACAATCACTCTTTGCTTTAATACCCAACTAAAATAACCCACCTCATCATCCCAGAATAATGGCTTCCCCAAGATGTCAAGCCTATCCCCTTGCTCCAAGTTCCTGCTCAGAGTGATGTTTTTGGCTCCTTCTCCTTAGCAAAGTCATTTCCCTTTCATTTACCAGGTGTCACTAAGCCCAGTTTCTGTGTGTATTAGACCTTTACAGAATCTGTAATTAACAAAGGGTGATTATAGCCTGGAGCTGGGGGCGGGGTGTGTGTGTGACACACTTCAAACTGAATGTTTAATGTGGATAGTTGCTGAAAAGTCATAAATGTCCCCAGACTGAATACCTATCACAGGTTATAGTCTTTTTAGGCCTTTGGTCACTTGCCCTGTGTCTCTCAACTCCCAAGAGCTTCCCCTATATTCACAAGGCAACTATAGATATTTCATATCCTCAAAGAGCAATTATTTTTTCCCTGTTGCATGTTTACTGGAAACTCTTCAGAAAGAGGAGCCTGCCTTTAGTTTGCTTTTTTTTTCTTTTACTTTATTTTTAAAATTCATTTCTTCCATGAGAGAGATATTAAAATCAAGAGGTACCCCAAATGAGGTCTTCACCCTGTGATTCACTCCTGGCCTCAGCCATCGTGAAGGTGTCCAGCATGTACAATGAGCCCTCAGGATAAAAGTCTGGGACCTGGGACCAGCAGATGGTGTAATGGTTACATTGTTGGACTCCCACACAGTCAATCACGGTTTGAGTCTTAGACCCGGCAGCTTAAAACACACACCAGGTATGTGTGCTTGCATGCCCAAAATCCCAAGAGGAGACTGGAGAAGGGATTATGGCATGGTCATCCTCCCTGGGGAGTGATTTCTAGCTTTTTATCCCTCTAGTGAATGAATGTGCCCTATAGAAAATTTCTAAGAAAGAAAGAAAGAAAGAAAGAAAGAAAGAAAGAAAGAAAGAAAGACCAGTACCTTCCCATGTGGGTCACCTGCAGCCTCCGACTTGGATCAGCCCACTGTACTCTGTTCCTCGACCCTAATGAAAGACCATTCATATTCTTCAGGGCATGGTGCAAAGAAAGGGTTTGCTCCTGCACAGAGCAGACAGGACTTTCCCTTCACCTTTTGGTTTCTACTTGCTGAGATACATGCAGGAGTGTTGACGATAAAGTAGAGCATATTATTTACTGAAGCAGAGCCACCAGAAAGGCAGTGGAAGCACATGCTTTGTAACAGGTTAGTAAATTGTCAACAGTTTTGAATTATACATCATAGGGCCACTTACAAAAAATAAATAAATAAAATTAACACCAAACTTCACATGTTCCAAGGATCACAGGAGTCAAATGCATGTAAATCAAAAACTCAGGTACATTGACAAAGAAGGAGCTTGGAGTAGGTGTTGGTACAGCAGCCTGGGGAGTGATTTCTAGCTTTTTATCCCTCTAGTGAATGAATGTGCCCTATAGAAAATTTCTAAGAAAGAAAGAAAGAAAGAAAGAAAGAAAGACAGACAGACCAGTACCTTCCCATGTGGGTCTACATCATTACAGAGCACTGTGTAACCACAGCACTACTGGCTGGCCCAAAAAGCTTGTCTTTAGAAGTCAAAAACTACAACTTCTGTTTCAAATTTTTAACAGTTCCCTAGATCTCAGAGTCTTCCTGCCCCTCCACTTCTCTCATCCTTTGAGAATGATAATTTACCAACCCTAAAACTACCATTTTATGAGAACTTTCTAGGTGACAAGTACTTAACAAGTCTTGTTTCACTGAATTGACATAATCACTCTACGTGACAAAAATTACCCCCTCCATTATATGAACTGTAATCGTTAGAGAACTAAAATTTGTTGAGCACCTACTATGCACCAAGCTCTGTGCTAAGCACTTTGCCTGTATCATCTGGCTGAGTCTTCACAACTCTGCCATCCTCATTTAGCAGATCAAGAAACTGAGGCAGAGAGAGGTGAAATGATGGGCCATTTCATCCAAACAAGAATGGAGCCTGGTCTCCATGACTCCTATGCCTGTGATTTGTCACTCTACCATAGAGCTTCGGAATGACTGAGCTCCTGGAATTTCAGGAAAATTACCTGAGAAGACCATGAACCATGGTCTTCATGAACTAGCTCAGAACCAGCCCAGGGAATGCTCAGAAAAGCCCTGGGTAACTTGAGGGATACTTGCTCTAGATTCTCCTACAAACACTCCCAGGAGCACCACTCTTAGTACAGAGGGTTTGGTCCTCACTCTGGATCTTTTCTTGGTTATTCTGCATCCCCTAAGATGGTTCAGTTGACAAAGTACCCATCAATTAAAGAAGACCATACTTGCTGAGAATGCAGTGTGAAACAGTAATGGAAAGAAAGAAGAACGAATAGTAACTGGCAAGAAAAACCTGGACTTTTTTCTAACAAAATTCCCGCAAGTATGGTCCCTAATTCTCTTGGATCTCTTTGAAGTGGTCTGTGGCACTGAAGGGACCCTGCTATCCTTGAGAGATATGAGGACTCCCATGTATCTCCCACATAAGCTAACAGGCCCTGCAGTTTGAGTCTCCCCCCATTTCTATGCTGTGTCAGGGACCTGGCACCCTTAGCACTCAGAGGAACACTGGCCAGCACTAAAGGGAAAAGGAGGTAATTCACCTGGAAGGTGAAACTTGAAAAGTGAGACTACCAGTCTCTCTAAAAATCCAGGGGCTGTATTCCTAGAGGGGCCACCTGCTGTTGTGGTCAGACCCATGTCCAGGATAAAATTTTCCTGTCCAGGAGTCTCTGGCAAGAGAACAGGAAAGCCACACATAACCCCTCATCCAACATTCAGACACGCCTACACCTCACCAGCCTTCAGAGGCAAAAATGAAAGAATGAAAGGTGGGCATATCCAGCACTGGGCAGAGTAACTGCTAGAAGTCAAACTGGCAGCACGGGTCACAGAGCTTTAGAAATGTGCTTTCCATTTGACCCAGCAATTTCACTTCCAGGAATTTATCCAAAGGAAATGATTTAGAATGTGCAATATTTTTGCTATAAGGATGTTCGTTCACAGCAGTGGTTTTAAAATAGCACAAAACTGGAATCAACCTAAATGCCTAACAACAGAAAATTGGCTCCATTAATTTTGGTTTATCCTGACAATGGAATATCCAAGTGGCCATTAAAACAATAATGTACTGTTCTGTTTGTTGACATGGAAAGATATGACAAAATGTGAAAGTGGGTTAAATCAGAATGGTTCCATTTGTGTGTGTGAGTGTGTGTGTGTGTGTGTGTGCGTGTGTTAGCAGTGGTTATCTCTTGGAAGCAGAATTATGACATTTCATTTCTTCTTTATACTTGAGTGTATTCTATGAAAATTTTGCAAGTAGGGAAAAATTATAATCAGGAAAAAAATCAATAATGATATTTATATTTCTTTTTAAAGGACTATTTACCGAGAAACCCAAGGACAAAGACAGATCCTAGTAGGTTCCCATAGAACCCAGTGAATAGAAATCAAATAGCTACTGAACATGCAGCTGGACCTGAGTTTACCCTTGTCAACAGTAACACGTTCCCCCTTCTATCAGACAATGCAGTCTCCGTGAATCATGGCAGAGGTCTGTGACATCCCAGCTCTCTGATGGAGGTCAGCTCAGGGATTCAGCTGCCCCGTTGCTGCTGTTACATTCGCCATGAAACCAACCCCTCATGAAGAATTTACTGAGTATTTGTCCTGTGCCAGGCACTGAGCTGAGCATCTGGAATTCAAAGGACTGAGAGATACAAGCCCATGATCAGAAGAGAAGCCTTCCCCAAGCCTTCCCTCAGAACGAGCGGTCCCCCTGGAATCCCTTTACTATATGATATACATCTCTTGGGGCATCTTCCTTTTCCACCTTGTTTTGCTCTTGTCTTCTGCTTCCGATCATCAGGCCTCCCTGTCCCTTGAGAGTTCTTTCTGAATCTCCCACAGCAGAGTGAACGACACATAGCAGAAACTCAATAAATATTTATGGAATGACTGGCTACATATAATTATTACCAGAAATACACATTCCCTTTATTTAGATTTATTTGAGCATGGTCTGATATCCCATATCAGTTAGAACTTTTTTCAGATGTAAATGACAGAAAACGCAACCCGAATCATCAGAAACAAAAAAGGGGGGCTGCCTGTCTCCCCTAACTATGACTTTTAGAAGTGAGGCTGCAGCAGAACCCAAGGGCTCAAACGACCCAGAACTTGGTCTTTGAGCTGGCAGCCCTGACTTACCCTTGGCCTGGTGGTTAAGGCAGATGAAAGTGTCTTCGATTCCAGGCCAGCTAGTTGGCATGGTAGTTAAGTCAGCTGGATACCACATGGCTAGCTGTGTGGTTCAAGTTCCAGACTTATCTGCTTGAAAAACACACCGGGCACATGTGCATGCATGTCCAAAATCACAAGAGAACAGAAGAGAAGGGCTTGTGGTATGGTCATCTGTCCAGGGGACACAAGGGCACTTTCTCACTTTCCTTCTCTTTTTCTGTTTCTCTGTCTCCAATGAGTGTATGTGCTCTAGGATCCCCCCAAAAAGTCTTCATTCCTAGACTTTTCCCTTATGAAACCAAGATGGCTCCCAACAGCTCCAGACTTTCACAGATACAAGCCTAAAGGCTAAGGGCAAGTGAGGGAAGGGAAGGGAGGAAGCCTATCTATCTTGCTTTTTTGCTGGAAGGTGCATGCATGTGTTTGCCAGAGAGAGACAGACAGCTAAAGAGCGAGAGGGAGGAAACACCCCCATGAGGTATGGTCACATCACAGACCCTTCTCTTCCATTTTCTCCTTTTATGGGGATTTTAGGCATGCACATATACACACCTGGTGTGTTTCTCAAATCCTGGTCCAGGACTTGAATGGCGAGGTTGGTCATGTGAAATTTGTCTGCCTTAATCACCAGACCATAGACTTCTTTTTAAATCCAAGAAAAATCTCCAGATAGGCGGAATGAACCAGACTGCTTGGCTAGGATCATGTCCTCATCCTGAGCCAATCACTGAGCTAGGGGGATGATATTGTGTCCTGATTGGCCAAAACTGCAGCCTGTGCACCATGAGTGTGCTGTCCGAGGAAGAAGACAGGGTGGATTTAGGGGCTAGAAAGAATAAGCTTCTTCTTGTTGTTTTTTGTTTTGTTTTGTTTTGTTTTAAAGGGCACGTGTGCTCGCCAGAAAAACAGAGACAGAGAGACAGAAAGTGAGAACCCCACCCCCCCACCCCCGCCCAGGGAGGATGGCCATGCCACAATCCCCTCTCCTCCATTCTCCTCTCAGAACCTTGGGCACACACACACAGGCACCCAATGTGGGTTTAAGCCACTGGGTCCAGGACTCGAACCGCAGTCAACTACATGGGAATCCAGCGACATAGCCATTATGCCAACTGCTGGTCCCAGAAACAAAAAGCTTCTATTAAGCTTCTCTTAGTAGACATTCCCTGATGGCATAACTTGCCTAAGTTTCTTGAGCTGAAGCTCAAAATCATCTCTTTAAGCTTAAAATCTTTGAATTCTCTTTCTGCCTGAGCAGTAACTACCCCCAAGTCCAGGTGAGGGAGGCATGACTGTCTCCAAGGACAGGTCCTGGCCTGAGCCAATCACAGCCCACAGACTGGTATTTGCACCCCCCACCCCCCAGGGCGGTTTCCCCACCAATTCCAGCTACACGTGGAATAACTGGAAGGGAAGAGTCTTTTAAAATCAGATGCCCTGTATGTGTTTTCTCTGATTCTGATTCAGGAAGCTTGGGGGGACTTGCCCAGTCACCCAATGACCTCCGCTGGCTGTGAATTATAGAACCACAAAAGCGAGACAACCTTAGCTTGAATTCAGAAAGTGCTGGGAGTGAGACCCTGCCCTGCCACTTTGCTAACTCGGACACAGTGGGCAAGTCAGTAGTGTCTCTGAGCCTCACATTCCCCATCTATAAAATGTGCAGGGGTTCTGTGCAGATTAAACAAGATAGGACCAGTCCATGGTGTGGTGGTTAAGGCAGCTAGATCTCACATAGCCAACCACATGGTTCACAAACATGTAATCCTAAACTCGATGGCTTGAAAAGCACACTGGGCATGTGTGCATGTGTGCCCAAAATCCCAAATGGAGGGAGAAATTGAAGAGAAAGGATTATGGCACGTTCCTGCCTCATGGGGGTGGGAGTGCTTTTTTGCTCTTTCTCTCTCTCTCTCTCTTTCTCTCTCTGGTGACCATACATATCCTATGGCAAAATTTTAAAAAGGACAAGGCAAATAAAATTCTGGCACTAGTGGGTGCTTAAGATTTCTTAGATTCCTGGCCAGTCAATTGGTACGGTGGTTAAGTTAGCTGGATCCCACATGGCCAACTGCGTGGTTCAAGTCCCAGACTCATCTAATTGAAAAACCTGCTGAGTACATGTACATGATGCCTAGAATCATAAGAAGAGAATGAAAGAGAAGGGCTTGTGGCATGGTCATCCCCCCGCCCGAGGGGCGCTTTCTGTCTTTCCTTCTCTTTCTCTGTCTCTGTCTCTCTCCACTGAGTGCACATGCCCTAAGACAAATTAAAAAAAAACAAAATTCTCAGGTTCCAAATGAGATTGCCAGGGAGTATCTATTACTCATTCGCTGTTACGAACCTTGTTTTGTTCCAGACTAACTTGTTTTTCAAACGTCAACCACTCATCCCATGCTTCACCAAAGAAGAGCAGTTTGTCAGGATGCTTAACTTAAGAAATCCCTCTGAATATTATCACAATGTGAAAGGATATTTTGTTTTAAAAGTTACGTGTGCCATGCTCAGATAGCATGAAGTACAAAAGAGACATGCATATGCAAATTATCCTTCTGATAAAGGTACTCCAAAGACACTTTCTGAATAATGAATGTGCATAATGGTGAGGACGTTGGTTACCCAAGCACCAAAACCCCACTCAGAAACTTCAAACATTTGTTTTCTATACTGTTGACATTATATGAAAAAAAGGTCACAGGTGAAATGCAGAGATTTTACTATTTGAAACTGTGTTGCGCAGTCTCCCTCTAGCATAGGAATATCTAGAAGGGTTTAAATGTCACTAACAGTCTCAAAATTATTGCAGCGGATTTGCAGAAAAAAAGGGATATGAAGGGCCCTTTTCATTAAAAATGTTCTTTGATTTTCAGTTGTTGCTTCAGTGGCGTTTATTGGCAAGGGAGCCATTGTAGGGAATGGAGGGCTCAGATGGTCGAAGGGGACTGGGTTGAGAAGGAATTTGTGGCAGTTTACACATGAAAGGACTTTCTCCTCAAAGAGGAAGTGCAGACCAGCCAGCTGAGCTCACATGTAGTTGTTTCAGTAATTTCTAGAAAGAAAGGAGATTGGGAAGGCTTTAGGGGAGTACTCTCCTCCTGCAAAGAAACCTGCTTAAAAATGCTATTGGCAGCCCCACAGAGTCGCAGATGTCACTGCTTGTTGCCTGCATAGGCCAGACTGGGCTGGGACCAGGAATTACTGCAGGAGCTGAGGCAGGGCCTTCGAAGAGCTCAAAGTCTAGCTGGGTCTATGGGGCCTCGTGCATAGCCTTGCAGGCCTTCAACTACAGGGAAGCGAGGACACAATCTGGCCGGAGACTACTAATGTAGGCCATTTCCGGGGTAACAGGGACTCTTCTGAAAGCCTGGCTTGAGGCCTAGGGCATAGAAGGCGGTCTTCCTTATCCCCTGTGCTAATTGGTAGTATGGTCCGACACCTCTCCTGGCCTCCCTCATTTCCCTGCCCATTTTCTTAGCAGGTGTTTCCCCTATAAAGCCCTGGCAAGAGCAGAACGGTGGTGCAGTGGTGAATTGCATGCTCTGGAAGGCAACTCTACATGGGAAGGTTCTGGCTCAAATCTGGAGACCTACCCGAGCACTCCAGACACATGCGTGCGCATGGTCCAGGGCTGGCTGAAGGCTGGGTGTGGACTGCAGCATTAGGACCCTATTGGAGGTTCTCTGTCTTTCTCTTTTGGAAGAAAGAAATAAAGAAAAGCTTTTTAAATTGGTGCACATTTAAAACTTGCTGCATCTCAGCATCTGTTGCTTGGAGGACCTGGACACTAGCACGAGGCCCCACAAGCAAGACACACAACAGAGAAACGAGAGAGGAAAGCAGAGTAGAGGAGGCTTCCTGTGTGCCGGGTGCCACGTGGTGCTTGGCAACAAGCCCAGGGTGAACAGGCCTCTAAGGCACATGCAGCTCACATTTCTGCCTGAAGGAGGGGACATGTGATGGCCGAGAAGACAAGTTACTGCCCAGCTGGTAAGTGGCGGCACCAAGCTTTGCACCAAGTCACCTGGTCTCAGGGCCTGGGTAGCAGGTCACCATGACCAAAGGCCTCCAGATCACTATGTGGCCATTCCCCTCCCCAGCTCTGTCACCACTGAGTCCCCAAGGAAACAAGGCACAGACCCCCAGTGACACATCATGAAGAATAAGGACACCATTCCTGCGAGCTGGCAGATGAGATTCCTAGGTGCCTAGGCACAGTGGACCAGGTGGTGTCACGCCCAGGGCCAATCCTGAAGCCAGACACAAGATCAAAGCCAATAGGTGGAAAGTCCCATCTCTGGGACTTGCTATGGGACAACCCAGTGTTACTTCCTGACTCTGAACTGGCCTGTGTAGGGGCTGTCATGTTCCTACCTCTCAGTAGTCCCTCAATTTCCCTTGTCATACTATAGCCCACATATCTTGAGTGAGTTTTGACCAGCCTCCGAGCAGGCAGGGTTGGCATTGAACTGCCTTGGGAGGGGAAATGGTACAGGAATGGACTCGGGATCGATGCAGGTTGGAGGGGGTGGGATTTCTGCAGTATATATTGAGAGGTGGGCCCTCCTTTCCCACCAGGCTCCATCCTGGAGCCATGGGAGGTCAGTCATCTTGCCTGAGAGGAAGCCAACGCAGATACAGAACTAGACTTATTTGAGACCCTGCGTCCAGCTGAGTCTGAAAGCAGCATGCCTCTGGATTTTGCAGTTACCTCAGGCAATAAGGCTTGTTTGGGGCTTCAGGTACGTTGAGGTGGCTGGCCATAACGAGCAATGGGAAGTCTTTCAGGTGTCCAAGCCTACCCTTCCACCTTTGATCTGCGCCTTCTAACGTTTCTCCCAGCCCTGTCATCTCTGCCACACCTACAAATCCAAAGCTGGGCCAGCGAGTGGCATGGTGGTTACAGTGCTGGAGCCTGCATAGCCGGCTCAGTGGTTCTAGGCTCAGATCCAACGGCTTGAAAAATATGCCGGGTAAGTGTGTGTGTGTGCACCCAAAATCCTTGAGGAGACGGGATTGCAATGTGGCCACCCCTTCTGGGGAGTGCTTTCTCACATTCCCCTTCTCTCTGTCTGTCTCTCTCTTTATCTCTCTCCAGTTAGTATGAGAGTTTAGAGAAAAAGCTCTCTCCCATGCCTACCCCTCAACCCCAGCAGTTACTGGGTACTTGATAGGCACCAGGTTCTCTGCTAGCAAGTGCATGTGCCTATAGCAAATTAAAGAAAGAAAAAAAGACCCCAGAGCTCTCTTTGTCCTCCTAAAACATTGCAAGCTTGTTTTTAGGTGAGCAGAGGCAGTGCAAGCCATCAGCACCTCTGGAATGCTCTGCCGACCGCCTTCCAGGAGCTGACAGTGGAGGCGTTGGTCATTCTGCCAAAGGGGCTCAGACGTGGTACGAGGGCCACAGATTCCTGCTGAGGCCTTCTGCAGGAGTTCCCCTGCCACGACTGGCTCCCTTCCTTAGAGATCCCTCTCGGGACTGGTACGAGGATGGCAGACCTTAGGGGAGAACACTGAGCTCTCTGGAAGGTCTTATGACATGAGCTTTTCACTAAGGAGGAGTGGACACATGGACAGAGCAGTGACCACACCCAGGCACTGTGCTGAGCCCTGACTTCACAAACGCCCCGTGATGCTTGTGCTGTTAATAGCCCCCTTCTACAGACAGAGATGTGACACTTAGAAAGGAAGACTTGTCGACCTTCCTCATCCTCTTCCTGACCATTAAACCTCTGCATGTGTAGCACTGTTATTTTTTTCACTTTAAAAGATCCATGAATATAGGACCAGCAGGTGGCGGAGGGGTCAAGGCATTGGACACTCCCACATGGTCAACCATGGTTCGAGTCCTGGGCCTGGTGGCTTGCTTTCTCATTCTGTGTGTGTGTGTGTGTGTGTGTGTGTGTGTGTGTGTTTGTGTGTATGTGTCTAGTCAAATTAAAATAAATGAATAAATAAAATTTTTTAAATAATTATTTTATATAATTATAAGAGAAGCCCCCTCACATCTTAAGGCCACTAGGCTTCTGTCAGTTTTTTCCAGGGGTAAAAGCAGACTGCTTCCCACTGCACCAAGAAAAGCCTGTGTATCTCCTCCTGTCCCAGCTCTTGACTCCATGCCATGTCTGCACCCTTCCTCAGCCCAGGCCAACCAACCCTGCTCAGGGGAGCCTGGACACACAGCAGCCCTTTGAGGCTTCCCTGTCAAAGATCTGCAGGGGCAGCAGGGTCTGACCTCCTGGCTATCTGACAATTTACACTCTCCACCCACCCTGGCAGCACAGGTGCATTATTGGGAGATTGGAATATTATTATTCTCCTTAGCATTGCAAGTAATTCCATCCTCCCCTTCTGGGCAGAGGCGATCAGCAGGTAGAACGCCCAGCGTCCCTCTGGAGCTCAGTGGGTGAGGCAGAGAAGAGGCTTCGGTGCTGTCTTCTCAGTAGGGGTGAGAGGAAGTGTGAAATTGCTTCCCCACAAGGTCGGATTGGCTCGCATGCCACCTGCACTTAGGAGCAAGTGACCCTGACTGAAGACTTTCTAGTCCCTGCCTAGATGATGCCTCAGGGAAGGCAGGACGGAGGGGGAGAGAGAGATGGAGTATCCTGGCAGCTCCATATCAATTAAATTGACCAGAAGCAAACAGGAACGCAGGCAAGCTAACAGGCTGGGAGTGCTGAATCAGGAGGATCCACCTCTTGGAAAGAGGCTGGGAGACCTTCGCTGTGGGGAATGATATTAGTACCTGGGTGACACCGGGACGGCTTCCAGCCTGGGGCCGTGCTGGTGGCTGACGGGATTGAGCATGTGTGTATTCTCCAGCACCATGTCTTCTGGAAGTTCAGCTCTCCGCCAGTGCCCAAGGATAGTGATGGGCCAGTAAGGGTGTAACAGCTGGTTCCCAGGAGGAAAGCCTTGAGGTGTAACACTTGCTGATTTCTGAGGTGTAACAACACCCAGCGTGCCTGATCTCCAGCTATGTACGCAAAGTCACTGACAGTGGAGATGGGAAGAGATTGCCAAGCACACCATTATATGCCTGGTTTTCAGAAAATTCATGGAAAATGCAGATTATTGGGTCAGCCCCTTAGCAAAGTTAAGCACTATGCATAGGGAGCCAAAACCCATATGGCCATCCTTGGTTCAAATTCCACCCCTGGCAGCTTGAAAAACACCCACAGGCCCACTCATAACTGGCCTCCCTTGGGACTAGCCTCTGTCTGGCTGTTCACAGCTCAGTCTTTATTCCCTGGTGTGGGAGGCCATGCCTGGATGAGCCCCCAAGGAGGCACACGCCTGAGTGTTAACAACCCGAAGCAGAGAAAGCCTCGTTGGGTGCTCTTCATCAGAACATGCTGTGGTCACAGCAGGCCTTAGGGCATCACAAATCCTCTGCTACACAGGCCCCCTTGTCTTATTTCATTTGAGAAGACACATGGGGGACAATTGAAGAACTCCGGCTTGTTTGGTCTCAGAAATAAGTTCTTCTTGTAGAAGTCAGTGCAGCTAGAAACACCACACCCTGAAACCCAAGACACATGGAGGTGAATGCACTGTTTCCAGCCACTACTCTGCTGTGATCAGGAAGGAAATGTACTACCGGTACGTATAAAGCTAAAGCTACTGGGGCCAACGGGTGGTGTAGTGGTTGAAGCACTGGACTCCCTACAGTACAGCCAGCTGTGTTTTAAGTCCTGGACTCGGTGGCTTGGAAATCACACCGGGTGTGTGTGGGTACGTGCCCCAAATCCTGGAGAATAGAGGAGAGAGGACTGTGGCATGGCCATTCCCCTGGGGGGGGTGATTTCTCACTTCCCCTCATTCCAAGTGCACCACCCTATGGCAAAAAAACAAACAGCAACAACACAAAAGGTGAAAACTACAACCTCTGCTACTTAGAATGTCACCATCCCCATTTCGCCAAAAAACCTACTTGCCTCTGAAAAAACTCCTCTGCTAAAATTAAAAAATCAGCGACAGAGCTGGCTTCACGGTGCAGCAGAGGTGCACTGCTCAAGAAAAGCCAGACCCCATGTGGCCTGGTAGCCTGAAACACAACAGCCTAAAAGCCCGCTCAAGAGGCTGGAAGACTAGAGAAACAGGATTGCAGTGTGTCCAGACCCTGTGGAGGGTACGCCTCCCTCGCTCTGTCCCACGTGCATGCACCCAGCTCAGGCCTTAGTCCCTGTTCTCTGGTAAATAACGGGGGAAAATTAAAAAGGAAAACAAACAGTACACAAAGCATGATCTCAATTTTGGTTATGCACTCTCACATACCAGGCACGAGTTCTTCCACGTGCTTTTCTACATCTTGTATATTTCCTGTACTGAGCATGTATTGATTTTATAAACATGGAATCTGCCCTGTTCATTTTGTGTGTGGATTTTTTTTTAATTGTCAGTGGGCATGCACACACACCAGAGAGCGAGGACGCCCACCCCAGTGGTGCATGGTCATGCCACAGCCCCCTAGCCTCTATTTCTCCATCCCATCAGGATTTGGGTCATACGTACATATGTGTCCAGTGTGTATTTCACGTCACAGGGGCCAGGACTCAAACTGCAGCCGGCCCTGTGCACAGGGCTTAGGCACCGCGTTCGGGGCTGACCCCTCGTTTTCTCTGTGATGTTATCTCCTACTCCCACAACAAGCAAATTGGTTCATGTTCTGCACTCAGTCTGTATTTTTTCTTTTCTTTCTTTTTTTTTTTTTCACATTTCAATTGTATTTGTTTTTGAAAGGCTATTTGCTCATATGCCCATGGCAAAGGCTCCAGATGTTTAGAAGGTTCAGTCTGTCTCTTAGTGCATGTGCCATGGTGGGTTATAATTAGCTGTGTATTCTCCCTAATTTTTCCAGTAGACATGAGCCTCTCAAAGGCAGGGTTGGCTTGCCCTCTCCCACACACACCCATCTTCCACTTCTGACCCCACTTCTGAGCCTGCCACAAAGAGATCCTCGATGAAGAATTTGTGAAACTGAACCAGATCAGTGCAAAGCCCAGCACTGTGGTCTGCACAGAAGGGAAGAAATGATGAACCCTGACCTTCCAGGAGCACCTCTGTCAGAATATAAAGCATAGTCCTGTCAAGGACAGACTTTATTCATTTCTTTTTTTGTTTTTGTTTTTGGTTTTTTTTTTTTGAGAGGTTTCTGCTATAGGGCGCGTGCGCTCAGAAAGACAGAAAGAGACATAGAGACAGAAAGCAAGAAATCACCCCCGGGGGGATGGCCATGCCGCAATCCCTTCTTCTCCGTTCTCTTGGGATTTGGGGCACGCATGCACAGGAGCCCGGTGTGAGTTTTTTTAAGCCACCGGGTCCAGAACTTGAACCTCAGTCGACTACATGGGAGTCCAGCAACATAGCCATTACACCAACTGCTGGTCCCAGACCTCATTCATTTCAACCTTTCCAACCAGTCAGCCATCGCGGAGATGAGAAAACTGAGGCCCAGGGAAGTCTAGGACTTTCCCAAATCAAACGGCAAGTAAGTGACAGAGCCAAGGAGGAATCTAGGGTCTTTCCATCTTAGTATTTCCTAGCTCACCAGCTAAGGGTAAGGAGAGGAGATACAAGGTGCTAAATACTGAGAAGAGGAGTTACCACTGGCTTTCTGTGTGCCAAGTCCTTTCCTGGGCCTTTCTCCTGCGTTCTCTCATTCAACTTCCACAACAGGTGCTATCATGATTCTCATTTTGCTAGTGAGAAAACGGAGGCTCAGAGAGGGTGGGTAACTCTCAGCGTTGCCTGGCTGGGCCAGCCTCATCTGTCCTTTGTTCCAGTCCCTGTGCTGTTAGTGACTAATGAAACTGAAAAGCCAGAGCCAGCGAGAGGGAAATGCTGCCTTTAAGCAAGGCAGGGGGCCCTGGAGGCTGCCATAGGATTAGGTTAATGACAACCAGGTCCAGGGATAGCTGGGGAGCAAAAGGCTGTTGCACCAAACCAGACAGGTCAGAACCCCGTTTCTGTCTAACGGGAAAAAGCGGAGAGGAGCCAATTAAAGCACAGCCTCCTCTCCAGAGCCTTTCTTCTGAGCGACTCTTCTCCCCTTCATTATTTTGCTTTCCATTCGCCCGGCGCTCCTCCGCTGGCTTCCCTGGTTCCCGCCCCTTGAAGATGCGGCAGGTCTCCAGATCCACTGGACCCTCCTCGCCTCTGCGCTGGGATGGTGGCCTCCGGTGCAGCTCGTTTTCCTATGGCCCAGGCTCTTTTGCTTGTCCAACCCTTTGCTTCTTTGCTTAGCCCCCATCCCTTTGTTCTTTTTCTGCCTCGGACTTAAATCCGGATCTGAGCGTCCACCACATCCTGCCTCTGTATATGCAGGCTCAGTCCCTTTGATGGCAGCTCCCAGGCCTTTCTTTCTTGAGTTAAAATGACCCTCTCTTTTCATCTGGATTGTGGGGAGCTCAGAATTCCGGCAGCCCTTCTAGTCTCCTCTTCAAATCCTTACCATTTAGAAATCTCTGTGATTTGGTACAATGGCCAAAGCAGAAGCATGTCTGACCTTTCCTATAACAAAGTTTCTCCAATTTTACTCAAGTTTTTAAGAACATGCCCCCAGGGACCATTCTTAGTACCAAAACCACTTTTCTGTACTTGGGAATTTTTCCAGATGCTGTGTTCCAAATAAAGCAATCCCGACCCAAGTAAGCTGGTGGTTTACCGGACCTGATCCAGATTCCAGTTCTGTCACTTCCCAGCTGTGTGACTTTTAAAAAGAAATAGCCTCTCGGTGTTGTGATCTCCTCATCTCCACAGTGGGGACCATCATGGCTGCTCGGCAGGGCGACGTAAGGACTCCAGACAAGGCCTAGCATGTGGCAGGACCTTGAATGCGCTCTTAGCACATTTTTTCCCTTCTTTTTTAATTACCAGAGGACACATGTGCTCAGCAGAGAAAGAGAGTGAGACAGAGAAGAGAGAAGGCACTCCCCAGTGGGAGTGGGGGATGGTCACACTGCAATCCGTTCTCCTCCATTTCTCCACCCTGTCAGGAGTTTGGCGGGGGGCGGGGGTATGCACACACATACACCTGGCATGTTCTCCAAGCCTCCAGGCCCAGGCTTCAAACCCACACGGTCACATGGTCAGTCACTAGGCTGTAGGGCAAGCCCAGCACATTCCTTTTTCCTAGCGAACCAGGATTTATGCTGAGGCCACTGCTTTGTGTTTATGGGGCACCTTCACGTCTACTCCTCAACCTGCATCCTCAACGCTCAGTGTAGAAATAAACCCCTGCCGAGTGGCATTTCAGGGTAATAGAGGAGTTACAGATCCAGGAAGATTCTGTAAACATGTCTTAATGTCTCCATCTGCAATGGCAGATATGGGCCACCTGAAGGTCTGCTGCTCATCTATGAGAAGGAAGCACTGGGCCAGCAGAGAGCAAAGCAGTTGTCACTGGACTCCCACATGGCTATCCACGGTTCGAGTCCTGAATGTAGGGGCTTCAAACTCACGCTGGGTGCATGTGCATGCATGCATGCCCAAGATCCTAGGAGGAAAATGGAAAAGAAGGAATTGTGATGTGGCCGTACCCCCTGGGGGGGTGTGATTTCTCCCTTTCCCTCTCACTGTCTCTCTTTCTCTCTCTCCAGTGAGTGCACACACCCTATGGCAAAAACCTCTTAAAAAAAAAAGAAAAAGAAAAAGAAAATGGAAGCACTGCCTGATCTAGAAACCGCCATACAACTGTTGGCCCCACACCCATGCGGCTGCTGCCATAGACAGGCACCATGG
>NW_006159553.1:1639282-1657128 GCF_000334495.1 Tupaia belangeri chinensis
CCTGTTTCCCGCCCCTTGAAGCTGCGGCAGGTCTCCAGATCCACTGGACCCTCCTCGCCTCTGCGCTGGGATGGTGGCCTCCGGTGCAGCTCGTTTTCCTATGGCCCAGGCTCTTTTGCTTGTCCAACCCTTTGCTTCTTTGCTTAGCCCCCATCCCTTTGTTCTTTTTCTGCCTCGGACTTAAATCCGGATCTGAGCGTCCACCACATCCTGCCTCTGTATATGCAGGCTCAGTCCCTTTGATGGCAGCTCCCAGGCCTTTCTTTCTTGAGTTAAAATGACCCTCTCTTTTCATCTGGATTGTGGGGAGCTCAGAATTCCGGCAGCCCTTCTAGTCTCCTCTTCAAATCCTTACCATTTAGAAATCTCTGTGATTTGGTACAATGGCCAAAGCAGAAGCATGTCTGACCTTTCCTATAACAAAGTTTCTCCAATTTTACTCAAGTTTTTAAGAACATGCCCCCAGGGACCATTCTTAGTACCAAAACCACTTTTCTGTACTTGGGAATTTTTCCAGATGCTGTGTTCCAAATAAAGCAATCCCGACCCAAGTAAGCTGGTGGTTTACCGGACCTGATCCAGATTCCAGTTCTGTCACTTCCCAGCTGTGTGACTTTTAAAAAGAAATAGCCTCTCGGTGTTGTGATCTCCTCATCTCCACAGTGGGGACCATCATGGCTGCTCGGCAGGGCGACGTAAGGACTCCAGACAAGGCCTAGCATGTGGCAGGACCTTGAATGCGCTCTTAGCACATTTTTTCCCTTCTTTTTTAATTACCAGAGGACACATGTGCTCAACAGAGAAAGAGAGTGAGACAGAGAAGAGAGAAGGCACTCCCCAGTGGGAGTGGGGGATGGTCACACTGCAATCCGTTCTCCTCCATTTCTCCACCCTGTCAGGAGTTTGGCGGGGGGCGGGGGTATGCACACACATACACCTGGCATGTTCTCCAAGCCTCCAGGCCCAGGCTTCAAACCCACACGGTCACATGGTCAGTCACTAGGCTGTAGGGCAAGCCCAGCACATTCCTTTTTCCTAGCGAACCAGGATTTATGCTGAGGCCACTGCTTTGTGTTTATGGGGCACCTTCACGTCTACTCCTCAACCTGCATCCTCAACGCTCAGTGTAGAAATAAACCCCTGCCGAGTGGCATTTCAGGGTAATAGAGGAGTTACAGATCCAGGAAGATTCTGTAAACATGTCTTAATGTCTCCATCTGCAATGGCAGATATGGGCCACCTGAAGGTCTGCTGCTCATCTATGAGAAGGAAGCACTGGGCCAGCAGAGAGCAAAGCAGTTGTCACTGGACTCCCACATGGCTATCCACGGTTCGAGTCCTGAATGTAGGGGCTTCAAACTCACGCTGGGTGCATGTGCATGCATGCATGCCCAAGATCCTAGGAGGAAAATGGAAAAGAAGGAATTGTGATGTGGCCGTACCCCCTGGGGGGGTGTGATTTCTCACTTTCCCTCTCACTGTCTCTCTTTCTCTCTCTCCAGTGAGTGCACACACCCTATGGCAAAAACCTCTTAAAAAAAAAAGAAAAAGAAAAAGAAAATGGAAGCACTGCCTGATCTAGAAACCGCCATACAACTGTTGGCCCCACACCCATGCGGCTGCTGCCATAGACAGCCACCATGGTCAGGAAGTTTCCAGAACTGCTGATAACACCACAACCTCTCCACTTCTCCACCTGTGACTCTGCAGCACCTAAATGGATGCCCATACACTCTGTCTTAGCCAGCCTAACCCTGCTCCACCCGATAGCTCTAGAATCTGCCAAGCAGATTCTGTCTCCTTCTCTCTCTGACATCCCCCCTCAGTGTGTGCCCTTGGCTGGAGTCGGAGAATCTGGAAGCTGAGCTGCAGGGGAGTCTGGGAAACTCCATCTGCACCTGCCCTGCCTCTGCAATACAGAAGGAACACTGGACAAGGCGATGCCCAGCACCCTCTACCCACTGCAGTCTGACGGTGACCTCTGGCACTGCTGTACCGGCTCTACCATCGCTCTTTGCCTGGGGCAGGACGGCCTGTCCTGAGGCTCAGGAGTCCCCACTAAAAACACTGCATGCTTCTGGAATCTGACAGCTTTCCTGCAGGTCCTGGTGGCCTTATGTTCCTAAGGTAGGGCAGGTGTCCTCCTTGCCCCTCATTGTCATATCAGACCACTTCCTTCTCTATCAAAAATCCCAGCCCCTGTGAGCCCCTAGCCCACCCTCCCGTTCCTTTGTTAGACTTTCTGAGGCTCTTTTGACTTCTTGACTATTGTGACTCTTCAGTAGAGACTTGAGCATCTTGTCCACGGTCTTCCTCTCCACTTGTGCCCTTTGGACCATTCATGGGGACCTGCATAGTTACCTAACCCCTAGCGCTAAGTCCTTGACCTCTTTATTCCTCCACCTCACCTCAGGCTCCCTGCCTCAGCACACCCTAGGCCTTGTCATTTCCAATATTCGCACCACCTCGACTGTGTCCATCCTACTTTCTGAATGTCACTTCCTGTGCTTCCAGCTCCCTTATTCAAGGACAAGTTCATCTAACACACCAGATGATGCCTGGTCTATTGATCCTATCGCTTTTTTGTTATTCATCTTGTCCTTTCTGTCTTCCCTTCCCTGCTCAGAGAGCACAGTCCGTCACTACACTCATTCCTTCACTCCTACATCCCTATCCCTTTTATCAAGGTGCTTTAGCAAAATCTCAGTCCTAGGTCAACCCAACCAGCCCGCAACTCTGCAGTGGAGCACTTCGTCTGGCTATCGGGAAACACACCATATCAGCATGTCTCACCTTTACTGGATGACACGGTATCTTAGCACTACCTAGAGATTCCCCCACCTATTGGCTGCTCCCAGGTACCTCCAAGCAATGTGGCTCTAGTCTCTGAAGGGCAATACCAGCCACGAGCTGGTAATAGTGGCACCTCCAGCAGCTGGAGGATGGGTGCAATGATGGATAAAAGCAGTCCCAGGAGATCCAGGTGGGGCACCGACAATGTCTATGACAGTAGTTAAGAGAAAATTGTCTGGATCCAATCATGTGACCTTGGAGAAGTCATTTAATTTCTCTAAGTTTTACTCCCCAGTCGAAAATTAGGAAAATAATATTCCCTCTCAGGGTTGCTGTGAGCATCCACTGAGCTGACGCCTGAGAATGACAGCATTCACTATTACTGTCATGATTGTAGTTGTTATTAATAATTATGCCACTATAATTAATACAAGTAATCATAATGATGATAAAAACGGATGATCCAGAAAGCAGAGCTCCCTGAAGTTCCCATCCATCTCTCCACCACCCCAGAGAAACGGGAATGCACTGTCCACATCTCAACGACAGATCGGATCATCCGAGGAATGGCTTATTTTTATCCACAGCGTGGATGTAAATGTGAGCCTCTGGTGCTCCCAGCTCACCACTGAGATAATTAACCAGAAGCAATTACAGTGCACTTGGCAAATTGCAGCTTTGCCCTCTTTGCAAGGGACATGTTTTATTTATACTTCCTCCCTTGTGGCTTGCTGACTGATCACACTGCAAGTCCAATATGTAAAGGTGAGCTGCTCACATGGCCTTCACCGGGGCGTCCCCCAGGGCTCACATACCCTGGAGTGTGGGGAAGACGTTTCCCCACGTTTTGATGAATGCAGCCATCTCGGAGCATCCGCACCCTGGGGCCGATCAGGAGGCTCTCCTCCCGGCATGGCCACAGAGTAACCCTCAACCAGGACAGCCAGCGAATCAGCGCAATGCCTGAGCTGGACTCCTTGTGTCCTCGGCCTAATCTTTCCCAGTTTCACAACCAGTAAGCCAATGCACTTTCAAGATGCTGAATTCACAGGAGGCTTTTGAAGCTGGGCATTAAAAATAGAGATGCAGGGACCAGCAGTTAGCGTAATGGCTATGTCGCTGGACTCCCATGTAGTCAACTGCAGTTTGCGTCCCAGACCCGGCAGCTTAAAACTCACGCCAGGAGTGTGTGCGTGCATGCCCAAGATCCCGAGGAGAAGGGATTGTGGCATGGCCATCCCCCCCTGGGGGGTGATTTCTTGCTTTCTGTCTCTCTGTCTCTCTCTGTCTGTCTGGTGAGTGCACGCGCCCTATAGCAAAAACCTCTTCAAAACAAAAAATAGAGATGCAGGGGGCTGGTCAGTGGTACAGCAGTAAAATGCGACACTCTGTGAGATGGACCCACATGGAGAGGTTCTGGGTTCGCGTCCAGAGACCTCCTGGGTATGCCAGGCACATGTGTACCCATGATCTGGGCTGGCTGAAGCTGAGAGTGCTTACTCTGTGCATGTCTCTCTATCTCTGTCTCTTGCTCATGGAGGAAATAAATAAACTTAAAAAATGAAAGATAGAGATCTCAGTAATTATTTCTGGCCATCTCTTTGGGGGCCTAACCTGGAATGTGGATTTACGCTGAGATTTAAGTGTGAGATGGTCATCCCAGCATTACTCCTAGTAGCAAGAGAGAGAGAAAAACATGAAACTTCCTAACGATCTAAGGTTAGCTATGTATGCCCAGACAGTGAGAGTGGGTGGAGCTTAACATAATAGAAACAAAGCATGTTTTCTATATTCTTAGATTTAAAAAGATGGGAAAATATCAACCAATTTCTTTAGCACAAAATGGAATTCCTCTAGGGGAACCAGCAGTTAGCGTAATGGCTATGTCGCTGGACTCCCACGTAGTTGACCACAGTTCGCGTCCCGGACCCGGTGGCTTAGAACTCACGCCGGGCGCGTGTGTGCCCAAGATCCCGAGAGGAGAATGGAGGAGAAGGGATTGCGGCGTGACCATCCCTGGGGGGTGAGTTCTTGCTTTCTGTCTCTCTGTCTCTCTCTGTCTGTCTGGCGAGCGCACGCGCCCTATAGCGAAAACCTCTCCAAAAAAAAAAAAAAAAGGAATTCCTCTATACATTCCTCTCATCATGATCATTTTTAGTAGTTTTATTGATAACAGTTTGGCTTCTATTCTTTGAAACCTTGAGAGTTATTAGCATTTTGAAGAAAAATACTCTTCACAATAAACAAAAACTCTTCACTGTAGTAAAGGTTTAACATACATAGAGTAGGCATGTCCTCAGTGGTGCAGACGTAGCTTCACTGCCTGGGAGGCTGGAGGCCACATGGGAGACCCAGGTTTGATTCTCGGGCCAACCTGGCCACAATGTGTACCTGTAATCTCAGCTCACTGGGAGTGGGGCAGGAGGATCTTGACATAACAAGACCCTGCCAAGAATACCTCTCTCTCATAAAGAAGAGTATGTCTGTGTTTGTGTCTGTGTGTATACACACATAAATGCACATGCATACATACACACACACACACACACATATACAGTGTTAAATTTCTTAAAACATCTATTTTTTTCATTAAACAAAACAGACAAATACTACCCATGAGCAACTCCACATCTTTAGTATACTTCAGTTTCTCATCACACTCTGTATCCATAATCACCTCTTTTCCCATAGGAAAAATTAAACTTTTTTCACCAGTTGACAAAGTGAGAAAAGGAAAGGCGTACCAGGTTACCTTTTGTCGCTATATACAGTTCCAGATCTGCCGTGAGGAAAGTGTGGAAGTTGACATATCCCCCGGATATTACAAACTAGAAGTGCCGCAGCCTCTCCCCCGACCACCACACTCTCAGTAGTTCCATCAATGGCCAAGCCCCATCGCTATCACTGTCAGAGCATACTTGAAAGGACACGTGGATAAATACTTCAGATTTTGAACATTCTGTATCATCTTCATATACTGGCAACTAGCCTCTACTTAAAATTAGCTTCAGTCACCCATTTTTTAAATTTTTAAGTTGTTTTCCTGAGCACCTTACTCATTTCAGGCACGGTTAGCCCTAGAACAAAAAACGGTAAGGTAATCTCCACCCTAAGGCAGACTAGAGTTAGTGGAAAGAAAGCAAACGAAAGTCAAGAAAGATCCTATTAAATACAGTGAACACTAACAAGTGCTAGAAAGGAGAGGGGTAGGGGGTTTGCCCTCCTCATGGGGAGCAGGAGCTGAGCTGGTGAAGGATGAAGAGTTATTAGACACAGAGGGGGGCAAGAGCACCCCAGGAAGAGGAAACGGCATGGGCAAAGGCCCTGAGACAGAGCATATGGTCTGCAGAAACTGGGATCAAGGAAAAGGTGGGGGTCACAGTGCAAGGTGAGACTAGAGACGTGGCTTAGGAAGGGCAGGAAGGGCCCTCTTGCTGGCTGAGGCCAGAGGTCAACATGAGCATTCATTTTCACCTTTCCCAGTGGACTCCCCATTTCCTGTGGGTGTCGAACTCTTGCCAGACAACTAACTACACATTACTTACCCTGGACAGGAGGCAATGCTGCCACCCTCAGCTCCAGAGATGGAGCCCAGTAGATTAAGGACAATTGGGAAATGAGACACGGACAGCTGTAATGGTGCCAAGGGAGGAATGTCACCTACATTTGACCAGTCGGACCCCCAAATGATGGGATGACCTTCATTCCATACCTGGGGAGAGGCCTTTCTCCCTCCCTCTGGGCATTCATAACGAAGCCCATTGATCTATTTGCCACTGTCGGCCACATGCCTACTAGGTAGACAGCTGAGAAGAGAGATGAGAACCTGGGTCCATGAACATATTGTTGTGCCACTAGATCAAGTCTGAATTACTTCTGAACTTCTTATAATATGGGATAGTAAGTCCCCTTATTGTTTTTAAGAGAGATTTTTGCTATAAGGCACATGTGTTCACCAGAGAGACAGAAAGTGATAAATGACCCCTGGGGGGATGGCCATGCACAATCCCTTTTCCTCCATTCTCCTCTCAGGATTTTTGGACATGCATGCACACGCACCTGGGCATGAGTTTTAAGTCATTGGGTCCGGGACTCAAACCACAGTTGGCTATATAGGAGTTCAGTGAAATAACTATTATGCCATTTGCTGATCCTAGTAAGTCCCCTTACTGTTCAAGCCAAGTTGAGCCAGGTGTTCAGATACTTGCTTCCAAAAGCACCCCACTGAATACATCCTTGAAGGGATGGGTTGTTGTTGCCTTTATCCCAAGCAGAATAATGTTCTAGAATTTGGGAGGAGGTTGCATAATTCTAAGAAAAAGATTATAGGACAGGACCTATTACATCCTTCCCTACTAACACCCAGAATATTCTAATGTTAAATGAACAATGCAATTCCCTATTCATACTTATGAAAACACACAAACATACACACACACTTAAAGAAAGACAGGTAAGGAAAGCTATTCTATAACCTGCAAAGATATACTTCTATTATATGTACACCAGAAATCATAACTAATTTTTTTAAAAAGAAAGAAAAAGACCATGTTAAGTGATTGCTTCTAGGAAGTGAAATTATTACTGGGTTTTCTTTTCTGCTTTGTTTGGATTGTTTGGTTCTTTACATTCTCCAGTGCTTCCTGATTTTCCTACAGTGGATGTGCTTTCCTTCTGTCATTAGACATGAAAGGCAATCACTGTGTTTTCCATCTTAAATTTATACCACTTATCACAAAGAAGTGACTTCTGCTTTTTAAAAATATAATGACCTAAAGAAAACTACAAAGTAGCATGTCTAACACAGTCTATTGGTAAAAGGAAAACATTTCTAGTCTTTATGTACTGCACCAGGCAGTTAAGGGATTACCATTGATCACATAACACAATAAACTAACTCAAGAGCATGAGTATGTCCAATTTTTATTTTAGAGCCTCAATTTATAAAACAGCTACTCTTGTTCATTATAAAGTCTCATTATATAAAAAAAGAGACACTCACAAATTTTGAGACCCTCAGGAGAGATCATTCAGCATCTTTGAAAAACATAATATTTAATTATCATAGCATGAGACACTTTCAATGGTGCATTCCAACAAGGCGATTGAAAACTGATTTCTGAGAGGTAAATTAAGTGACATTTCCACTCACATGCCTTATGTAAATACAAACTATGTGCAACACTATCCTTGATCTGACTGCCACTTAACAATCAAATACAAAAGTAGAACTGCAAGATATTCTTGGAATTTTCTTCTCTCAGCAACTAAAGTCACCCCAAAAGTGATAAATTACCAAGTACTCTTAAATGGCTCCTGTACTCCGAAAACATCTGGGAACCTGTTTGCTAACTAATGTCAACCACAGGATTCAAATTCCAAAGTTAACTTTTCTTTTTAATTTTGCCATAGGGCATGTATGTTTCCTGGAGGGGGGGGTGAAAGTGAAAAAGCACCCCTCCCCACATGGAGCACGGTCAGACAACAAACCCTTCTCATTTCCCTCTCCTTTTGGGAATTTGGGCACACACATTCACATGTCCAACACATTTTCAAGTCACCAAGTCCAGGATTCAAAACATGTAGTCAGCTATGTAGGATCCAGCTCCCTTAACCACCATGGCATAGGCTGGCCATAATTTCCTTTTATCAGTGTCATTTCAGAAAAGCTTGATTCCAAGAAAGAAGATGGTACTGTTTTTATTAATTACCCTCAAACATGACATTTGCATTTTTTTGTCCAATCTTTGCTAAACTATGCACTTCTTCCCCTTTAAAATTTTTCTTCTAAGAGTAATAGATTGACCTTCCTATTTTCCTTACCTATTTGCTCTCCAACATGGCAGGGGCATTTTTAGAGGTCACACAGCCAGGCAACCTCCCAGGGACGTCCAGTGCAGTATCTTCTCCTGCTAGTCCTTAGTCTGCAGTGAGTGAAGGGTGATAGAGGGAGGCGTGGTAGGAATTAGGGCTGTTCCCAAGGCCGAACATTCCAGTTTGCCCACTGCCCTGTGAGCACATGGTACTGCTGCACTCACCTCCCTCCTTTGAAATTAGGATGACCATATAATTTTCTAGAGCCAACGGTTTCTGTATAGAGGTTCAAGTTCAGAGTCAAGACATGAGTCATCACAACCCCTCCCCTTGCCACCGGGTGGAGGACGCATATGTCAAGGCCAGTCCTCTATCCACTCCAGTCCTCAAGTGACCACAATGAGCGGAAGCCCCTTTGAAATCTGCACTGGAGAAGCACACTTTTGTTAGGTTAAGCCATTGCGATTTGAGGGTTGTTATCACAGCATACCCAAGCCTATAGTAATTGTATAGAAGAGAGAAAAAAAAGGAAAGAAGACCTTGAATTTCTTCAAAGGCCTTTTATGCTTCTGTTGAAATATCCGTTCTATCTGGTAAAAGAAAATGCAATGAACTACTTTTAAAAAGTATAAACTCATCCTAAAATATGTATAAAGATCACTTTTTTACAATAAAAACTTTCTATGATAAGCCTGAATTCAGTGGTTTAAATCCAAATTTACTGTGTTGGTGGGATGAATTTGTGGGTACTGTGGACTCTGTAAGGAGAGTTTTAATTGTTGATGGTAAAAATATTAATATAAGCATATTCTGGGCCACCTAGATGCCCAACCTATACAGGCAATGCAAAAGCCCAATTCTGCATTTGTGTTTGTATTAATACTGGCACCAAATGGAACTGTCTTGTCAAAGGTAGTGAGTAAAGAACTGGGCTGGCCCTAACAGCAACATTCTACATCTGTGCCAAAGGGACCCACCAAAAGCCAGGACAGTCAGCTCTTTGTTTTAAGTCATGGTTTAGTTGCAGAAAAAAAACCCTGTCACTTTTCACATTAATATTATAAATTTGAATTTTACTCATTTCATTGTTTAATTTCAATTTAACCTGTGAATTCATTTATTTTATAGTTTTATAAGAATCACACACATGAGATGACACTATCCACTTTTCTGCAATATATATTTAAGTCGTTTTACACTACAAATAGTGAAGGTCCACACTTTGGTGACAGTCAGGGTGTGTTTCTGAGATTACGTTACCTTTGAAAGGCCCCAGATACTGTTCCTTTAAGACCAGACCCAAAGTAGCACTGTCTCTTTGGGTAAGTTGTCAAGCTATATACATTTATTTACCCAAAGGTTATCAAATAAGTTATCTAAAAACAACAGAGCTAGCTCAAGGGCTTCATGAATCTCCACTTCATGCTCAGACAGGCAAAGCCAGGAAGAGAAAGAAGACACAGGATGCTCTGAAATGCCAAGAAAGAATCAAAAGTGGTAAAATAAAGACATACGTGGCTCTTCAAAACCAGGACATGTTGCAGCAAAATGTGTCTCTCTTTACACTGACACTGGTGGCATGGGAAGGTGGTCCTTGCTGCTTCATAGGCACAGTTCTTTGTTATCTTGTTGAGAGCAACAAGGCATTGACATGATTTGTGAGAACTGGAGCATTCTGCACTAAAAATATTGGCCAAAATAGAATCAAAGCAGAGTATTTTACATTACTAAAAGAAATGTAACCTTGCTATAGTCCCTTTTCTATTTGTTTGAATTATTGTTTTTGCTAAGCAATTTAACTCATTTCTCTGTTACTAGAATAAATGCTAGCTTATGTTTTCTCCCTGCACCTAACACCACCCATGCCTAAAGAAACAGCAAAACCAGTGGCAGGTGCCTGCAAAGAGGACTAATGCTGATCACACAGCAAGTCCTAACAGGGTCAGACAAAGAGGACAGGTCCAGACCTCCAGTTGTTCTCTGCTGGTTGTTGTCAACTTCTGATGGCCAGCCACAATGCTCCTCATCTTGAAGGCTCTTGTCTGCTTTGCAAAACTTCTTGAACCAATAGCCTCATGTCCATAATAGTAAGTGAGTGCAAAAGCAATTGCAGTTTCAGACCTTGAATTTTAAATCATAACTAGGCTCAAACACATCTTTATTAATCAAAATAGAAACTATTACAATCAACACATCTTTGCCAGTGAGAAATAAGTTTGAGTATTCCGGTAGTGTAAAAATCTGTGCTTTGGGATTCAATGAACTCTTGGAAGCATCTTTTGTGTCCTGCTGGGGTGGAAGTATTTTTCTCCCTACAAAACGGTTAAGATGTTTGAAGAAGTGGTAGTCAGTCTGCGAGAGGTCAGATGATTATGGCGGATGAGGCAAAACTATGTAGCCTGACCATTCAACTTTTTTTTTTTTAAGAGAGACTTTTCCTATAGGGCACATGTGTTTTCCAGAGAGACAGAGAAAGACAGAGAGACAGAAAGCGAGAAATCACCTCCAGGAGATATGGCCACACTGCAATCCCTTCTCCTTCATTCTCCTCCCGAGATTTTGAGTACGCATGTACATGAGCCCAGCATGAGCTTTAAGCCATTGGGGTCCGGGACTCAAACCACAGTCAACTACGTGGGAGTCCAGCAATGTAACCATTATGCAATCTACTGGTCCCTCGTTCAACTTTTGAAACGTTGGTTGTGTCACTTACAGGCAGGCGTTATCATGGAGAAGAATCGGGCCCTTTCTGCTGGCTGATGCCAGCTGCAGGTGGTGCAGTTTTCAGGGCATCTCATCCACTTGCTGAGCACACTTCTCAGATGTCTTGACTTCACAGGGATTCAGAAAGCTGTAGTGGATCAGACCCCACCACACAGTGACCGTGGCCTTTTTTCTGGTGCACATTTGGCCTTGGGAAGTGCTTTGGAGCTGCTTCTCAATCACCAAGCTGGTCATCACAAGTTGTCATATAAAATACACTTTTCGTCTCACGTCACAATATGATCAAGAAATGGTTCGTTGTTGTTGCGCAGGATAAGAGAAGACAACATTTCAGAATGATGATTTTTTAATTTTTGGTCAGCTCGTGAGACACCGACATACCAAGCTTTTTCACCTCTCCAATTTGCTTCAAATGCCAAAAGACCATAAAATGGTCGACGTTGAGTTCTCTGGCAACTTCTCATGTAGTTGTAAAAGGATCAGCTTTGATGACTGCTCTCAATTTGTCATTGCCAACTTCCGATGGCCAACTAATGTACTCCTCATCTTCTTTGCAAAAATTCTTTACCCACCACTGCACTGTGTATTCATTAGCATTCCTTCACCAAACGCCTGTTGATGCTGTAAGTTGTCGTCACTGCTCTATGACCCATTCCGAACTCAAATAAGAAAATCGCTCGAATTTGCTGTTTGTTTAACATCACTTTCATAGTCTCGAATACACATAAACAGCAAGTAATAAGTCACTAGCAAAAAACATAAAGTGATAAATGTCCATTAAAATAATGTATAACATAACCACATTTTAAAATGTATCCAATATCAAACAGCAAATTTCAACAATGCAAAACTGCCATTACTTTTACACCAAGCTAATAGTACTTAGAAATCAGTGCAACCCTATCCCAATGGAGAGGGAAATGAATGAAGGAGAAGGAAATTATGAAGGTACTGATAAGAGTGATGACAATTGTCAAAGAAGAAAGGTGATAGAGATGATGAAGGTGATAAGGATGATGACGGTCTGGAGTTTCTCTTGGGTTCAAAATCATTTAGAATCATATGCCATGTATCAAGCTCTCTAAGGGAGAAAAATAAAAGAAATTAGCACTCTAGGTTCCAGACCAGGAGGGGAGACCAAGCCAGAAAGCACACACATCATAAGAAAAGACTATAAACAAGACAGTAATTACTCTTGCTCAAAACAAAGATTCTATTGTTCTTGGTTTTCTGATCTTGTTTGGAAGGTTTAATCCACAGAGCCTAGCCCCATGGTCACCCTTTGCCACTGTAGGGCTGGTTCATCCTTTCATTTCTAGACCAGTTAGTGACCGGTTGCTGTGTTACCTGCACGTTAGGCAGTGGTCTCCAGGGCTAGATGAAGCCCCGGGCTTCAACCTTCATGGAGTTGACAGCAGAGCTGTTTGTGGAGAACTGTTTCCTGCACTGATCACCCTCCTGTGTTTGCCCACAAAGCAAAGGTCCCCAAATTACACAATCTTTATTTTGTTAACCTCTAAATAACAGGCAGAAAGACTCTCTAAAAGAAAAATTATATTTGGGAACAGATAAGCATCGCAATATGAAATACACACGTCATAGTAATCTACAGCTGTGTTCAGGGAGGCAAAGGAAGACACAGGTTTAAAAAAAGAATGAGGAGAAATTATATAAATTGTTTGAGACAGTTATGTTTGGCTGCCAGGACTGATAACAAAGGTGGCATCAGTCCTAGGTTAGACAGGTAGTTTCCAGGCAGGGGTCCTCAAAAGTTGTTTGTTTGTTTCTATTGGGCGTGTGGACTCACCAGAGAGAGAGAAGGAGTGAGAAATCATCTCCGAAGGGGGATGGCCAAGCCACAGTTCCTTCTCCTCCATTCTTCTCTCGGGATTTTGGGCATGCACACACATGGGTCTGGCGTATTTTTCAAGTCGCCAGTTATGAGACTCAAACTGTGCTGTCAGCCATGTGGTATCCACCTTATCCACCATGCCACAGGCTAACCCAAAAGGTACTTGTTATGCAAGGATGCAATGGTCTTTGCACAGATCACAGTCCTGACAGAGTCTTTGTAACAGTTCTTGTCACCACACATACTTGCTTGAGAACTGTCACCTCTGTGGTCTTCCGCAGGGTTGAACGCAAGTTGATATAAATGACGCCATTTTTATTCTGACAATGGTCACGCTTGGGTACCAGTTTGCTATTATGTGATGCCTTTCACCTCCTGTGGCAGGCATCAGCCACTCAGCTTTCCACTGTCTTCTCGATGTCTCTGCATTGGGACTTTCCTCATTGTAGAGCAAATTGACTCCATGCCTTTGTCAACATTTGCAGGTTATCTGAAGAACTGAGGCCATACTCACCAGCTGAGAAACACTGCCCTAGAAGCAGAGTAGGCGAATTCTTTCCACACTTCGCATGTATTGACTATCTCTCAGTATTCTGGATTTGAAGAGCACTTCTGCAAAACACTTCCTGCACCACCTTGAATCTGCTCAACTCTGTATTTTAAAGGGAAAATGCAATTCATCTGATCCTGATTTGTTTGCACTTAACTCATCACAATGTTGTTTTGAAGAAGCTGATGTGCAAAAAGCCTTTTCATCAGCTTCTTCAAGAGCTTTTCTCTTCAAGGGGCAAAAAAGAATCAGACAGTATTTACCCAGGGTAAACAAACCCAAGAGGAAAAAAATCCAAGTGCATTTCTAAAGCCTGAACTAACTGGGGGTCAAGGATGTTTTAAAAGTATGGTCCCTGCACTCCCTCTTGGAAGAGGCTCGGACCAGAATCAACTGCCTGGCCTTCTAGGCAGACACTGGTGAGGCTCAGCTGTCACTGAGCAAACCTAACCACATGCTCCAGAGCTGGGATATGTGTCTGCAGCAGCTAATAAACACTCCTAATGATGCTCTCAACAAAAGCCCATATTGTGAATCTTGTTTTCACTTTTCTTTTCATGATGTTTCTCTCAGTAAAAGGATCAAAGCAATAAGGCTACTTTTTCTCCACTCAATCAGACAGGAGTTCTTTGAAGTAAATGTGGTTTTTCTTCTACTATTTTTTTTTCTTTTCTCCTTTAGGAAGAACCTTTATAATCAGAGGCTGACTTTGTAGATTTCCCTAATACTAGTTTCTTAGCAGGTACACATGTGACTCAGGAAGCCGAGCCTGCAATATCATTTTCCTGGGATATTCTCTTCTTGTTCCCACGTGATGAGAGCCATTGGGTAGCTTTTTATGTGCCCAGGATGGTTGAGAACATCTAAAGACAACATCGTCCATTCATCAAAAACATATGAAAACAAAGACGCAAGAGTTCAGCTGAACAGAAAAATAAATCAGAGAATTTTGAAAAGGCATTTGTAGTTACAGCTTAAGGCTGTCTTATAAAAAAAAAAGTATCAAAATAACTCCATTAATGATCATCTCAGAAGCAAAAGGAAGCTGAAAGCTTGTTACTATGGTTCTTTCTTCCATTGGGAATTCAAGATTTCTTATAAAAAATAATGGGATGGTGAATATAAAAAAGACGCAGAAGCCAAGTTGAGCATGATTTCTTCAGGAGTCTTTCAGTGGCGTATACTGTATAAGACCTGAGATTCTCAAAGAAGAGGTAATTTTCTAATGGATGATAAAGGATTAATTACAGTAGCTAATGCATATTGAGGACTTACTATACACCAATCACTATACTGTTTCAATGCATCATATCTTTAGTTTCCACATTACTCTAACAACCATTGGCATGCTATCATTAGTCTCATTTTTCAGAAGAGAAAACTCAGGCTCAGAATTCTAAAGGTCAATACAGATCAAAAATGACAAAACAGGGCCAGTGTATGGCATAGTGGTTAAGGCATTGAATTCCCACATGACTGATCACAGTTCGAGTCCCAGACCTGGCAGCTTGAAAAATATGCCAGGCACTAGCACGTGTGTAGTGCCCAGGATGGTTGAGAACATCTAAAGACAACATCGTCCATTCATCAGAAACATATGAAAACAAAGACGCAAGAGTTCAGCTGAACAGAAAAATAAATCAGAGAATTTTGAAAAGGCATTTGTAGTTACAGCTTAAGGCTGTCTTATAAAAAAAAGTATCAAAATAACTCCATTAATGATCATCTCAGAAGCAAAAGGAAGCTGAAAGCTTGTTACTATGGTTCTTTCTTCCATGGGGAATTCAAGATTTCTTATAAAAAATAATGGGATGGTGAATATAAAAAAGACGCAGAAGCCAAGTTGAGCATGATTTCTTCAGGAGTCTTTCAGTGGCGTATACTGTATAAGACCTGAGATTCTCAAAGAAGAGGTAATTTTCTAATGGATGATAAAGGATTAATTACAGTAGCTAATGCATATTGAGGACTTACTATACACCAATCACTATACTGTTTCAATGCATCATATCTTTAGTTTCCACATTACTCTAACAACCATTGGCATGCTATCATTAGTCTCATTTTTCAGAAGAGAAAACTCAGGCTCAGAATTCTAAAGGTCAATACAGATCAAAAATGACAAAACAGGGCCAGTGTATGGCATAGTGGTTAAGGCATTGAATTCCCACATGACTGATCACAGTTCGAGTCCCTGACTCAGTGGCTTAAACTCACGCCAGGCACGTGTGCATATGTGCCCAAGATCCCGAGAGGAGAATGGAGGAGAAGGGATTGCAGTGTGGTCATTCCCCCTGGGGAATGATTTCTCATTTTCCTTCTCTTTGTATATCTCTAACAAGCACACACACACCCTGTGTGTGTGTGGAAAAAACAAACAAGAATGACAGAGAAAGAACTCGATCCCAGATCTATTTGATGCCAAAGCCCAAGCTCTTTTTTCTTTCTTTCTTTCTTTTTTTTTTTTTTAAAGGTTTTTGCCATTAGTCATGTATGCTTGTTGGAGAAAGATGGCACCAAGAACAGTGAGAGGGAAAGAAATTACAAGGGGGATAGCCATGCTGCAATCCCTTCTCCTCCATTCTCCTCCTGGGATTCTGGGACACATGCACACACACAGCCAGCATGATTTTCAAGTCACCAGATCAGAGACTCGGATTGCATTTGGCCACATGGGAGTTCAGCATCTTAACCACTCTACCACCTGCTGGCCCAAACCCAATCTCTTAACCACCACACATGTGGTTTGCTAGAAACCAGTTACTTGTATTAATTCTGTATCCTAGAACTGCTCTTACTACTCAAAGATTAAAGTCACATCTGCCCTGCTTAAGCAAACTGATACAATAAACTGACTTTACAAAATTTATTTTTTACTATTAATTACCTCAAAGGAAGAGAAACTGTTTTACAGAAGTTTCATATATCCCTTCAACTCTCTCTTTTGTACAGTGGTAGTACAGACCTGTTTTCCTGTACATTTCTCCATCAAAAATTTAATAAGGTTGTCAAAATCCATCACACTGTACACCTAAAATACCAACATTTTATCACATGTAAATTGGACCTCAAAAAAGTTGTTTCAAAAATAAAGATCTAAGGGACCAGCAGTTAGCGTAATGGCTATGTCGCTGGACTCCCACATAGTCAACCGCGGTTCACGTCCCGGATCTGGTGGCTTAAACTCACGCGTGTGCGTGCGTGCCCAAGACCCGAGAGGAAAATGGAGGAGAAGGGATTGTGGCGTGGCCATCCCCGCCAGGGGGTGATTTCTCGCTTTCTATCTCTCTGTCTCTCTCTGTCTGGCGAGCGCATGCGCCCTATAGCAAAAAAAAAAAAAACTCTCAAATAAATAAATAAATAAATATCTCAAAACATTCAGTGGGAGGTGCTCCCAATGTGTTTTCACCACTTTCTAGATTTCATGGCAAATTCGTATTAACTATGTGAAACTACGTGAAATTGTCATTTGTGCATGTCAGTTCATAAAGATCAATTTTTAGTTTTACATAGTGTTAAAACATGTGTGTGCTGTAGTCTGCAACTATTCTCATATTGTCTTAGCAATTTTTTATTTGTTTGATTGTTTTTTGTTATAGGGTCCATGTTCTCTTTGGAGAAAGAGAAAAAGTAAGAAAGCACCCCTCCCCAAGAGGGGATGGCCATGCCACAGTCCTTTCTCTTCCATTCTCTTGGGATTCTGGGCATGCATAGATACAAACCCAGAGTGTTTTTTGTTTGTTTGTTTTCCCAAGCCATTAAGTTTGGGGTTCAAACCACATAGTCAGCCACGTGGGATTCAGCAGCTTTAACCACTATGCTACCTAGCTGGCCCCTTAGTAACACATTCTGATATAGATAAAAGAATTTTCTTTGCCAGCAAATGCACTAGATAAATGAAATTTCTTTCACCGCTTTCCTTTTCTTTCCTTCTTTGTGTCTTTGTTTTCCTTTTTCCTGGATTACTCCACTGGACTACATTTCCCAGACTACCCTGAAGTTGAGGGGAAATCATGTGACTAGTTCAACCCAATAGGATGGTCAGCAGAAGTGACGTGTATCACTTTTAGGCCTGGCCCATAAAAACCTCCTACAGGCTGCGTTCCACTCTTT
>NW_006159553.1:1657141-1667079 GCF_000334495.1 Tupaia belangeri chinensis
TAAGTAAAGCATAATGGGGCCTCTGGCTGAGGCACATGACAAAAGAAACCTGGGTCTCTTGATCAGAATGTAAAAAATCACCTGCCAGGCCCATGCCATTAGAGGAGCAGCTTCTAATGGTTAAGTGTTAAGTCACTGAAATACGGGACTTATTACGAAACTAGTGTTGCTTTATCCATTGTCATTCTTTCTTTACATTTCTTTCAATAATATTTATTGTGGATTGTCTATATCCTGTAAAGACTAGTTCAAGGTAACAAGACTAAGCGAAGTAGAGCTACTGAACTATATTCAGGGTCAATGTAGCAAATAAACAGTTGTAGAAGACATCTGTTTCCATTTTTCTTTTCTTTCCTTTCTGTTCCTTTCATTTCTTTCTTTTCCTTTTATTTACTTTATTTTTTTAAATTTTATTTGACAGAGGGTACACATACTTGCCAGAGAGACAGAAAGCGAGGGAAGCACCCTCAATGCGGCATGGCCGCCCTGCAGTCCTTTCTTCTCCATTTCCCCATCCTGTCAGGCAAGTCAGGTACACGCACATGTACCTGATGTACCTTTCAAGATACAAGGAATGGGATTTGAACCATGCAGTCTGCCATGTGAGATCTGGCTTCCTTAACCACCAGGCCATAGGGCTGCCCCCCCCCTTTTTTTTTAATTGCCATAGGTCACGTGTGCTGGTCAGAGGGAGAGAGTGATCTCTCAATGTGGCTTGTCATTCCTCCATCTTATCAAAATTTGGGGGCATACATGCATGCATGCCAAACATGTTTTTCAAGCCATAGAGGCCAGGATTCAAACTGTGGTCAGTTATGTGGGATCTGGCACCCATTATATGGAGTTTAACCACTGTGCTATGGGGCCAGTCCCAAGACGCCACCTGCTATCTGCTGCCCATCATTCATTCACCTTCCTCCAGAGAACAATCTCTTTACATTTACTAGGAAAACCATCGCTCCACTGAACCCAGCCAAGGGATTTAGATGAGGTTGAGATCCCATAAACATGAGGACCCTAACTTGCTTGGACCAAGCAGTAGTTCAGACAATTGGCTATACCAACAGGCCAGTGACACACACAGGAATGAGGGAGAATTACTGTGTCCTTCTGGCAAAGAAAGAATTTCTCTTCCGCAAAATCTAGTACAAGAGACTCTCTCTCTCAGCCTGGCAACAGTGATGTCAGACTCCAGAACTCCACAACCATCTTGCCATTGGAGGACCTGTGTGAAGCCTGCAAAGGAGGATGCTGCTCTTTGAGGAAAACCTGAGCAAGTGAGAGGACCTTAGCTCGATATCCGGATCAATGATGATTCGACTTCTGGTCTTCTGGACTTCTGAGTTTTGTGAGGCTATTATTTTCTCTCTATCTTTTAAACATGTATGTATGTATATATGAATTAATGTATTTGTTGTGATTTTCAAGATGCCAGGTCTGCGAATCAAACAATGGTTGCCCAAATGGGTGGGAATCCAGCACCTTTAACCACCGTGCCACCCACTGGCCCCTGGGCTATTAGTCTCTTTACCATTCAACCAATTGGAGTTGAGTTTTCAGTACTAAATGATGTAACCTTACCATTCATTCATTCATTCATTCTGAATTTGGGTGAGTCAGATACAAATTGGAGGATGCCAATTTGTATGAACCAAGAAAAACTCAATACTAAAAAGTCGGTATTGAAATGCACATCTTACATTCTGTATTACGCAGATTTTTTTCTTCTCCTCTCACAATTACTAACGCTTCCAAACTGAGCCTAACTGCAGTAGTGTAATCATTCCTACAATCCTCAGCATTCAGTGAGGATTCAAGCTAGACCACTGCTGATTATCAGAGAAATCCATCAAATAGTTCACAGGGACAGCATTTATTGGTACATCCTGTATGGTGATACATACTTATTATGTAAGGTAGAATTATAACCATTTTTTCTAAGGTATTACACTTTCAAGTGTTAGATAGAAAACAAGTATTCCCAGCGCTGGTGATGTTGTCACCCTAAGACCTTTCACCGACTACACTATTCAGCATTTTAGCGGAATCATAGCTCACTCTCCCATGATGTGAGCTTCCACGGCCATTCATTCATTCGCTCATTTGGAAAGTGGGTGGATGAAGATTGATGACTTAGAGAAACATAGAAAACAACAGCCAAAGGAATCCATGATACTGAACATGCCCTTGAACCTACAGCTGCTTTTGTTTGTTTTTTACTCAATCCTTCCTCTTCTTTACTGCCTAGATAAGTCAATACCCTTTAGATGACAAGTGACAAAAAGTCCAGCCCCAAAATAACTTAATTAAAAGAGGGAGAGAACGTATTGGCTCCAGTGACTGAAATATCCTGAGGTAGATCTGGCTTCAAGTGTGATTAAACTTAGGTTCTTAGTACCAGCAGATCATCCCACTCTCCTTCTGTCTCTTGACTCTCGTCTGTGGCCACTCTCAAGAGTGTTTTCTTCACACGGTGGCCCTCGGCATTTATATCCTAACACAGCTTCACATATTTGGTGTTTTAATTTATCATTATTACTATTTTAATTCACCATAGAGCATATGCATTCACCAAAGAGGGGTGGGGGGTAGTGAGAAAGCAAGCCACCAGGTCTGAGACTCAAATTGTGGTTGGCCACGTGGGAGTCCTGGATCCCAACCATCATGCCACCTGCTGGCCCCACAGCTTCAATCTTACAGCAAATCTTCCCCAAAGGCTCTACTTGGCTCAAATGCCCATTTCTAAGCCAACTTCTGTGGCTGAGGTAGATGCAATGCTCTCATTAGCCAGGTGTAATTACTTACACATTTGTTGGAGCACATGGACTGAAAAGGGTACTGCTTCTTAGAAAATGGAATGGACTGGATGGCCGTATCAGCCAGGCCAATTAACTTTAGCTGCTATAACAAGGAAGGCTTAACAATGAGTTGTATTTTTCACTCATTCAAAGTCACATGCAGGGACATTCTTGTTGAGCAGCTCCCTTGGCAGTGCTCCACCAGCCCTGATGCAGGAATCCAGGCTCCTCCCATCTTGGGACTGCTGCTATCCACATTTCATGGTCTCCAAAGTTGTTGTAGAAGGGTTAGTGAGTAGGTGAGGCATAGCTGCTCTCAGCTGCCTTGGCCTCCAAATGACACATCAATCTGTCCTTGCATTCATTGGTGAGAACTTGATCACATGGCCCCATGCAGATGCAAGAGGTGGGGGGATACTACTTAGCTGTGTGCCAAGGAAGAGGAAACAGATTTGTGGCCACCTGGCTGATCTCTGACACAAAAACAAACCCAACCCATATCTAATACATAGCCAGAACTGCCTACAGGCTCTACTCTGGTCAGGCAAATATTGAATCAGGGCCAGCAGGTTTCTGAAATGTAATTCGGTTCCAACCTTTGGCAGATGGGAAGTGAGAAAGTGATCTGGGAAAGGCCATTCCTTCCTCAGGAAAGGAGATAGTACACCATGGATTTTACTACATATTTCAGAAAGGATCAGGAGGCATTCCTCCCTCCTCAGATATCAGAAAACCTTTCCTGCCCTGCCTTTACCACAACATCCAACTTTGCAAAGCTGGCTCTTATCAGTCATGGGAGAAACGTGGTGGATTTATAGTAAATTGGACATGTGTTTAAACCTTATTTTCATCTTTTTTCTAGATTAGGCAAGCAATTATGGGTTCTGAATCTCAGTTTACTTATCTGCCCAGCCTAATAATTCAACAAGCCTTACATTCCTACTTTCATCTTATTTACTACTATAATACCAGTAATACACAGAGAGTTTCAGGGAAGACTGACCATTAGTTCTCTGAGGGTTTCAAGAGTATAATATATATATATATATATCCCAATGTTTCTGTGGTTGGAGCACTAAGACCAAACACAAGTCTCAAAAAAGCTTTATGGAAAATACATGTTATGAAAAAAACTATGCATTAGTTTCACATTTTTTACATGAAAATAACATTCTTTTTTATGAACTTTTTGAAGTTCTGTCATATTCCTTCCACAGAAATCTATATAAGCATTTTTCTTTTTTTGGAAATGCTTTTTTTTAAAAAAAAAAATCATAATTTATTTATTTAATTACATTTGCTATTATTATTATTAAATTTGACCAGAGAGAAAGAAAAAGGGAAAGTGAGAAAGGAAGTTGCCAGGTCCAGGACTCAAACCATAGTCAGCCATGTAGGAATCCAGCGCCCTTAACCACTATGCCACCTACAGGTCCCAGAAATCTATACAAACTTTGAAAGGGAGTGAAAGTGTCCCTGTGTAGAGATTAATTAATCCTGATACAGCAAACATGTAACTCCCATCGTGTACTTGTCCAATTCAGTCGTCACAGCTCCCACTAAAGCTTGGCTAGCTAAGTCAGTGGAGAAATGGAAATAGGCTAGCTCCTGTCTAGGAGGAAGTGGCTCCATTTTTGGAGATAACAGAATTCTAGGTCCTTTATAAGCCCTTGTCTGGTGGACAACCAACTTAGCAGGAGACCTCAACTTGCCATTTCAACAAGTAAAACCTTAACCCTCACTCCTTGGGCCACAGGTACTATGCCCAAAGCTTTAAGCAGATCATCTTGACTGCAAGCATCTGTGTCCTTCCAAAGGAAACTAAGGAAATTGAGCAGTTTGCAAAGTCAAGGCCTTGGCCTAACCTAGCAGAGCCAAATCAGGAGACGAGACTGGTTTCCAGCACTCCCAAGAGCCACCCCAGGGCTGCTCAATGCTGAAGCTTCTCCCCTCCAGAAAGCCCCTCCCCCAGCCTCAGATGGTTTTTCCTTTTTTAATTCTTCAGAACTTTGCTGTTGCTTGGCTCATCCCTCAGATCTTTTCCAAGTACTCAGTCAGCCAATCAACCTGATAATGTGATTTGCTGTTGTCCATGATAGCGCTTCCCAAACAACACATGGTCTTTTACAGAGAGGCCTTTTTGAGGCAAACTACCTGCCTCAACACACACACACAACACACAAACAAACATATCTGAACATCCTGGTGGAGTAAGTTTGGTTGAGAAGCATGGCCATCCCCCCTTAGGGGAGGATTTCTCATTTTCCTTCTATCTCTCTCTGGTGAGTGCAAGCACCCTATGACAAAATCCTAAAGAAAAAAAAAGTTCTTTTTTAAAAGAGAGAGAGAGAAGACTTTTCTCCAAAAAGTTTAGCATTGGCTGAAAAGTCTGCCATACCATCAAGTCAGCCTCAGATCTTTGGGCCATGGGTGATTCTCCAAGGAATATGACCACAGGTACTGTCTGAATTCCCACCAGAGTGTATTAAGCTTCTGGGTATGGAGGATTATCATTGTAATATTGGGTCATAGGAAAAATCATGACATATTTATGTGTCATGACTATTCCGATGACCCAACACTTTCATCATTTTGTGCATTTGCTCATCAGGTTACATAAAAGGTCATTATGAAGATTTTAAAATTGCATTTGAAAATTTCTGAGAGGAGGTCTTCATGTTATTTGTTCACACTTATAGAAACATTATGGTTTTATTTTCCTAATACCAGTTTTCTGTTGTTGTTTTGCTTTTTTAATGAAAGACAGAGAGTTGGTGAGGAAGGGAGAAAGAGGCATCAGTGTCTCACCATGTCACAATCCTCCCACCCCAAACTCCTGGTGAACTAGGACCACAGGCACATACCACATGTCCAGCCTATTTAGGTTGGGTTGGGAATCAAATCCAGGCCTCCCATGCAGCCTCAACCACTGCACAGTGGTGCCTTCTGTGTATCACTGTGGCTAGGCCACAATACCAACTTGTTAATGAAACTTCTATTTTTTCCCTTCTATTACCTTTAAGCTGACCTTCAGTGATGGACTCATAAAGTGTGTCTGAAATGTGGAAAGTTAAAGCTGAAAAACCATATGTTCATTCCACCCTGGGTTACTCTAATACTCTGGCTTCTGCAGTATTACTACAAGGACAGAGATATCTGCTCAAGATCCTGTCTGATGGGCTATAATATAGGGCTTACTAAGAAAATATTTAAGGGAACACTTCCTGGAGGAACTTACCACACTCCCACGGGCCCTAGATCTTGATGATTTGCACCCCAGAATAGATCACCACACATACCTCACAGCTGCCTGCTTGCAGTTCCAGTCGCACCTGGCTCTTACTTGCATTTCACAAACACTCACATACTGGGAACTTGTCTTAGAAACAGACCACTTAAATGTCTACCAGGCTGCCCAGAGAGAAGGCTCTGGAGCTGAGGCTGCCCATGCAGAGAGCTGAGTCCTCGTTTCTGTCCATGTGACAAAGGATGGAATCAGTATCTGTTTGGCCCTCCTCACCTCTCCCCTGAGACAGCTCATGGAGCAGAGAGCCCTGAGCCCTGGGTGGAAAGTCAGGGACCGAGGACCCTACCAAGAACCAGAAGTAGAGTGATCTTCTTCGAGCCACTGCCACTGCCTCAGTTCTCAGTTTCCTTGCTTGCAAACTGAGGTAGAGTGGGGAGTTTAGTCTAAATTCAGCTCAATCTTTCTGCTGTTAGGAGGTGGTGAGGGGAGGTCTTCCCTTCCCAGAAACACATGCAAGGTTGGATCATCCCCCTAGAAAAACATACAGAGACCCAAAATGTCGTGTAGCATTGACGGCCTGGGAGTATCAGTTTAAGAACTCCCAAGGAAGGTACCTTCAAAACTTCCTAGTAAAATGACAGCAAAGTAAATAAGTGATTCTTCTTTCCAGAAATCATGAGGTCATCCTTGAGTCTTTTCTTTCTCACCTCATCTCCCCATCCCCACATCTAATTCACTGTGATTTTCTGTCCATGTTAATGACACAAGACAGACTCAAAGGGTCTGTTCCCCTCCCCTTCCCCACTCCCCAACTCCTCTCCTAGTCCATGGGGCCATGTGTCTCTTCTGCAGAGGCCTCTCACTGTGGCCTCCTGCAATCAGCAGTCTCCCATGGCCCTGCAAGATGAGGCTCCAGCTTGATCTTCCATCAGTACTTGAGGGCCCCCAGCCTCACCCTCTTCTCTCTGTTCCTTGCATTCTCCAAACTGATTTCTTAAGGTCCCCCCTGCTCAGTCACTCTACCCAGAACTTCACATAGATGTAGGGTCTCAGCTCAAATGTCTCCTTCCTGGAAAAGTCACCGACAGTGTCTGGCCTGCCCGTCTCCTGTCTTGGTGTCATCACAGCACTTGCCCTTGACTGGAATGACCCAGTTCATGTACTCCATCCTCCTTTATTTTGTCTGCTTCTCTCCTCTCCTTCTCCCCCTTCTGCCACCAAAATGTCAGTGCCACCAGAGCAGGGGCCTGGCAATGGTGGCTGCTTACTATGTATCTGAATTATTAGGTTATCAGAAAAGTCATGATGTATTTTTTCTGTTTTTCTATGCAAAAATGCATCATGACTTTTCTGACAACCCAATAGTCGCATAAAATAAGATCAATGGTTAAATAATTCCTTTGGCATTGTATAATAAAACTAACAGACTAGCTCCTGGTTTTTAAAATATTTTAATTGATTCTCATGAAGACATTAGTAGAATGTCATGCATTTTGCCCCTAGAATTTATTTCTCCAGATTAAATTACTCATATTCCTCTGAGCTTTCTCACCAGCCTGATTCTAGTCCTGTTAATCACTTTCCAGGGCTTTCCCTGGGCACTCTCCAATTTCTTCTCATCCTCCTAAGAAACTGCATAACTTGTCCTTATCAGGACCCACAGTGAACCTACAGAAGAGGGAGAACAGTAAAACTACCTGGTAGAAGATGTGGATTTCTGGCCCATCCTCTATGGAGCAGTCAGTAGTATACCGAGCTGGGACCCACATGCCTACAGGAGTTTGAGTTCCCATCCTAGTTGGCCTGAAAATACGCCGAGTACACAAACATGCCCAGGATCCTGGCAGGCTGGAGGCCCGCATGAAGCAGACTACAACATGGCCAAACCTTATGGAGGGTTCTGCTCTCTGTCTCTCTATTTCTCTCTTGCGAATTTTGTGGGGGGATAAAAAGAGGATAGGTTTTCTAAGCAGGTGTAGAATCAGATGTCACCACCTTCCAATTCAGTAACCTTGCAGAGGCACTTTCTCAGCCTTGGTTTCCTCCTCTGTAAAGCAGGGATAACAGACACGTCTCACAGAGCGGTCAGTTGTAAAGTCTCAAGGACCATTCTCTGACAGACACCTAACACAGACCCTGATGCACAATATAAACCCAGTAGATTACATGTACTTACTCCTAAGTAAGCTAAAACTAAAACCACTTTCTGTAAGTAGGGGAGCCACAAGAGGTAACCGCAGCACACACGAGTCGCACTATATGATGTCAGGTTTTGTAGAGGAAAAGGGGTTACTTATTAAAACCTGAATAAAGCCAGGGGGCATGAAATACTACCCACAGACCTTCCTGGAGGTGCGTGCATGACACAGACCGCACTGATTCCTGTGTACCTGGTCAAGTAAGCGGAACCCCCAACAGCAGCCAGTGCAGGGGCAAAAGGTGAAGCTGCCTGGGGGTTTGGTGGGAGGTGAGCTGATGCAGGAGATGCCCAGAGTTTCCCACCCCAGGATTTCCATATGCAGATCGATTGCTCCCCAGCCCTGGAAGAGTGGCAGATGCTTGGCTGAGCTGCCTTCTGAGGCACCAGGATCCCCTGGAGGACACTGTGGAAGCCACGCTTGTTAATGAAGGGCCTCAGAGGCCCTATTTGGGAAGAGATTCATCAGGGGATACACGAGCTCCAAATTCGGAAAGACTAATTTCGGAAGTCATATATTTAGACTGCACACTTCCCCGATGACATAGCACAACGGGGCCCGCTCTGAGGGCCCTCTAGCACTGCTGGGCGTAGGCCACCCACACAGCAGAATACTAAAGCAGATGCGAAAAGAGATGAATTGGGGCTGACCCAGTAGTGCAGTGGTTGGGTGCTGTGCACTGGGAATCAGGTCTGACATGGGCCTCAATGGTTCAAGTCCCAGTGCTAGTACCTTGAAAAACATTCCAGGCATGTGTACCCGTGTGCCCCAAATCCTGATGGGGTGGAGAAATGGAGGAAAAGGAATGTGGTGTAACCGAGGGGTTCTTGCTCTCTCCCTCTCTGTTTGGTGAGTGCATATATCTTTTGGCAACAAAGAAAAAAGGATGAATTGAATCCCTGTGTTTTGACAGATGTCCAAAATGTTATGGAAAATGGAATTATAGTACAAGCTTATTTCTGTGTAAATAAATGCTGAAATCCATGCACAGTTGTTTTCATAATACATGTTTTCCATGAACTTGTTGAAAATCCCCTTCTATATGATCTAGTGACAAAAGCAAGGTGTAAAATCTTCTTTAGAATATGGGTCAGGGAGAAGCTTACCTCTCTTCTCCCTTCTTCACCCTGCAGCAAAGCTTCCCTTGTCTGTTTATGCCAACTCAGTCTCCCCAGGAGGGCTGGCCAACTTCTGCAGCTGTGTCCTAGAGAGAAGGATGTGGCGGAAGTGCCTGAGGTCTCCTAGGTCTCAGACTGCCTATTCCAGGGGCTCCTGCCATCTTGCAGACCCTCCTCTGGGCTTCTGGTCTCCAGGTAGAAAACAGGCAAGAAGCAAGCCCATACTATTCTCTCTGTGGTCTGGCTCCTCGTCCTGCATCAAGAGGGTGGGTCAGGCCAGCCAGCGATGAGCCTGACTGTCTTCCAATCAAGGTGCCATTCTGACTTGCCCCTAAGACAACTGCTCTGATCCAATCAATTCCAGAGAATTGTCAAAACTATAAAAGTCAAAAAGAAGAGAAGTAGTATGGAGAAGAGACTCAACAAATGAGCCTAAACATTTTCTAGCCCTGCGCTTCTGTGCAAGCTCTTTCCATGAGTGTAGGCTAGCTACCAACTTGTTTTCAGTCCTAAGCATAAGATAAAGACATGCCATTTGGGGATCAGGTTACACCACGTAATAATGCCATCCTGCAGA
>NW_006159553.1:1667098-1671193 GCF_000334495.1 Tupaia belangeri chinensis
TCTTTCTGAAACTGGTTTGATGAAGCCAGATCTGTGTTGATAGCTGCCCGGTGAAGTGGCCCCCTTAGTAAGGAACAGAGGAAGCCCTCGAGCCAACAGTCATAAAGAACTGAGGTCCTTAGAAACAAGAGCCTACGAGAAACCAAATCCTGCCATCAATCACATGAGCTTGGAGGGGAATCCTTTCTCAGTCAAGTCTCAGATGATTCCTAGCCTTTCGGAGCTTTGATTATGAACTCAAGATGCCTTGAGGCAAAAGACCCAACTGAGCCATGCCCAGACCCCTCACCCATAGAAAATGTGTGTCTAATACAATAGATGTGTATAGTTAAGTCCCTAAGCTTGTGGTAATCTGTTACACAGCAACAAATAACAAAAACAGCAGCAGTAATAAAATGAGAGTCTGTGGTTAAGACTTCAGGCTCAGAGCCCGATCATCTGGATTCAAATCCTGCCTCTCCCTGTAACTCCTGTATGTCCAAGATTCCTCATCTCCAGAATGAGGGTAGTGCTAGTCCTAAGTCCTCGCCTCACTGTAAAGAGTAAAGGGATTCATCCAGATGAAATGCTTACAACGTGGAGCCCGTGGCAGGAGCCCAGTAAGCCCGGCTTGGCCCATTCATGCTCACGCCTCACTCTCACCCCCAAACTACTGAGAGCAATCACCGTAACAGGGGTCACCGTGGGACTCGTCATATTCTAAGACATATGTTTATTTATATTTTTCTTTGCAAAGAACATTTATAATTTTGTATGTGGAAAAAACAGTAAAGTTCTTTTAAATTTTTTTATTAGCTTCCTGTCAGGCTGTCCTAAAGATGGAATCTCTCTTAGGTCCCTGTAAGCAACAAAAGCCCAGGCAAACCAACTTAAACGAAATGAGAACAGAATTACAGGGTGGACTCTGAGGTGTGGCACAGAATAGGAGGTAAGGAAGTGCCCTGGAGCCTCAGGAAAATCTGGCCCAGGGATGGGTAGTGTGTCTAGATGCAGCAGACAAGGTCTCTGCCTCTCTCTCTGGCCACACAGACTCTGTACGTCTTCTTTAGGCTTCTCTGAGCCCATGGCAAAAAGTGGCAATCAGACCTATTCATATGATCAGACATCTACAAGAAACTGGCTAGCTTTTCCACGTCCCAATTCCAAGTTCCTTGAGGAGAGAATCTTATGGGTCAGATGAATGAATGTTCATGGTCTTTCCAGCAATGACGAAGTATGAGACCAGGGAGGGTCTTCTAATATCAACTGGATGGTTGGGTTATGCCAGGTAGTAGCAGTAAGAAAGAGGAGAAGAAAGGGAGTGGCCCAAGAGTATCTATTTGGAGGCCTTTCCTTCTTTCTACTAAGTGACAGCAAAGACATTGAGAGTATTGTCCAAGAAACTTTCAGAGCCGGTAGACAGGAGAACGTGTTTTCCATGAACACTAGAACCCATTAGAAATCTCTCATTTAGAGGGAAATTGAGCAGTTCACCCTGTCTCCTAGACCCCCTGACCCATGTTAGGTTGCTGCTACCCTATTGAGCATAAACTCTGAGTTATAAGAGGGTGCCTCTGCCCATTGGTCCTCTGCCTCAGTGCGGCTTAGTCTAACAAGATTCTCAGGGCCACGGAAATTGGCGCTGAAGATGCCAGTTAGTGGCCATGGGTATGTCATCCGTAACTCAAGGAAGAGTGTGTCCTTCCTTGCTTTGTCCTTGTAAAAGTCATAGCTATAAACAAAGTATAGACCCAAGTCCAAGGCAAACTGAATCTTGTGCAATGATGCTCAAGATAAAAAAATACCATTCAACTTGAAATTACATCCCACTTAGAAATATTATCTCCAATTAGCATAATTATGGAATGAACATTCAAAGAAGAAAAAGTAATTACTAGAATCCTAAGCTCTCAGGGTTGGAAGGAACCTCAGAGTTCAGGATAAATGCCTGCTCTCTGTCCCACCTTTCTCAACCCCCACTGGTACAAAAATCCCCTTTACTGTCCCGACCAGGTGGATGCTCATTCTGCTTCGCATCTCCATTGAAGCACCCCCGTCTATTTCTGGATAATCACAGTTATTTAGAAATTGTGAACTCTCACTAGAGTTACCAGAAATTGGCTTCCTCATACCTTCTACTAATTAGCACAGTGTTCGCCTAAATTTTGCCTCTGGAGCCTCATAAACAAACCTTTTTTTCATGTCTAAAGAGTGAGCTTATGCCCACTAGCAGATACAACTCCAACTGCTACTCCTCACACATCTTGTTCTGGGCTAAGAGAATGCCAGTTTTGTTTCATTATGGGTAGGCAGCAATAGAGTCAAGGAAAGAAGACCCCTTCCCTGGTTCCTGGGATAAGGTCTAGTCTTTGAAAATAAAGAGCTAAAGGGATGGACATGAGATATAATGTAGCCAATGAAATATAAAAGGAAGTGTACTAAGAACTTTTGGGAATACTTTTGCTTCCTGATAGAAGGACAGTCAATTAGCTCTGTCCCTTTTACTTCGCCTTACCTTGAAAGTGGTTGTATGAGAGCATGATGCCCAGAGCAATGGCAATCATCTTGATCCTATGAGGTAACAGTCCTATGGATGAGCGTTCATGATGCCAAGGATGCAGAACACAAATTTAGAAAGAGCCTGGGCCTTGGAGGGTATCATTAAACCACTGCTGCTCACCCTGGCGTGGCCTTTCTCCAGACATCGTGTTCTATGAGATAGTCATGTTTTTACCATGTAACCATTGCTAGTTGAGCTTCTGTAAATTGTGTTGGAACATGTTTTAATAAATAATGGCTTATCTGAGCTTGGAGTGTGTAGGCTCCCACACTGAGATTGATATGACATTTCAAGACCCTGTTTCAGTCCTGCCATCCTGACCTTTCTCCCCAGCCCAATCCTTGTTTGTCAGGTGTAGTGAAGAAAATGCAACACAGGCCCCCAAGCACATGCTGCCAGAAGAGAGCTGTTTGCTGCTCACTCTGACACACCCAGATTTCACTTTCTTGGCAGCCATCCCCCACCTCAAGGCCGCAGTTTCCTGCAACTCAAGAATCTCTCCCAGACTTCCGGGCTGGCTCCCTTACCTTGATGTCCTTGTGTGACTGGTTTGGGCCCGTGTGCTGGACTTGGCATTTCTCTCCATTAAGCTCCAGGTTGCAGGACTTGACCTGGCTTCCCAGACTGTCAGCACTGCTTTGGCTCATCATTCTTCCGCTCAGCCTAGAAGTGTGATCAGCATGCCATAGATGTACTCACCCATGCAGCTCTAAAACATAAAAATGAAACAAAACAAAACAAAAACCTGAATAAGACAGCAGTGAGAGATAAAATGCAAACACAATACTGGCAGTTGGTCTGACACTGAAAACAGCCCTACTGGTGTCTCCAAAAATATACCAACTTGATACCCATTTGAATTGAACCTTTTCTGGTATTAATGCCAGCAGGGGAAGAGGGCAGGATTTATTCCACAGGGACTAACAGTGCGGAGGACAGGATGGCGAAGGGAGGTCAACGCATCACGGGTCCTGATCTGGCTGTTGGCAGCCTTTCCACGCTGGGTGTCCTGCACCTGCAGCTCGTTAAGTCTCATGCAGCAAAGCACGGCTGCAAAGAGCTCCTGGAGATGTAAGAGCCTTGCTCTGCAAAGACTCCACTTTAGGGGAGGCAGGCATTTGTTCCATAACAATAGAACATACCCATGATTTATAAAGTGAAGCAAAGATACATGGCCTGCCATCCGAATAATACATGTTTGTATTCTATACATAATAAGCTGATCCAAAGAAAAGAAAACTCCCAGATGACAGCAGGTACCTATGATGGCAAGAATAGGGGACGAAAGAAAACGGGGGGGGTGGGGGTGGGGAGGCAGGGACCAGCAGTTAGCGTAATGGCTATGTTGCTGGACTACCATGCAGTCGACCGCAGTTTGAGTCCTGAACCCGGCAGCCTAAACTCACGTTGGGCACGTGTGCGTGCATGCCCAAAATCCTGAGAGGAGAATGAAGGAGAGGGGATTGTGGCATGGCCATCCCCCCTGGGGGGTGATTTCTTGCTTTCTGTCTCTTTGTCTCTCTCTATCTTTCTGGTGAGCACATGCACCCTGTAGC
>NW_006159553.1:1671255-1697046 GCF_000334495.1 Tupaia belangeri chinensis
AAGAGAGAGACAGAGAGAGAGAGAGAGAGAGAGAGAGAGAGAGAAAACCCTGTAGCAAAAACCTCAGAAAGAAAGAAAGAAAGAAAGAAAGAAAATTGGGGTGGGGGGAATTCTGGAAAAGCTACCAGAAGAACTGATTTTGCTTTTCCTAAAATCTGGTTTTTGGGACCAGCAGTTAGCATAATGGCTATGTCGCTGGACTCCCATGTAGTCGACCGTGGTTCAAGTCCCGGACCCGGTGGCTTAAAACTCACGCTGGGCACATGTGCGTGCGTGCCGAAGATCCCAAGAGGAGAATGGAGAAGGGATTGCGGCGTGTCCATCCCCCCTGGGGGGTGATTTCTCGCTTTCTGTCTCTCTGTCTCTGTCTGTCTGTCTGGCGAGCACACGCGCCCTATGGCAAAAAACCTCTCCAAAAAAAAAAAAATCTGTTTTTTGATCTGAACAGGTTCCTCTCCAATACCCTCCACCAATCCTCCACACTGCCACTATTACACCACCCAAAACTCTACCACTAACACCATCACTGCTACCACTCCCACCAACAATGACTATCTGCATCACTACTCCCCCTAGGAACAACCCCACTTCTAGAGTGAGGACCCAGAATACCCAGAATATCAACAAGAGAACTAATGGGATCATTTCGGGAATAAATCAGAGCAGTGAAGACATTACACGGAAGAGACGAGCCCAACCCTGTCCAAAGTCACACAGTGGCTACTTAATGGCAGCCCTAGCTTGGAACCTGAGCTGCCTGACTCCAGGGGCTAGCATCTGGACACCCACACTGTTCTTCTCAAAGGACCTTATCTGGCACTTCCAACATGGCTCTTTTGGGGTAAGTAAAGTTAATTATTTACAAGAGAAGAAAAGAAGAATGTAGTTAAAAGTTTCTTTTGGGGCCAGCAGGTGGCATGCTGGTTTAAGGCGCTGGATTCCCACATGGTCAACCACAGTTTGAGTTCCAGACATGGAGGCCTGCTGCTTTCTCACTTCCCCTTTCTCTCTCTCTCTCTCTCTCTCTTAATCAAAAAAATAATAATAACAAATAAAATAAAATAAATAAATGAATAATTCCTTTTAATAAAAGTTTCTTTTAAAAAAATAAAAATAAAGAAAATTTTTATCAAATAATAGCCTGATGAATGAAAATCTTATCTACATATTTGCTTAAGATCTAAACTTCCTGGGGCTGGCAGATGATATAGTGGTTGTGGCGCTGGACTCCCATGTGACCTGTCATGGTTTGAATCACAGACCTAGGGGCTTGCTTTCCCATTTTCCCTCTCTCTCTCTCTCTCTCTCTCTCTCTGGTCAAATTAAAAAATAATAATGATAATGAATAAAATTAAATAAATTCTTTTGAAAAAATATACACTTCCTTGTGATATAGTCCTGGAGGTAGGTTTCTGGTTCAAAGGTTATACAAAAATCATCCTCCTCCAAAAAAGATTCTTCAAAATACAGATTCTTGTTCTAACTGTTAGATTATTTTCTGAAACAGTCATGTCCCTGCAAACTTCTGCCTGCACTTCTGACAGCCCTGAGTATTCATCACTGATAGAAGACTTTGACAACTGAGTAGGAGAAAACGGTATCTTGCTGTTGCCTTCATTTGCATTTCTTTGATTATTAATAGAATTCTAAAAAATCCTTATTTTAACTAATTTCTCTCTGACTTTAGTAGCGAATCTGTAGGCTTGGGGAATAGAGCATAAATAAAGAGGGTAAGCACCATATACTTCTGACTTAATTCCTATATTATTAAAATGAACTCTGCACAACATATCAGGAAATGGATTTTGGTATAATACACAGAGAAGGATGTGCTGCTTTTCTGAATCTGAGAACCGAAACCCCAAAGAAAACTGTGTCCAAAGAGCAGGTACTGACCTACAGGGTCAACTGCCGGCCCTGTGAAGTGGCTTTTCTCCAGCTCATCAGAGTTCTCATCCTAATTCTTTAAAGCACTGAAAAGTTTTAAGAAGAACAAAGCATGGAACATTTCTCCAGCATTTTCTATGGCTAATTTAAGTCCTCGTAACACAGTAATACTTTTCACTTGAATAGCCTCTGATATTCATTTTGAAAACAGCAGTAGCCACCTTGAGACATATTTATTGTGAGTTTTCAGCACTCCACCAGTGGGGGTACAAAGAAAAATTCTAAAATAACTATTTATAAAGCATAAATGAATTTAATTAGACTGCTAAAAGTGAAAAAAAAATACTAAATTATAAACCATCATGGACATGATTAATTGCATTTAAATTTTGCAGAAAGCACAGAAATGAAACCACCCCATAGCTTTTTCCCTCCCCGATTCAGAGATGTATATTGTGCCCAGCAGGACAGCTCCTGGGGGGACAACAGCTAGACCCAGTGTGTGCAATCAAGGCGGTGAGAATATGGACAGAAAGGGTCCCCGCCTGCCTCTGGAGCCTTGTGACCACTGAGCCACCCCTCCTTCCTCAGGCCTTCCCCTGAAATCTCTCATGTTGTCTTTTCTTCATTTGGATTCCAAGCCTTCCCCCTGCCAGGCCCAGCCTTTCCTTGTCCCGTCATTCCCCACACCAGTCCCTTGGACCCAGGACCCACCACTGGTTTTGCTCTCTCCTGCCCTGCTGTCCTTCTAGTAGGTGCTCAGTAAATAAATGCAAAATGAGTGAGTTAGCACTGGCCCACTGAGCCGTCCCACAGAGAGACTCAGAGTGACAGACAGGTCTAGGCGTCCATGACACATGAAGTGGAATCAGCAGATGTTCAAACAACATGCAGAAAGCATAGTCTAATTTTATAATTTTATGAAAGGCAGGTAGATGAAAAGGAAAGAATCCTAGAAGGACAACCTCACAGGTCAACCTTATAAGGTGGGAAGCAGGACGGGGATATAGACAAGACCCTGAGAAGGAAGGGCTTCCTCCTCCCAAGCTTCTTCAAGTAAGGGCAAAAGGAAACGCTTTGCTGGGAGCTCCTGGAAGCCTCCTCCTGACCTGGCCCCGTGGACAGCCGTGGCTGAAGGTGAGCCGGGAAAGTGAGGACCTTGCGGCGTCTATCACAGCAGGTTGGCAAGGAAGGGAGCTGGGAGTAGTCCACAGTGCGTGCCCACAAGTTCTGGGTCATTCATTCCATGGGCATCTGCTGAGAAGCTGCTGTGTGCCAGGCTCCGTTCCAGGTAACGGGCTAAGACTAAGACCAAAGTCTGGCTCTTATGGAGGTACATCCTGCTAGAGGGAGCCAGGCCACGAATTACAGTAAAATAGTAAGTCCCCCTGTATGTTCGGGGCCATGAGGGCCACAGGTGAAAGAAAAAGGGGAACTGAGGGGGCCATCCAGTAACATGACGGTAAGAGCAGCTGGATCCCATATGGCTAACTGCACAGCTCAAGTCCCAGACCCAGTGACTTGAAAATCATGCCAGGCACATGTGTACGTGCCCAAAATCCCAAGAGGAGAATGAAGGAAAAGGATTGTGAGGTGGCCATCCCTCTAGGGGCAGTGATTTCTCACTTCCCCACCCATCTCTTTCTGTTGAATGTGTGCAACCAATGGCAAAATTTTAAAAAGAAAAAAAGAAAAAGAAAAGGGAGAGTGGTTAGTTAAAGAGCGCCCGGTGGGGCTGGGACTGTGACTCTAACTAGAGTGGGCGGGGAAGCATCCTGGCAAGGTGACTCAGACAGAAAGGAGCTCCTCCACAGGGAACAGTCAAGGCAAAGGCCCTGAGGCAGGAAGGTGCGTGGTGACGCATCAGTGGCACAGGCGGGACGCCAGCATGGCTGGCATAAACGTGGTCCAGTCAGGGGAGGTGAAGGCCAGGTGAGCTGGGGCCTTGCAACACACAGGATGAGGATCTCACTCGCCCTGAAGGAATCGAGGGAACACTGGAGGGTTCAGAGCAAAGGAGTAACAGACTTTAAATTGCTTTTTTGTTTGTTTGTGTGTTTGTTTGTTTTTTTGAAGAGGTTTTTGCTATTGGGTGTGTGCTCTCACCAGAAAGAGAGACAGAAAGACAGAAAGTGAGAAATCACCACCCAGGGGGGATGGCCACGCAGCAATCCCTTCTCCTCCATTCTCTTCTCAGGATCTTGGGCATGCATACACACTCGCTTGGCATGAGTTTAAGCCACCGGGTCTGGGACTCGAACCGCGGTCGACTACATGGGAGTCCAGTAACATAGCCATTACGCTAACTGCTGGTCCCAAATTCTGGTTTTTTTAAACAATATCATTGAGATGTAAGTCACATACCATACATTTCACCCATTTAAAGTATAATTCAACGGTTCATAGCACACTGTTAGTCCTGCGCCACCCTCACCACAACCTCACGTTAGGATGTTTTCTAACTGTCGTCAACAAGTGCGGGCCTCTGCCTCTGTGGCGCTGCATTTTCTGAGCAGTTCACAGAACTGGAATACAGACTCTGTGGCTGGATAGGCTCAGAATGTTTGCGATGTTCATTCATGCTGTGGCCTGCATCAATACTTCGCTTCTTTTTACCGTTGTATAATACTTCCTTTGTATGCGAGTACCAAATGTTGTTTATCCATCCACCAGCTGATGGATATTTGGGTTGTTTCTCCTTCTGGCTACTATGAATAATACAAAAGGCCTGCAAAAGTTCCTGGGAAAATGGAATTCAAGTATGAGTTTATTTTGATGCAAAAAAATGTCGAATCCATGTCAAATGTTTTTTTCATAATATGCATTTTCTATGAACTTTTTGAAGATGCTCCCACTACACACACATTGCTATGAACATTTGTGTATACTATACAAACACAGATTTTGCGTCAACACGTTTTCAGTTCATTTTGAAGGATGGCCAAACTGTTCAAGGCAGCTGCCCCGTTTTACATTCCCACCAGCCACAGGTGAGGGTTCCAGTTTCTCCTGTCCTCACCCAGGCTTGTTATTGCCTGTTCTCCTCCCTGTGGCCAGCCTGGTGAGTATGAAATAGAATCTCACTGTATTCTAATTTACATTTTCCTGATAACCAGCAATGCTGAACATCTTTTCACATGTTTTATGAGTCACTTAAACCCGAACCCTAATGAACTTTTAGAGAAATGGCTATTACAATTCTTGCTCATTGGGACCAGCAGATGGCATAATGGTTATGTTGCTGGACTTCCACATGACCAATGGCAGTTCAAGTTCCAGACCCAGTGGCTTGAAACTCATGCTGGGTGCATGTGGGTGCATGCCAACATCCCAGAAGAATTGAAAAGGGATTGTAGTGTGGCATCCCCCATTGGGGGGTGATTTCTTACTTTCTTTCTCACTGTCTTGGTCTCTCTCTCCCCAACTAGCACAAGTGCCCTAAGGCAAAAACCTCTCCAAAAAACAAACAAAACAAAACAAACAAACAAAAAACTTGCTCATTTAAAATGTTGGGTTGGCCAGGCCATAACTGGACAGGGCACAACCCCATGATAGGTCTGGGTTCAATTCTCAGCCCACCCTCAAAGCCAGACATGGTGGAATGCACCATAGTCACAGGTACTCAGGAGACTAAGAGAGGGGTCACATAACAGTGAGGCCCAATCTAAAAAAAAAAAAAAAAAAATCAGGGCTCCAATCGGTGGCATGGTCAACCATGGCTGATTCCACGGTTCAAGTCCCAGACTTAGCAGCTTAAAAATCATCCCAGACATATGTGCATGTGTGCCTAAAATCCCAGGAGGAAGAGAATGAAGGCAAACAGATTGTGGTGTGGCTATCCCCGCTGGGAGGGGGGGGTGATTTCTCACTTTCCCTCTCACCATCCCTCTGTGTCTCTCTCCAGCAAGTGCACATGCCCTGTGGCAAAAACATTTAAAAGAAAAAAGAAAAAAAGAAAATTCAGGTCATTTTATGACATGTTTTAAAAGACTTATTGAGGGGTGTATTCGAGGAATACTTAACACTTTGAGAACATAAGAAAAAAATTAAAATTATTTTTGAAAAGGTATTTGGGCCCTCGCTGCACCTCATGGCCCACTCTTGAGCAAGTGTGGATTCTTGACCAGGTTGCCCAGTAAACCAGATGCCCTATAGAGAAGTCAGGCCTCAGTTAGGACATAGCCTGCTGAAAGGCTTGAAATGAGGAAGTCGGGGACCAGCAGATGGTATGATGGTTATGTTGCTGGACTCCCACATAGTAGATCACAATTCAAGTCCTAGACATGGCGGCTTGAAACTCATGCCGGGCGTATGTGCATGTGTGCTCAAAGTCTCAAGAAGAGAATAGAGGAGAAGGCATTGCAGCATGGCCATCCCCGCAAGGGGTGATTTATCCCTTTTTGTCTCTCTGTCTCTCCAGCAAGCACACACACACACTACAGCAAAAAAGCTCTCTAAGAAAAAAATTTATATATTTATTTTTAAAAAAGGGGGGGGGAGATCGGCATGACCAGGCCTTGCACTACAAAACACAAAGACAAGGTGTCCACTTGCATGCCATAGAAAGAACGGTCTGCACTACCCCGCGGGCTGTCTCAGACATATTTGCTCATTCTATGGGAACAGGATTCTGCCTGTTAAGTATCTGAGACCAAAGGTCTTTTCTGATCAGAGAACAGGGATGGAATCGTTTGTGTTTAACATCATTTCCAATTAATATAGTTCTGGAATTAGATAACTCTTGGGCTTAACTATCCTGTAAAAGGATTATAAATATAAGGAAAAGCACAAACACCTAAGGGGTTGATGTGTGAAAACGACTATACACATACTCACAAGGAAGAAAGCTAGGACATACACTGCAACAACAGCGCTGTGAAGACGGAGGGCTAGCTGTCAGGTGGGGGCTGGGGTGTTTGATCCCACATAGCCGGCTGTGCAATGCGAGTGCAGGTACCCTATAGCAAATTACTTTTGTTTTTAAAGGTTTTTGCCTTAGGACATGTGCACTCACCAGAGACAGACAGACAAACACAGTGAGAAGGAAAGTGAGAAACCACCCCTCCCCAGGTGGGTGGCTGCAATCCCTTCTCCTCCATTCTCCTCCTAGGATCTTGGACACGTGCCTGACCTGAGTTTCAACCCACCACGTCCAACACTCAAACCACAGTTGTCCATGTGGGAGTTCAGCAACGCAACTGCTATGCAATCTCTGGTCCCTTTTCTTTTTCTTTTTTTTTTTAAGAAAAAAACAAGGAATTACATTTCTCTCACATAACAGCGTCCAGTGAGGGGTCCAGAAGCAGGCACCTTTTCGCTCTGCCTTTCCTTCCATCCTGAGCCCCACTTGCCAGCACCGTCCTGGTGCATGGTTGAACCGGGTGGCATGGTTCCAGACAGCAGGAAAAGGTGAGATCAGAAGACTCACCTCTGCTGGCTCCGATCCAGGCTGGGTCCACACTGGTTCTCTTCTCAGTCACTCTCTCAGCTTCCCTAACATCCTACAGGTGGGAACCACACCACCTGTCCACATTTACCTACCAGGGAGGCTGGGCAGCCTGGCCTGGCTGCAATCCTCTTTCTGTGGAAGGAGGAGGGGTGGCTTCCTCCTTCAGCCTGTGGGTTCTGCCTCATACCCGAGTGTTCCAGTGTCTGGGAGTGTGAGCTGGGCTTACACGTGCTTTCATTTTCTTCTTTACATAGATAGTTGCATGTTTCTGAAATTGTTTTTAAAGAATTATGATTTAATTTTATTTATCTTTTTATTTATTTTTTATTTATTTGCTACAAGGCACACGCGCTCACCAGAGTGAGACAGAGAGAAAGAGGAAGGTGAGAGAGCAAGTCGCCAGGTCCAGGACTCAACGGTCAGCCATGTGGGAATTCAGCAACGTAACCACCATGCCGTCTGCTGGCTCCTGTTTGGGGAATTTTTACATCACCCTCAGGTGGTCTATGATATAATAGTCGAGGTTATAACCATAGATTCTGGAGTCAGGCTCTCCAGATACTGATCGGCCTTAGGACCTGGGTGAACTTGGACCCCTGATTTCTCTTGCTGACTCTCTATAGCCCTTCTTTGTCATGGGAACAACAGTGGAACCTGTGTCTTTGGACAGTTGTAGGAACCTAAGGTGTGAAGCCCACATTGTGCTTAGCCGGAGTCTGATGAGTGGCACTGGGTCTCAGCATCAGCGTAATTATGACTCTGAGCATCGGGCCCCCTGATGGGTGGTCCTGGTTGTGTTCGGAGTATCACGATCTTCAAGCTGCTTTCTCCCTTTCTTCTCTCTCCTTCCTTCTCAGCCCTTCAACCAGCTGATTTACTCATTAAACACTCAAGGCTCCTCTCTCATTTCACCATGGTCCTTGTCGAAGTTCTCCATCAAGCGTTCCCCTTCATATACCTCCAAAGCTTCAGGGACACCCATTGGTCCTGCTTGGAAATAAAGTGGAGACTGCCTCTCAGACCCCTGGGGTTATTTGGATCTGATCTCAGAGACAGTTGCATTAGCAACCCTGGAATGCTCTGGAGTGGAGCTAGCACCAGAGCCAGTCCCTTGGGCCGGTCCCTTTCCTGTGGCCAAGTTGATGGACTGCACCCACCTCTCCCCTCTACTCCTCATCCCTCTTGCTTCTTCCATCTCCTGTCTTTTATACACCCCAACGGTGCAAGCTTGGATGAACACAAGTAGAGGAGCCTTTTAAACAGCTCATTAAAACTATTAAAAGCTGAAAATTGACCTTGGGAAATGACTAGGCAATAGCTTTATTAGATTGCTTGGGAGAAAAAAAAAAAAAGAAGTTAGAAAGCCTGGCTGTCTTACTACTGATTTCTCAGGGCTCTCCATACAAGCTTCTAAATTTGGATCTCAAGAATTATTGAGCTTCTACTGGAAAAAATAAAAAAGAATCTGAAGTCCTGCCAAAGCCCAGAGTAATTCTCAGTTCTTTCTCCCAGAGCCTATGGAAAAGGAAGAGACAAGGTTTTTCAATTTAGGGGGGGGAGGATGGTGGTGGTGGTGCTTGAGTTTTTACTGGGGAGGAGGGATGTGGAGGCATGGAGAACTCTACTAAACTGACCTCCCTTTTCATCCTGAGCTGAAGTTTTGCAAGTATTCGCCAGAGACAGAGAGAGTGCAAGTGAGAAAGCACCCCCATAGGGGATGGTCATGCTGCCATCCCTTCTCCTTTCTCCCTCCTTCAAAGATTTTGGGCACACATACACATACGCCCCTTGTGTTTTGCAAGCTGCTGGCCCAGTCCAACATTTCTGCATAGGAAGAGGGGGGCAGACACAACACCTAGTAAAGAAAAGCAAATGATTCAAAGCATATTTTGAAGACAAAAGCACAAAGCAGTTCTTTGTTCTGTTATCTAAAGGCATGTGTGCTGAGGGCTGGGCACTTGTGCAAAGCAAATGGGAGTGAACTGAGAATACACGAGCACAGAAGCCCACGTGTGCTTGTAGGGCCCAGGACAGGTTAGGCCAGGTGTGGCAATGAGAGCCTGGTCCAGGTCCCATTTCCTGAGCACCTACTATGTGTGGGCCCTGCACTGACCATGTCATCAGGTCTTTCTGTATTCATGTCATTTAACCGCACAGCATCCCTGAACAAGAAGGGTCACTGGGCCCATTTTCCTGAAGAGAAGGCTGAGTATTAATTAAGGAAAGTAACTTGGCCCAACCCACACAGCTATGAAAGGAGGGCACCAGAGCAGAAAGCCACCTTGTCCGGGGCTCATTCCAGCGTTTTTGGTTTTGTTTTCTTTAAAAATTTTGCCAGAAGAGGCATGTACTCGCCAGAGTAAAGACAGAGAGAGCACAAGTGCAAAAGCACCCCCCACAGGGGATGGTCACACTGCAATCCCTTTTCCTTTCACCTTCCTTCCTTCTTGGATTTTTGGTGCATGCATGCGTGCGCACACACACACAAGCCTATTGTGTTTTTCAAGCTGCTGAAAACCACGCCACTGGCTGGCCCTGTCCAGCATTTCTGCATTGTGTGGCATGAGCATGTGATGCGTGCCCACATGTGAACGAGAAAGAGCTTGCTTTGTGACTTTCTTCACTTGAGCCACCCTAACTCCCCCTTCCTCAGCACCTTGAGGGCCAGCCCTGGGCCTCGGTCCTCATCTTATCCCCAGTACCCAGCCCAGCATCAAGGACTGAGGAGAACAGGAAATGAAAATATGGAGTTCCCACCCTCCAGGTGCTAAGGAAAAAAAGAAAGGGCTTTTCTTCTCTAATACTCAAACTTAGCCAAATCTGTTTTGGGGAGGATCCTGGTTAACATTCCCTGAAAGGACTGGACCAGCTGCTGTCTTGGTCTGGGCCTTTCTGCAAGAGACATGAGGCTTCAGAGATTCCCTGAACTGGTGGGTGACTCAATCACCTTCCCTGAGGAATGGCTGGAAAGAACTGTCATACACGTTGGAGGAAAGTTGTAAGGCTAAAACCAGATATGTATGTGGATATTGAAGCCTACAAAACAGGCCCAGGGCAATGGAGCAGAAGTAACGCAGGTACTCAGCAAGGATGGAAGCCATATGTTAACCATGGGTTCGGATCCCCAGGTCAGCTTAAAATACACATGTGTGTACATGGCTGTCCTAGATCCTAAAGAGCTGGAGGCCTGGGGAAAGAAGATCGAGATGTGAGCAGACCCTGTTGAGGGTACTCTCCTCCTTCTCTCTCTTGCATGTGCACATATACTCTTTATTATTTTTTTAATTATGTAAAGCAATATTTCAGTAATCAAAAGGTGGATGACAGAAGGACACTCACTTGGAAGTCTGGATCTGACTTGATTCTACTTTCCCAGTGTCCATTCTGGTCTTATTTTTCATCTCTCCTTCAAAAACTGGAAAACATATTTTTCTAATAAAAAGACAGGGGTTCCTAATTAGGCACCGGAACTGTTTGCCGGTGTAGTTTCTCAAAAGTTCATTTTCCCAGGTTGCATTCTCTTTGGCCTGAGCCCTCCTGACCACTGGCTCACCCAGGCTGACATAGAACCAACTGCTACAATCAAAAGCAGCCTGAGATATCCCTCTCTTTGCCCTTAAGACCACTGAGCAGAACGCAGCCACTGCCAGCAGTCCTAGGGGCCAGCTCCAAGCAGGAAAGGAGAGAAGCATCGAGGAGATGCACACACCCCGGGCTGTGCTGTCTCGTAGGTCAGAGGTTCAGGTCGGCCAAGCAACCAAACTCAGTTTCTGAAGAGACTTCTGAGGTCAAATTGGGCCCTCACTTCTTTGCTGTAAGACATTAGACAAGGCTAGTCATCCCTTCTGTGCCTCAGTTTCCTCCCTTGAAAGATGATACAACACTACCTCTCTTGAAGGATTATTTGAGGACTAAGTAAAATTCAACCTTCCTTCCTTCTTGGATTTTTGGTGCATGCATGCGTGCGCACACACACACAAGCCTATTGTGTTTTTCAAGCTGCTGAAAACCACGCCACTGGCTGGCCCTGTCCAGCATTTCTGCATTGTGTGGCATGAGCATGTGATGCGTGCCCACATGTGAACGAGAAAGAGCTTGCTTTGTGACTTTCTTCACTTGAGCCACCCTAACTCCCCCTTCCTCAGCACCTTGAGGGCCAGCCCTGGGCCTCGGTCCTCATCTTATCCCCAGTACCCAGCCCAGCATCAAGGACTGAGGAGAACAGGAAATGAAAATATGGAGTTCCCACCCTCCAGGTGCTAAGGAAAAAAAGAAAGGGCTTTTCTTCTCTAATACTCAAACTTAGCCAAATCTGTTTTGGGGAGGATCCTGGTTAACATTCCCTGAAAGGACTGGACCAGCTGCTGTCTTGGTCTGGGCCTTTCTGCAAGAGACATGAGGCTTCAGAGATTCCCTGAACTGGTGGGTGACTCAATCACCTTCCCTGAGGAATGGCTGGAAAGAACTGTCATACACGTTGGAGGAAAGTTGTAAGGCTAAAACCAGATATGTATGTGGATATTGAAGCCTACAAAACAGGCCCAGGGCAATGGAGCAGAAGTAACGCAGGTACTCAGCAAGGATGGAAGCCATATGTTAACCATGGGTTCAGATCCCCAGGTCAGCTTAAAATACACATGTGTGTACATGGCTGTCCTAGATCCTAAAGAGCTGGAGGCCTGGGGAAAGAAGATCGAGATGTGAGCAGACCCTGTTGAGGGTACTCTCCTCCTTCTCTCTCTTGCATGTGCACATATACTCTTTATTATTTTTTTAATTATGTAAAGCAATATTTCAGTAATCAAAAGGTGGATGACAGAAGGACACTCACTTGGAAGTCTGGATCTGACTTGATTCTACTTTCCCAGTGTCCATTCTGGTCTTATTTTTCATCTCTCCTTCAAAAACTGGAAAACATATTTTTCTAATAAAAAGACAGGGGTTCCTAATTAGGCACCGGAACTGTTTGCCGGTGTAGTTTCTCAAAAGTTCATTTTCCCAGGTTGCATTCTCTTTGGCCTGAGCCCTCCTGACCACTGGCTCACCCAGGCTGACATAGAACCAACTGCTACAATCAAAAGCAGCCTGAGATATCCCTCTCTTTGCCCTTAAGACCACTGAGCAGAACGCAGCCACTGCCAGCAGTCCTAGGGGCCAGCTCCAAGCAGGAAAGGAGAGAAGCATCGAGGAGATGCACACACCCCGGGCTGTGCTGTCTCGTAGGTCAGAGGTTCAGGTCGGCCAAGCAACCAAACTCAGTTTCTGAAGAGACTTCTGAGGTCAAATTGGGCCCTCACTTCTTTGCTGTAAGACATTAGACAAGGCTAGTCATCCCTTCTGTGCCTCAGTTTCCTCCCTTGAAAGATGATACAACACTACCTCTCTTGAAGGATTATTTGAGGACTAAGTAAAATTCAGTGTACACTGAATGGTAGTTGGTAATATTATTTGGAAAAAAATTGGTCCTTTCTTCTGTAGATTCAGAAATTTCCCTGATTCCATTTTTTTTTGAAATTTAAAGAAATGAAAACTAGGAGATGCCCCACCTTAAGTTTGACCATGCAGCTATCAGTGAGGCTGTGGGGAGACATGGGCACTTAACTAGTGCTACAACTTCATGGAGGGGAGTTGGGAAACATTTATTGAAATTACGTATGCCCTTACCCTTTGACCTCACAAGGTCACTTCTGGCCATCTATCCCAAAGACACACTGGCAACAATGCACAAAAAGGCATAAGAGGCAGATCAACCAATTGCAAACAAACTGATTTGAACAAACAAACTGTAATTATAAGATCAGGAAACATGGGCTGGTTCAGTGTTGGTGCCCTGCTCAAGTAAAGCTGGATCCTCAGGAGATCACAGGTTCGGTTCCCTAACTGACCCATCCATGCCAAGTGTGAGCCCATGATCCTGACTGGCTGGGAAGGGGAAGAGAGAATTTGCAGCGGGGACTATGTGTAGGGTTTGTCTTTCTCTTTCTCACTCTCTCTCTTCTTCTCATATAAAAAACTGTCTTTGGGACCAGCAGATTGCATAATGGTTACATCACTGGACTCCTACATAGTCAACATGGTTCAAGTCCTAGACCTGGAAACTTAAAACTCATACCAGGTGTGTGCGTGTGTGTGCCCAAAATCCTGAGAGAAAAATAGAGGAGAAAGGATTGTGGTGTGGCCATCCCCCTGGGAGTGATTTCTCACTTTCTGTCTCTCTGTCTCTCTCCATCTTTCTAGCAAGTACACACACCCTATAGGAAAAATCTCTCCACCCCCCAAAAAAAGAAGGGGCCAGCAGGTGGTGTGGTGGGTGAGGCACTGGATTCCCACATGGCCAACTGTGGTTCAAGTCCCAGACCTGGCGGCTTGCTTACTCATTCCATCCTCTCTCTCTCTCTCTCTCTCTCTCTCTCTCTCTCTCTCTTTGGTGAGTGTGTGTGTGTGTGTGTGTGTCTGGTAAAATTAAAATAAATGAATAAATAAGTAAAATAAATGAATAATTATTTTTTAAAAACACATTAAAGAGCTAGCAGGTGGCAGACATGATGGTTAAGGTGCTGGATCCCACATGGATGACTCTGCAGTTCAAGTTCTGGACCCAGCAACTTGAAAATCATGCTGAGTGCATATATGTGTGCATGCCCAAAATCCCAAGAGGCAAATTGGAAGAGAAGGGATTGCAGCATATCTATCCTGCTGAGGGGTGATTTCTCACTTTCCCTCCCTTTGTGTCTCTCTCTGGAGAACACACATGCCTTATGGCCCAAAAAATAAAAAAAGACAGAAAGATGAACATAGATGAGATATTTGATAATCCTAAAGAATTATTAATAATATTTTTAGGTGTGAACATGATATTGTGGTTATGTAGTTCTTAAAGGATCCTTAGCTGATACAGAGACTTACTAAAATATTTATGAATGGAGTACAATGTCTGGGATGTTTTAAAAATAATCCAGGAAGAGGGAGTGTGTGGGTGGCAGCACTTGGGGGTTTATTACAGTGTCCTATTTTTGTATATGTTTGAAAGTTTCCATAATCAGATCAAGACGTTACAGATAAAGCTGAAATCCCCCTGGATGCCCTAGGATTCTTCCTCCTGTTCTGGTAACCACTTCTTTCAGTTTGCTGTGAAGACGTCCATACATCTTTCAGGCATTTAAGGATTATATGAGCACTCACAGGCGGGTGGCGGGGGGCAGGGTTAGTATTCTTCTGAGGACTTTTTTTCCCCCATCTCCCCAGACCAATGTCTTGGAGACTTTCCATGTCAGTAGAAGTCTATTCTTTTTTTTTCCTCCTCTTTTTGTCACAGGGCCCATGCGCTTGCAGGAGAGAGAACAGAGAAAGACAGTGAGAGTAAAGTGAAAACATCACCCTTCAGGGGGGATACCCATGCTGCAATCCTTTCTCCATTCTCCACTTGGAATTTGGGGTGTGCATGTGCATGCGCCTGGCATGATTTTCAAGCCGCCAGGTCCAGGCCTCAAACTGCCAAGTGGGAGTCCAATGCCTTAACCTCCATACCACTTACTGGCCCTACAGAGATCTAGCATTTCTTCCATTCCTGCCCACGTACCTTGGGAACGGTGTGCTTCGGTTATATATTCATGCCCACGGTGATAGGTCATATGTGGCTCCAAGGTTTTTACTACAGTCATTGCTACAGTGAACATACGTGGACATATCTCTTCATGCACAAGGGAGTTGCTATGGGGTAGACAGCAAGAAATGGAATTAAGTCCTAGGTTATTTTCATCTCTGTAGGAATAGATCCTGACCCTGCCTTCCCCTCACCCTGTCTTCAGTCACTGAGGTCTTGGTCAAACAGAGCACTCAACGAGGTGGGGGCAGGGTGGCTATTGTGCCACCGGTGTCCTGTCGTCTCAGAATCTGCCTCACTCATCTCCCACTCCTTCACCTCTGAATTATTGCTCCAGGTGCATACCTCTACCCCTGCTTTGTGATCCCGTTAGCTCAGCTCTCCTCTCCCAACACCTCTCTCCCTTCCCTTCTGGAAGAATCTTTACCATGGATTTGCACCCGCTGGCCTCTGCCATCTCTCTAGCCTCACTGAGTGTCACCACATTCCTCTTGCTCCCTCCAGCCACATGGTCCTGTCTCTCTTCAGATGGGCCCTGACTTCACCAAGGTCTTGCATACACTGTTCCCTCCACCTGGACTTCTCCTGTCCAGCCCCATGTAGTGACCCAACTCTTCCTTCCATGTTCAGCTTAATCATCACTTGCTCAAGGCAGCCCTCCTTCACCTCCTGCTCTGGAAGAGCTGGCTAGCTTTCATGATAGCACTTAGAATAGCCTTTAACAATACATGTTTTTAAAAAAATTAGTCTGATTAATGTCTGTCTTTCCTATTAGGTCTCAAATGCCATGAGGGCAGAAACTGAGTGCATTTCTGCTCACCCCTGTGCAACCAACACTTACTTCCATGCCAAGAACATAACAGGGCCTCGACAGATATTCACTGAATCCATGAGTGAGTAAGCGAGGGAACTACGGAATGCCCATTCACGCAGCAACCACCTTATTCATTGCATATTTCTGTGACTCCTTCACCATCAATTGACAACTCAGCATGGGGTCTAGTGGTGGCAGAAGTTGAGCATCTACTGGGGCCACTGGCCAGGATTTCTTTCAAGGCCTTTTGCAGATCTGAAGCTCCAGGTTTTTATAAAAACAGCAGCTCCTTCATGAAATGTATCTGAGTAGAACAGCTACCACACAGCCGTCTCTTGAGCCCTTCAGCTCCTCTTGAAGCACACTAGCGTTCAATCTGGCATAGCATCCTGCATGTAATGCTTCCCTGGTTATTGACCTTTTGCTCAGGGTCTGAATTCTAATGGTCTTTGCCTCCCCTGGCCTGATGGGGGCGCTTTTATTGGTAAGGATTTAGGAAAACATCACTGAGCAATAGAGTGAAGGAGTAAAGAGGTGAAGGAATGACTGTAGGGCACTTACAGAGCAATTTCCTTCTAACTAGGGGGATCTCAGCCGAGTGCTGGCCTAAAAGCTAGAACATTTCCCAAAGTGCTTACAAGAAAAAAATCCTGGCCCTGCTGCTGCATCTCTGCAACTCACTGTCCTTCTGCCTGGTTGGAATGCCATCCCAACCATCTTGTCTGCCCACGGTGCGATGTAAGCCCGAGCCCTTGCTGCTGTGCCTGCCTCTGCCAGCAGGTCAGAGTCCCTGAAGGTGATCTGCCAGTGTTGGGCATCACCTGTGCAGTTTCTTTTTTAACTTGGCTGCCAGAATATTGAATGCCAAATTTTTCTGGGCAAGCCCAGCAACTTTGTGGCTGACATATCTGTTTTCTTCTTATTATTCACCCTTTTTCTCTTTGAAAATTCTTGTTCCATAAAATTTATTATATACTTTTTTTTGGGGGGGGTAAGTTCCTTTAAATTTAACTAAAGGGAAAAAAGAGCCAGACAAGTATCCTGAATATTATTTTATTTGTGATCATTCTGGTTCTACCTCATGATTTTGGAAAGAATCTCAAGATTGCGATGACTTCAGGCAATATGTGTCCCTTCAGAAAATTGTCCCCTTCTTTGGAGAAATGGTTGACTCCAGGGCTGGAGCACAGAAAGTACAAGATGAACTTGGAACATCTCGTAGTGCCAAAAAGGAAGCGAGTGCTCTGAGAACGATGGGGGCCTGTCAAAATATGGCCCAGCATAAAGGAACTGGCTCCAAGACAATTTGAACAACCAAATAAATAATGATAGTAATTGAGAACAACCCATTAAATAGTGAATATGCCTACACACCATTAATTAACAAATTAATTGGGGGAGAAGCTGTCTTCCTTAAAGTAGCAAGACAACTCACCAAAGTAACAGGAATGATGGAATTAGAAAATAACCAGGGGCTTACAGGTGCCATAGTGGTTAAGGTGCTGAACTTCCATGTGACAGACCATGGTTCAAGTCCCAGAATCTGTGGCTCGAAACTCACGCTGGACACGTGTGTGTGAGTGCCCAAAATCCCAAGAGGAGAATAAAGGAGAAGGGACTGTGGCATGGCTATACACCCTGGAGGGTGATTTCTCACTTTCTGTCTCTCTGTTTCTCTGGTGAGCACACATGCCCTATACCAAAAATCTATCAAAATAAAAAGAAAGAAAGAAAGAAAATAACCATTTGCCCCCCACATTGATAACTTGCAGGCAAAATCCATCAATAGATGAACAAAGTGGGAGGTAAGAGTTTGAGGAATTAACAGAGTATTTATACAGTCTTTATCTCCCCACAAGATACATATATATTTCAGAGGAACAAAAGAGACACCTTCTAGTGGAAAAGCCTAAAAGACTAAAGTTAGCATCAATAGTAATAGGGCAATTCAGTTACATGAGATTCCAGCTGTGATGCACTGACAAAAAAAGACAGCATCCCTTCTGTGGTATTTCCACTAAAAAAATCAGAATCTAAATGTAATCATGTGGAAACATCAGACAGATCCCAAGTGAGGGCCATTGTGTAAGATAACCAGCCTGAGAACCGTAATCTAAAAAGAACAAATTCTACATAGGTAGAGTATACCTCAATACACCTGATTTTTAAAAAATAACTGGCCTGCACTCCTCAAAAATTATTGTCATGGAAAACAAAGAAAGTCTAAGAACAGTTTCAAATTAAAGGATACTAACTAGACCAGAGATGTGACTGCAACACAGGATACAGGATTTTGTTTGCTATAAAGAACATTAGTGGAACAACGAGGGCTAGCTGAACACAATTTGTAGATTAGACAATAATAACACATAAATGTTGATTTCTTGATTTTGAAAACTATACTGTGTAAGAGAATGATCTCGTTTTGGGGGAATATTGGGTCATCAGAAAATTAATGAAAAAGGCCAGTAGGTGGCGTGGTGGTTAAGGTGCTGGACTCCCACATGACAGGCCAGTTTGAGTCTTGGACTTGATGACTTGCTTTCTCACTTTCTCTCTCTCATCAAATATTTTTAAAATAATAATAAAATTAAATAATTATCAAAGAAATTTTAAGTCATATTTTCCTATGCAAAAATGTGCCAAGACTTTTCCAATGACAAAATAGAGTCAAGTATTTAGCAGTTTTCTTAGTCTAAGCTGCTATAACAAGTACCATAGACTCAATGGCTTAAATGAGAAATTTATTTCTCAGAGTCTAGAAGGCAGGAAGTCCAAGATCAAAATGTCAGTGTGACAGGATTCTGGGAAGGTCCCCTTTCTGGGTCGCAGATGGTTGTCTACTTGTGTCCTCAGATAGTGGAGAACAGAAAAAAAAAAAAAAATGCAAGCTCTCTTATGTCTTTTTTATTTTATTTTATTTATTTTTCATGTTTTTTGCCACAGGGAATGAGCACTTGCCAGAGAAAGGGAAAGTGCAAAATCACCCCCTGGGTGGCTGGCCTACACATGCCCAGCCCAGCGTGGTTCTCAAGCTGCTGGGTCCAGGATGACAACTGCTGTTGGCCATGTAGGATCCAGCGCCTTAACCTGCACACCACCTGCTGGCCCCTGTCATGTCTTTGGATTAAGGACACTAATTCCATTTATGAGGGCTCTACTCTCATGACCTAATTACCTCCCAAAGGTCCTGTGTCCTGATACCATAGCCCTGGGGGTTTTCACATATGGATTATTTTTCTGGTGGGGGAGGGAGGGGAGACATTCAATCTGTAGCAGTAACAAAGGAGCATCACATATGATATCTGCAGCTTAAGATCAAACAGTAGATCAATAAATAATTCTTAAAGAAAAAACCGTGGATGGATGGGTGGGTAGATGAATGAATGGATAGTCAGATACAGATCGACTGACTGACAGATAACATTGTAAAATAGCAGGAATCTGGGTGAAGGGCATATAGGAATATTTTGTACAATTCTTGCAACATGTCTATATAACTGAAATTATGTCAAAGTTTAAAGCTAAAATTAGAAACTTGGGGGGGGGAGCGAGGTTTGCATCCAAAGTGCCTGCCCTGAAGGTGGATATCATCCTAATCTTTACAACCCTGAGGGGGAAGACATGTGGCCCTCTCAAAAGCCTGCACTGGTCTCCGATGGTACTTACTGTTAGTAACACAAACCTAAATTCCTTCTCCTATAATTTCAGCCACTGTTCCGAGAGTCGGGTCAAGCCACTGGGCTGTGAAATGATAGTCCGTCTTCTCTCTCCTGGCATGACACAGCTCTACCTCTCCTCATGGCACAGATCCCAGATGTAATTCAACATTGATCTGTGTCGAGACTGGGCTCCTGTCTATCACTTCCACTGTACCATAAGCCTCAAAATAGCAGGGACGGTTCTGCTAAAACTGGCTCTGCTAAACACTGTACCCTCAGTGCAGGACCCAGTGCAAGTGAAAATGGAGGACTCCTGGTTCAAAAACGATCATTTCAACATGGCAACAGCAGACCACTAAGCACAAGGTCTTTCTAAGCCCAGGGCCATGGGTCGCATCCCTGGAAGCCTGCCCAGGACCACTGGAGTCCTGGTGTAGAGAAGGTGTGCTACTTGCTTTAACACATAGGAAGTTCTGTGCTAAAGGCTGCATATAAAGTTGAGGTCTCTTGCAGCCCCAAACGTTGATGTTGATAACTGACGTGGGCCATCATGAACCAAGTCCAGATGAGTCTGGACCACAGCGGGTGCCAACTCCTACCACACAGCAGAGACACAGTCGAGCCTCCAGCATTCCACAGTCACCTCCTCACAGTCAGTCCCTCTGGGATAGACATCCTGGGCTCCCGCCAGTCTCCCATCCCTGTTCCCCTACCTTCTGCTTCCTCCTCCCCCTCCTCTGCATCTCCTCTTCAACTCATCCTAGAGCAGAACACTCCAACCCAGGAATGCGATCCCCTCCGGAGCCCGAGGCATTAAGAACAGCCGGCTCTGTGGAACTAGGCTCTGAGGTGAGGCTAAGCCCCCTTTCGCTCCTGACCTACATTGCCATTGGTTCCATGGACTGTTCCTTCTGCAACTTGAGGGGAAAATGTTACTATGACAACAGCTCCTGGAGCTGCAGGGATGCAAAACACCTACTTAAAAAAAGTTCACTTACCCATATGGCAAATGGACTTCATTCGTCGTTTCTAAATCAAATAGCCAAACAAGGTGGGCTGGAATGAAAATTTGTAAAGCACTCATTTAAAGTGTAGCACTAGAGCTGCCTGTTAAGCTATCTACCAGAGTGAAGATAGAGTACCATGGCTTTGTGTTTTTGTTTGTCAAGGCAAATATTATTGAAAATTAGCAGTGTACTGATGTGAACTTGACCATATGAGAAGGAAGCCGATATCTACAATCGAGGGCTAATACTTTCTTCTGAAAATGCCGGGGCTGCTCAGTTCCTAGAATATTCTCCTCGCAGCTCTCTAGGATGTCTAGCTCTTTTCACTCGCTGTCCAGCGAATGCTGTGTTACGGAATGAGAATGAGGTTCTCAGTCTAAATCTCAGCCTCGCCACCTGTGAGCCGTGTGACCTCAAGCAAGTCGTTTCTTCGCTGAGTCCCCAGTTTCTTCACTGGAGACATTTGTTCATTCATTCAACCCAAACATCTACAAATATTCCTTGACCAGTTACTACCTGCCTAAAGCAGCAATACCCCATTCACCAAGACCAAGGTGAGACTGACACCTCCCAACCACAGTTAGTCACAGCCTTTTTTGACTCCTTAAGTCCCAGCTTCCCATCACAGGCTGATTTGATTGGGTTGCATTATTATTTTTTTATAATTTGCTACAGGGCCTGTACACTCACCAGAGAGAGACAGAGAGAGAGAAAGAGGGACAAGCACCCCCTCAATGGGGCATGGTCATCTTGCAATGCCTTCTCCTCCACGTCTCCACCTCTTTGGGATTTGGGACGTGCGTGCGCATGCACCTGGTGTGTTCTCCAAGTCACTGGAGCTTGGATTCAAACAGCACAGTTGGCCATGTGGAATCTGGCTCCCCTAACCACCAGGCCACAGGCCAGCCAGGTTATTGACAATGTATCAGTGTCATCTACTTGGACTCTGAATAGGTCTCTCAAGGGCAAGGATCCACTTCCAACCCATCCTCTAACCCAAGAATCTGGCACATGATAAGCCAGACTCTTAAAATCAATGTAGCTGTTAGAGGCAGTGCTTGAAAGTGGTTTTGCACTTTTTCTCATGTTCCTCATACAATCAATGAGTTCAAGGAGTGAGTACTTTCTAGTGGTGACTCCAGAACCCCTGTATGGGGATGCTTAAGGGGAGTGCTGGTAGGGGCTAGATTACATGTGATGATCAGCCCACTTGTCTTAAATAGGTTGCCCTGACCTGTCTGTTTGCAGGTACTCAAAGCCGTAGTTACAAGATAGCAGTCTGTCTTTGCATGGACAATTTGTATATAAGGTGACTGGGCAGGGCATATGTGGACAGTATGAATTTGTTTAACCCACGACCTCCTTTTTCAAAAAAAAATATTATTTTACTTTTTAACTTTATTTTATTTATTTATTTACTTTAATTTGACCAGAGAGGGACAGAGTGGGGAAAGGGGGCGAGAAAGCAAGCTGCCAGGTCCAGGACTCCAACCATGGTCGGCTATGTGGGAGTCCAATGCCCTTAACCACCATGCCACCTGTCAGCCCCACAACCTCCTTCAAAGTCCCTCATTCTCATCATCTTCTAGCCAAACGACCATATCTGATTCCACCCATCCCAGAAGTGACCTGTGACACTCCTCACTACTTTTCTTCAAAAGGACACCTCTCTTTCATTTCCTCTCCTAGCTGAAAAGCCTAGTCTTGGGGGAGTTCTACAGAGAAGAAAATCAACACAGAACAGGACAGAACTCTGGGGATGTGAGCCTGTAACCACATCGCCCTTCTTCAATTTCTCCATCTCCCTCCCAGCAGGGCATGGAAAAAAATGTGCAACATCACTCTCATCATCGCTCCCGGACACAATTATATTCTAGTTACTGCCTACGAGGACCTACTTGGTATTTCTCATCTGATCCTGATTGCATTCACAACTTGATTAGATTCTATTGATCCTGTCATATAGAAATAAAGTCCCTGTGCTTTTCCCCTGTAGTCTCTCACTTGCTTAATATAAAAAGCCCGCCAGTGCCTCTTACACTAAAACCTGCATTTCTTGCTCATGCCACTTCCAGCCTCTTCTCTTTCCGCTGACATCTCTCTTCAGTCTAGTACAAGCACTTCAGCTTTTATTGTTGCTATTTGCTGGTCTCTGTTAGAGCTATTTGTTCTCCCAAATAGAAAGAAGAGAAATGTCTCTAATTTCGAGATTGTATCACTGGCCAAGCTGTGTTTCAATTATATTCATTGGTTCCTGTTATTTCTTCCCATGATAAGTAAGTTCCCTTGTGCTAGAGGGAAGGCTGGTCAGATTCCCGGGTCCCTGTTCCCACTCTCTATCTCCTCGTACATATCCAGTCATCTTTCAAGATCCAACAAATGGCCCTACTGTGTGAGGACCTCCTTGGTCCTCTCACCTTGAAAATTGATGAGAAAATATAACTCACACCAGGTGCATGTGCATGACCAAAATCCTGAGAGGAGAATGGAGAGGGATTACAGCATGGCCAATCCCACCTAGGAGGTGATTTATCGCTTTCTGTCTATCTCTGTCTTTCTGGTGACTGCACATGCCCTATAGCAAAAATCTCTCTTAAAAAAAGAATGATTTATTTTATTTATTATTTTTTTTAACTTGCTATAGTCATCAGAGAGAGACAGAAAGAAATAGAGAAAGAGGGGAAGTGAGAAAGCAAGCTGCCAGGTCAAGGACTAGAACCATAGTCAGCCATGTGGGAGTCCAGCACCCCAACCACCACACCATCTGTTGGTCCTATCCTCTACTCTTAAACTAAGTATTTATTTCTCTCTCTTTCCAAAATATTTCTAACTAATGGGCCCTTAAATTAGAGGTAAAAAATGAAACAAGACAAAGAAAACCCCAAACCACTCATGGGTAATCTACACAGTCACTACTCCCCATGAAAATCAAGGCTCATATGATGAAATATTTTACAGGGTAGACAATGAATGCCTTGGCTAGCTACAATGATATCCATTGCAAGAGCCCATACTGGGAAAAATCCAAACTCCTAGCAATCAGATACTGCATTCACAAGCCATGGGACATCCATACACTAGAATTCTATGTCACCATTAAAAATTATGTTTTAGGAGAATGTAAATGACATGGAGAGATATTTATACCATAAAAGCAATTTGAGCAATCTAGTGTGACTATACAGACTTTACTTATACCATAAAAACAATTTAAGCAATTCAGTGACTATTACAGACTAAATATGAACTAGAACTTAAGATTCAGTATTGTTTACCTTTTTCAGATCCATGAATCACTCCATTAGTTCTTGGATTATAAAAAACAAAACAAAACAAAACAAAAATCCCAAGGATTCCATGCTCAAGTATATTGTAAATACGCAAGCTCTTCAATGAAATGAATGTCTTGGCTACTAAATTTCTCAAATCTTTTAATATGCTACTGTACATTGTGAATCTCCAAAAGTAGGTGCAAGAGTGACCCATTTTTTAAATTACTTAATTTACTGGGCCCTGAGACCATACTTTGGAAAAAACAAAGAGATGGGTGATTTACACATGCACTGATGAATTAGAAGTCCTGTAAGTAGGTACAAAATGTTAACAGTGATTCTCATGAGCTATTAGAAACATGGGTGATTTTTATGAGTATATTAATATTATTATCTTGCTGATTTTCCACAATGGACATTTCTGTTTGTGTAGTTAAAAAATAGTAAGTCTGGGGGACCAGCAGATGGTATAATGGTTACATCACTGGACTCCCACGTGGTAGACTGCAGTTCGAGTCCCTGATCCAGTGGCTTAAAACTCATGCTGGGCATGTGTGCATGCATGCCTAAAATCCTGAGAGGAGAATGGAGAAGAAGGGATGCAGCATGGCCATTCCCCTAGGGGGTGATTTCTTGCTTTCTGTCTCTTTGTCTCTCTGTCTCTCTCTCCAGTGGCACACATGCCCTATAGCAAAAGACTCTCTAAAAAATTATAATAAAAATAAATAAATAAAGCTGGGGCTGGCAGGTGGCACAGTGGTTAGGGCACTGGACTCCCACATAGCTAATCATGGTTCGAGTCCTGGACCTGGCTCACTTTCTCTATCTCTCTCTGGTCAAATTAAAAATAGTAATAATAAATAAAAATTAAACAGTTTTATAAATGTGTGTGTGTGTGTATACACAATAAAGCTTTTCTGTGTGTGTGTGTGTGTTTTTTTTTTTCTTTTTCAAGGTGACCAGGGAGAGAACGGAGATGGGGAAGAGAGTTCTGCTTTTGCCAGAGGGCATATGCACTGGCCGGAGAGACAGAGAGAGGGAAGATGAGAAATCGCCCTCAGAAGAGTGACTGCACCACAGTTCCTTCTCCTCCATTCTCCTCTTGGAATTTTAAGCACACACACATGCACCTGGCATGATTTTCAAGCCACCAGGTCTGGGACTCAGACCGTGAAGGCAGCCATGTGGGATCCAGTGCCTTAACCACCACACCACCTGTTAGCCCAGAAGTGAGTTCTTGAAACTGGCCACATGACTTCCTGGTACACGTTGCCAGTGCTGATTACTGCTCCTCTGGAACAGCCAGGCAGATTCCCTGGGAGATTTCCTCATGGTCCCTATCGGCCACCACAGGAAGTGCTCTGTCCTCAGCTAGTACCTGGTCATCACCATCATTCATTTTGACTTTAGAGAGAGATTTTATATACGTGTGTGTGTGTGTGTGTGTGTGTGTGTGTGTGTGTGTGTGTGTATACAATAAAGCTGGTCATCACCATCATTTGTTTTGACTTTAGAGAGAGATTTTTGCTATAGGTCACGTGCGCTCACCAGAGAGAGAGACAGAAAGCGAGAAATCACCCCCCAGTGGGTATGGTCACATTGCAATCCCTTCTACTTCATTCTGTTCCTGGGAGTTTGGGCACACATACACATGTGCCCAGTGTGAGTTTTAAGCTACTGAGTCTAGGACTTGAACTGTAGTCAACTATGTGGGAGACCAGAGACATAACCATTACACCATCTACTGGTCCCACATCAATATTCTTTTGAAAAAATTTTTATTCTATTTATTCATTCATTTTTAAAATTTGACCAGAGAGACACGGTGGGGGTGGAGTGAGAAAGCAAGCTACCAGGTCCAGACTCAAACTGTGGTCATCCATGTGGGAGTGTCCAACGTCTTAACCACCAGGCCACCTGCTGGCCCCCCACACACTATCATTCTTAACATCAAAGTCAGCTAGTCACTGGTAGGCTTTTTTATATCATGCTTTTTTAAGTGAGGTAAAATGTGCCTAACCCAAAATTAACGACGATAAAGAGTACTGTTTAGTGGCGTTTAGTTTATTCACGATGGACAGCTATCCCTGCTCTCTT
>NW_006159553.1:1697654-1710600 GCF_000334495.1 Tupaia belangeri chinensis
GCTGACAGGCATTTGAGGAGAACGGCTAGCACCGTGTCTCCAGTTTTTGCCCCCCTCTTCATGACCGCCTTCCAAAAAGAATTGAGGTGGGCTATCCACAGGTACACACATACTAGGGTGATAAAGCAGAAGAGATAAATATACCAATGATTCGGTTGAGAGGGTGCTTGTGTTTGCATGTGAAGAGCATCTCTGAACTCCCTAGCAGCCAAGGAAAAATGGGAAACACAATGCTTGGTGTAATTCAAGTGAGCGCAAGTGTTTTTCTGAAACACGATTCTAAAAGGAAATGTTCACACGGACTTTATACACGGAACACTGATATACATAATAGGGAATGCCCTTGATTATGCTTGTATAACAAATGCCCAGGAAGGACTTTTATATGATTGCTTTTCAATAAATATTTACTAGGTGAATTAATAAGTAAATGAATTGATGAATAAAAGATAAACCTCTACCAGCTCAACTGCATTCTCATCACACAAACCTTTCATAAAGTTACGTCAGTGCAATAGAACTAAATGTCCAATGACTACGATCACACCTAAACTAATACAGAAATTATGTAAAAATAAGCCCTAACTCTATGACTCTATGTACACTTTTTTTTCTTTTTTTTTTTTTTTAGTTTGCTATAGGGTGCATGCACTTGCTAGAGACAGAGAAAGAGAGAAGGAAAGTAAGAAATCACCCCTCAGGGGGATGGCTATGCCACTATCCCTTCTCTTCAATTCTCCTTTCAGGATTTTGGAAACATGCACACACAAGCCCAGCCTGTCTTTCAAGCCCCTGGGTCTGCGACCCAAACCCTACAGTCAGCCATATGGGATCCAGCCACCTTAACCATCATGCCACCAGCTGACCCCAATGTTGCCCTTTAACCTGCCCAATCCTGCTGACTGAGCTATTCCAAGAGAGAAAATTTTGCTTCCCAGCAGTAGTTTCATGATTTTTCTAGGTTTTAGCTTAAAAACTTTTAAACAAAAGGAGGCACTGAGAGGAAGACAAGGCATTTTGAAAAACATGTCCCAAAGGTTAACAATGTTCTTCCTCCATGTTGACATTATGGGCTATTCTTTTTATTTTAAAGATTTCTTTTCCTCCTTAGGAATCTCTCAGTTTCCACAGGCTTGTATTACTGATTCATGAAAAGTTGTCTGGTTTTTGTTTTAATCAGAAAGCAGTAGTGGTTGAGAGAACAGAACAGGTTTAACATGAGAAGCCATGGTGTGGAAGACAGCTCATCTGTCCCCTAGCTGTGTCACTTGGAGGGACACCTTTATTCTCTTAATCATAAACCAGGGATAAACACCCTCACCTCACAGATGTGTGAGGATGATTAAATGAGATAATGCAAAGATTAAGCACATCCTTACTGTGTCATTACTATAATATCACAAATGGTAACTATTAGTAGTTGATTTTATTTTACATAACAGCAGTAATATTAACACAATAGTGAAGAGAAGAAAAAAGTTGTCTCATCCTATTTCCCCAACAAATCATGTCCAACAATCTACAGCTTCTAGTACTGATCTACGTGATTTGTACATAGTTATAACAGTATTGTAAATGCAGTTTTGCATTCTGATCCTTTTCCTCTAACTTTATATGACAAGCATTTTCTGCTACATATGAATCATTAAATGATGATTTTAAAAGCTGTACGTACTCAGGGACAATAAGATGCAATGATCTTTCTATAGCATAAGCAGTAACCTTCATGTTTGATGACCAGTGTTGGTCCTCTAAGGAACCAAATTTGGTGTGATGTAACCAATGTCATGAGGAGACAGGCGAATCAGGGCCCTTTGGGTGAAGATGCAGCATTACCCTTTTATGAACTTTTTAAAGCAGATGGGTTTCAGTTTGCTACAATGTATTGTACGAATGCACCTTGAAACCTGATCCAAAGAGCAAGCTGCCTTTCCGAATGTGAGAGCAGAATGTGACCTCCAGAACTGAACAGAAGTATGTGACTCCGCAGATCAAGGACAGCCCAACCTGGCATGCATGCTCTTCCCTCCCCTGCTTACAAAGCCTGGGCAAGCAGAGATGGGGGAGGACTGCCCTACCCAGGAATGGTCTGAGCCAGTCAGAGCCAGGAGGTGAGAGCGCAAAGACTTGTTTAGGATCAAAGACAGAGCACACTTAGGCAGAAACATCGGGTGTGGATCATATACTGAGGAAAATATGGCGTCAAAACTCCTTGGCCAGGAAAATATGTTGTCAAAATTCGTCGGCCTTATATTCTGCTAAAGAGCTTGAATATAATTAGGAGGGTACGGGAGCCCTTGAGAGTTGTTGAATAGGGAACAGATCAGCCAATGTACTGAGTGGAAAGTGGTATGGGAAGGCAAAGGAGGGGACAACTCTGCTAGGGATACAGAAGAGAAAGGAGTCTCAATACAAGTCGAGTACCCCTTATTCAAAATGCTTGGGACCAAGCTCTGACATAAGGCCATGACGGCCTCCAAATGTAGGAGCCAGAAGGCCAATAAGTGTGGCAGGCACATTGGGCATTCCAGCAGCAAGATGTACTGGGGGTGCTGGAAGGTGGCATCGTGGTTAAGATGCTGGACTCCTACATGGCTGACCAAGGTTCAAGCCTCAGATCTAGTGGCTTGCTTTCTCACTTTCCTTCTCTCTGTCTCTCTCTGGTCAAATTAAATAATAATAATAATAATAAATAAATAAGTAGAATAAAATTAAAAAGATGTATTGGGGAATTGTTATGGCTTGGATAAAAAACCATGTTTTGAATTTTGGGCTTGGTTGGGATGTATTGGGGAATTGTTATGGCTTGGATAAAATCTCATGTTTTGAATTTGGGTCTTGGTGGGCAGTGGTTGGATATCCCCCAAGGCTTCATGTGCTGTGAATTTATCGTAAAAATGTTAAGTAAAGGGGCCAGCAGATGGCATAATGGTTGCATGCTGGACTCTCACATAGTCGACTGTGGTTTGAGTCCCAGACCTAGTGGCTTAAAACTCATGCCAGGCATGTATGTGTATGTGCCCAAGATATGTGTATGTGCCCTAGCGGGGGGTGACTTCTCATTTTCTGTCTCTCTGTCTCTGTTGAGCGCATGTGTCTTAAAGCAAAAATCTGTCATTGAAAAATAAAGTGTTAAGTAAAACTTAATTCCTTCAGTATCCTGGGGGTGGGGTGTGATGAGGTTGTTGGTGTGGGCCCCCACGTTTGCATTCTGGTGGGTACCTAAGGAGAAGAATGAGGCAGACAGAGCCACATGGATCCAGACCACACTCTACTCTGCTCAAAGTCCTGCATTCCATCATTCTGTGGTACCTTTGGACTTCTCAGCCACCAGAATTGTGAGTTTCGCAAATAAATCTTTATTTTCTTTATATATCACCCCATCTCAGTTGTTTTCTGTTAGCAACATAACAGACTATGGCAGCAACTTACATACCAAAGCGTGTCTTGTTGGTAGCAAGACAGGTAGGCCTGCATGTGAGGAGAAAAATAATAAAACAGGAGTTCAAGAAAGGAGGAAGATGGCTGGGCCAGAGAAGGAAATCTCTACTGCAAATCTCAGTGACTTGCATGGTGGAGGGGCCAGTGATAAAGGCCAAGAAGATCCTATGTCCTTCCTTGTCCCCTGAGATAGTTGTCCCTGGCAACCTGCCTAAGAATTGGGTTACAGAAATAGGAGACCTCAAAAAATTAATAGAAAAAGGAATGAAGGTCCAAATTTATTAAAAATATTTGAAATCCATACATAATACATATTCCTTGAGCTTTTTTTTTTTTTTTGGAGAGGTTTTTGCTATAGGCGCGTACGCTCACCAGACAGACAGAGAGACAGAGAGCGAGAAATCACCCCCCCAGAGGGGATGGCCACGCCACAATCCCTTGTCCTCCATTCTCCTCTCGGGATCTTGGGCATGCACGCAAATGCACCCGGCGTGAGTTTAAGCCACCGGATCTGGGACTCGAACAGCGATCGACTACATGGGAGTCCAGCAACATAGCCATTATGCTAACTGCTGGTCCCTCCTTGAGCTTTTTGAAAACCCCTCGGACTGTATCATGGTCAGTAAAATTATGTGGGTCGAGGCTCCCTCCAGTCTGGCTGATCTTACCGTGGTCACTGCTCCATCTACTGAACCTGTACTATGTGCCTCTCAGGGAGAAGCTCAAAGACTACCAAAACTGGCACAGTGCTTACAAAGACCCATAAGTGAGGTGAACTTCCTTCCACCCAGAACTAGTGTGGGCAAAAGATCTCCCTATAAGGAACATTAAAAACTCTGCTCTTGGGCCAGCAGATAGTGTAATGGTTACACGGGTGGCCTCCCAAGTGGCCAACCATGGTTCGAACTCCAGACCCGGAGGCTTGAAATTCACACCAGGAGCGTGTGCATGCATGCCCAAGATCCCAAGGGGAGAATGGAGGAGAAGGGATTATGGCATGGCAAACTCCCCTGGGGGGGGGGTGATTTCTCACTTTCTGTCTCTCTGGCAAACACGCACATCCCATAGCAAAAATCAATCTTTAAAAAACAATAACAACAAAACTCTGCTCTTTCTTGGGAAAATCTCATCCTCCAGGGCAGTGAGCGCGTACAGGCACCATTCTGCTGAAGAAGATCAGGTTTTATCCACCTGTCACGATAAAACAATGGGATAAGTAATCTCACCTTTAGTACAGATGCATAGGAACCGGATGACCCACCCTGGTGTTTTTCTAGTTATTTACAGAATCTTTAGACTGAAGCATATCCAGAGGCCAGTCTTCCTTCCTCCAGGTCCCTGAGCTATGGGCCACGACAAGTAGTTCCAACCTGAGCTCTAAAGATAGAGATGCTGGAATTCAGCTTCTATAAATCTCAAGAATGCTTATTGGGGCAGAATTGGAAGTTATCTCAGTAGTGGACTCTAGCCATGCAGAGTCAGAGCTCAGTGGGCCACACCAAAGCCCAGCTTAAAAACCACTGCTCTGAACTTAACTGTGTTCACCTTTCCCAAGGCCCCACCTCATATCCATTCATCTGTTCTCAAAACCACTGTTTCATTTACAACTGGGTTCAAGACTCTTCAGATGACTATAAGCACTGGAGTGAACTTACTTGAGCAGGGGAGAGGGGGAAGGGCAGTGCTGAGAATGCAAAAGCCCAAGTACAACTCTACACACCAATGAGCAATTAGCACAGAAATAAAGGGCCAGCAGGTGGCGAGGTGGTTAAGGCCCTGCACTCCCAAGTGGCCACCTAGCACACTGTGTGTGTGCTTGCCTAAACTCCTGAGAGGAGAGAAGAGAAGAGACTATGGCATGGCCATCCCCCCTAAGGGGTGATCGCTCACTTTCCCTCTTTCTGTCTCTCTCTCCAGCAAGCACATGCGCCCTGTGGCATGGCAGGGGGTGGGGGTGGGGGGACGCACAAAAAAAGGGAGAGCATTTAGAAAAGCAGCAGCAGCAAAGATTTGTCTAGCACAGGTTTGCAAAGAGACCTACATTTTTACTCAAGAAAGATTGCCTTTTATGCAATTAAAATGAATCCTCCATCTGTCTAAAAACCACTTACATAAAGCACCCTCTTCTCCCCGCCTCTGCAGGTTCTTTGTCTATGCACCAGGTCATGGTTTTTGGCCAGTGTATACCAGCCCAATGGCTTCCATGCACATGGCCATGCTCAGCCTACAGCGGGATGCTAAGGAGGGAAGCCCCTGCGTGGATATCTTGCTTTAGGCACACAGAGGAGCAATTCTTACGTGGGGGGCACACTTCCCCCACATCCCGTAGCATATAGGTCTGCCTGCACCCCTGCTGCCAGCAGTTTGGACATATGATAGGGTCTGCAAATATTGCATATGTCTGTCCACAGAGCAGGCCTCTGAGTAGAATGAAGAGGGGGCTGCACTGGAGAGGGTTAAAATCCTCCCTTTCTACCTACATGCTCAGTTTCCCTTTAACAACAGAGGCCTGTATCCTGCACTTTCAGACTCCAGGATGTTGCTGGCCTGTTCGCCACCCACATGCCACAGGCTCAGGAAGTGGCAAAGCAAACCAGCTGGCAGGGGCGGGAGGGCACGCATGTCTCCAGAGAGCAGCAGAAACAGCCTCCCCCTACTTCTGAGGACCCCAGGTTCCCACCATCCTCCAGCTCCTCGCTCTCATCTGTGCAAAGCCACCATCTAAGGGCACAAGTGACACAGTGAGGCCACCAACAGCCTGGACTTGGGCACGGCATCAGGCATATGTGGCCTCAACCCTGGCTCTGCCACTTACTAGCTATTTGATGGTTGGAGAGTTCCCTTAATCTGTCCAAACCTCATTCTTCTCATCTGGTGCCTACATAACAGGTTTGTTGTGGAGATTAAAGGAGAACGTACATGCAGCTCTCTTGGCATTTGGCACACTGTGTACCTGCTCAATTCCCTCGTGCCAGAATGTGAGCACTTCCAAGGTGGAGCCAGTAGCTCCTAACTGCAACACACTCCCATGGGTGAACACAGAGCTGGGCACGCTGTGGTGCTCAGTAAGTATTTGCTGAACTAATGATTAATTATAGGGGCCGACCAGTGTCACAGTGGCTAAGGCAGCTGGATCCCACATGGTTAACTGTGTGGGTCAAGTCCCCAGACCCAACAGTTTGAAAAACATGCTGGGCTCTCCTCTCAGAGATTTTGGAGAAATGGAGGAGAAGGGATTACAGGATGGCCATACCCCTGGGTAGTGTTCCTCATTTCCCTTCCTTTCTCTCCCTCCAGCGAGTGCATGCATCCTATTACAAACTAAAAAACAAACAAACAAAAAACACAGAATAAAACAATCACTGAAACTCCTGTACTCATAGTACCTATGACAATTATTTATTTTTTATTTTTAATGAGAGAGTATGTGAGCCTTGGAGGAGAAGGGAGAGAGAGGTATTGTTGACCATTTACACTTACCTCCTCTGGCCCAGCCTCCCAGTTAGCCAGGGTTTACTGGCATGCACAGCAATGCCGCAGTGGCCAGGCTTGTGATGGATCATGTTTTTTTTAAGTGTATTTATTTCTTCCATCACAGAGAGAAAGAGAGCCTGAGACTCTCCCAGCGGGGTCTTCATGCTTCAGCTCCAGCTAGCTGTGGGTGGTGAGCACGCATGACATGGGCAGGCAAGTCTCCAGATGTGAACCCAGGGCTTTTCCCATGTGGCTCAGCCTAGCTCGGTGTTGTGTTACTGCTAGGCCTCTTTTGGATCCAGTGATGGACAATTCTATGCATCAACTCAGCTGAGTCCCACTGCTCAGATACCTGGTCAAACATTATCCTGGATGTTTCTCTGAGAGTGTTCTTAAATGAGATTAGCATTTAAATAGGTGGACTCTGAGTAAAACAGATTGTCCTCTGTGGTGTGGGTGGGCCTAGTCTAATCAGTTGAAAGCCTGAATAGGGCCAAGACTGACCTTCCCTGAGCAAGAAGGCATTCTGCCAGGAGGCTGTCTCGAGATGACCTGCAACTCTTCCCTGTGTCTCCTACTGTCTTACACTGCAGATTTAGACCCACCACGTCTCCACAATCATGAGATATGAGCCCACTGCTTAAAATAAATCTCTCTGTATAGCTATTCATCCTGTGTTTCTGTTTCCCTGAAGAGCCCAGACTAATACAGTAGCTAATCTACTAGGAGAAGCCAGCCACAGGGGTATGCATTTACCCTCCTTAGCCTGGAAACATAGTTAATACCAGTTCCTTACCACTTTCCTAAGTTTAAATGGTCATGAGTCACCCCCATACAACCTAATTCTCTTATCTGATTCTTACACAGGCTCAATGGCTAGGGATCATGAGCCCCTTTTTTTAGAATTATTTAATTTTATTCATCATTATTATTATTTTTAAATTTGCTACAGGGCACATACGCTTACCAGAGAGAGACAAAGAGAGAAAGAGGGAAAGTAAGAAAACAAGCCATCAGGTCCTAGACTCAAAACTGCTATCAGCCATGTGGGAGTCCAGTGCCTCAACCACCACGCCACCTGCTGGCCCTCATGAGAAGGAAGGAGCCACACTCAGGGAGGTGAATTACCTTTCCAAGGTCACCTAGTATAGTCAATTACAAAACTGACCCCACTTCCCCGCCTCTACCTCTTTCCAAGCTCTTTGCCATGTAACATGTCCATTCACTCCAACTCTCGGTTTGACGCTGTGACCTGCTTTGGTCAATGGGATATTAGTGAGTGTGTTGCAATTAGAAGCTTGAAAGGTGCTTATGTGACTGGGCCTATTGTCACACTTGGTTCTACCGCTGCACACGAGCATGCCCAGGTTAGCCTGCTGGAGGATGGACACTAGGTGACAGAGTCCAGACACCCCACCACCCCAGCCAGAGCCATACGAGATCACCCATGAGCCAAGCCCCCACTTAAACAGTATGCTCAGTCACGACCAACCGTGTTGCCTAACTGACAGCCCTGAAGCGTGAGCAATACACGCTCTGTATGCCATGCAGCTTTGGTGGGGTTTATGCCACAGCATGGTTTTTACAATAGGTAACTTGTGTACAAAACTAACGAGTCTCCTAACGAAGCCTGTCTAACGCCACAGTCTGTGTTCTTCCCGAGCATTAGTGTTGGGCGTCACCTGCAGGCAGATCTCACAGTTCAGATCAAACTTTTTTTTTGATTGCCAGAGGACACGTGTATTCCCAGAGAGAGAGAGATACAGAAAAAGAAAAGGAGAAAGCACCCCTCAATGGTTCATGGCTATGCCACAATCCCCTGTCCTTCATTTCTTCATACTGTTTGGATTTAGGGCACACAGCATGTTTTTATTTCTTTTTAAAAAAATTATTTTATTTCATTTTATTTATCATTATTATTAAAAAAAAAAATCAACCAGAGACAGAGAGAGAGGGAAAGTGAGAAAGCAAGGTTCCTGGTTCACGACTTGAACCACAATCGACCATGTGGGAGGCCAGTGCCCTGACCACCATGCCACCTGCTGGCCCTCACAGTGTGTTTTTCAAACAGCTGGGGCTAGGATTGGAATTGTGGTCAGTCGTGTGGGATCCAGGTTCCTTGAACTCCTGGGTCAAAACCTTCATAGTTGAGAAAAGATCCTTTTGCAGTCAAGCCAGAAGAGAACATCACGCCTACAGATCACGGCGCTACCTGATAAACAGGCAGGAGAAACACAGGTGTCAGGCATAGCCTAGAAAAGCAGGGGCAGTAGCACAAAAATGAGAAACTTTTTTTGAAAACTTGGTATTTCAAAAAATAAGCATTGAAGTAGTCATCACAACTTTTTTAGAAATCCTTATGCTATTTTATAGTTTCGGCTTTTTTTTTTTTTAAATGAGAATTACATCTTGGGAAGCAGGTGTGCCCCCAGAATCTGTTGCAGGCTTGGGGCCTCCGCAGGACCAGTACGCCCTCCCACTCCAGGGCTGCCTTTCCTGAGAGGCCCCTGCAGGGCGTGCAGGGAGCCGCATGGGAGGCAGCCTGGGTGGGGGTGCAGGACACCCAATAAGAGGAGCTGGGCTTCTGCAATCTGCTTCCAACTGCTTCTGCCTATGAATCATCTACTTCCACACTCCCTCACAACCCGCATATTACATAAATAATGTACAAAATGAGCAAAAGCGAGCCACCACCATGGACGAGCTTGACCTTGAGTTACTGCGGAGGAGCTAGAGATGGGGATGCTTTTGAGAGTTGTGGGATCTCTGTAGAAGGGTGAGTTTTGCTTGCTTTCTTTATATCACTAAGAGCTTTTAAGAAGTCAGTCACCTTCAAGGCCCAAGCCCTTAGGAAACTGCCTCCAATGTCAATTTCTCACCCAGTAAAATCTCTGAAAAGGAAAATAAGTCAGCTTGCATGCCAAGAAGAAAAAGCAGCACAAAGCCATCCCAGAGGACTTGGAATGCAGCGAAATTCAACTTAGGGTGAGGCTGAGTGTAGGAGGGGATGATCACTAATCCAATGAGCAAAATCGTGAGTGTTGGATTCTTTTATAAAATCTGGTGTAGGGACTGAGAGAAAGAGAGCCTGAGACTCTCCCAGCGGGGTCTTCATGCTTCAGCTCCAGCTAGCTGTGGGTGGTGAGCACGCATGACATGGGCAGGCAAGTCTCCAGATGTGAACCCAGGGCTTTTCCCATGTGGCTCAGCCTAGCTCGGTGTTGTGTTACTGCTAGGCCTCTTTTGGATCCAGTGATGGACAATTCTATGCATCAACTCAGCTGAGTCCCACTGCTCAGATACCTGGTCAAACATTATCCTGGATGTTTCTCTGAGAGTGTTCTTAAATGAGATTAGCATTTAAATAGGTGGACTCTGAGTAAAACAGATTGTCCTCTGTGGTGTGGGTGGGCCTAGTCTAATCAGTTGAAAGCCTGAATAGGGCCAAGACTGACCTTCCCTGAGCAAGAAGGCATTCTGCCAGGAGGCTGTCTCGAGATGACCTGCAACTCTTCCCTGTGTCTCCTACTGTCTTACACTGCAGATTTAGACCCACCACGTCTCCACAATCATGAGATATGAGCCCACTGCTTAAAATAAATCTCTCTGTATAGCTATTCATCCTGTGTTTCTGTTTCCCTGAAGAGCCCAGACTAATACAGTAGCTAATCTACTAGGAGAAGCCAGCCACAGGGGTATGCATTTACCCTCCTTAGCCTGGAAACATAGTTAATACCAGTTCCTTACCACTTTCCTAAGTTTAAATGGTCATGAGTCACCCCCATACAACCTAATTCTCTTATCTGATTCTTACACAGGCTCAATGGCTAGGGATCATGAGCCCCTTTTTTTAGAATTATTTAATTTTATTCATCATTATTATTATTTTTAAATTTGCTACAGGGCACATACGCTTACCAGAGAGAGACAAAGAGAGAAAGAGGGAAAGTAAGAAAACAAGCCATCAGGTCCTAGACTCAAAACTGCTATCAGCCATGTGGGAGTCCAGTGCCTCAACCACCACGCCACCTGCTGGCCCTCATGAGAAGGAAGGAGCCACACTCAGGGAGGTGAATTACCTTTCCAAGGTCACCTAGTATAGTCAATTACAAAACTGACCCCACTTCCCCGCCTCTACCTCTTTCCAAGCTCTTTGCCATGTAACATGTCCATTCACTCCAACTCTCGGTTTGACGCTGTGACCTGCTTTGGTCAATGGGATATTAGTGAGTGTGTTGCAATTAGAAGCTTGAAAGGTGCTTATGTGACTGGGCCTATTGTCACACTTGGTTCTACCGCTGCACACGAGCATGCCCAGGTTAGCCTGCTGGAGGATGGACACTAGGTGACAGAGTCCAGACACCCCACCACCCCAGCCAGAGCCATACGAGATCACCCATGAGCCAAGCCCCCACTTAAACAGTATGCTCAGTCACGACCAACCGTGTTGCCTAACTGACAGCCCTGAAGCGTGAGCAATACACGCTCTGTATGCCATGCAGCTTTGGTGGGGTTTATGCCACAGCATGGTTTTTACAATAGGTAACTTGTGTACAAAACTAACGAGTCTCCTAACGAAGCCTGTCTAACGCCACAGTCTGTGTTCTTCCCGAGCATTAGTGTTGGGCGTCACCTGCAGGCAGATCTCACAGTTCAGATCAAACTTTTTTTTTGATTGCCAGAGGACACGTGTATTCCCAGAGAGAGAGAGATACAGAAAAAGAAAAGGAGAAAGCACCCCTCAATGGTTCATGGCTATGCCACAATCCCCTGTCCTTCATTTCTTCATACTGTTTGGATTTAGGGCACACAGCATGTTTTTATTTCTTTTTAAAAAAATTATTTTATTTCATTTTATTTATCATTATTATTAAAAAAAAAAATCAACCAGAGACAGAGAGAGAGGGAAAGTGAGAAAGCAAGGTTCCTGGTTCACGACTTGAACCACAATCGACCATGTGGGAGGCCAGTGCCCTGACCACCATGCCACCTGCTGGCCCTCACAGTGTGTTTTTCAAACAGCTGGGGCTAGGATTGGAATTGTGGTCAGTCGTGTGGGATCCAGGTTCCTTGAACTCCTGGGTCAAAACCTTCATAGTTGAGAAAAGATCCTTTTGCAGTCAAGCCAGAAGAGAACATCACGCCTACAGATCACGGCGCTACCTGATAAACAGGCAGGAGAAACACAGGTGTCAGGCATAGCCTAGAAAAGCAGGGGCAGTAGCACAAAAATGAGAAACTTTTTTTGAAAACTTGGTATTTCAAAAAATAAGCATTGAAGTAGTCATCACAACTTTTTTAGAAATCCTTATGCTATTTTATAGTTTCGGCTTTTTTTTTTTTTAAATGAGAATTACATCTTGGGAAGCAGGTGTGCCCCCAGAATCTGTTGCAGGCTTGGGGCCTCCGCAGGACCAGTACGCCCTCCCACTCCAGGGCTGCCTTTCCTGAGAGGCCCCTGCAGGGCGTGCAGGGAGCCGCATGGGAGGCAGCCTGGGTGGGGGTGCAGGACACCCAATAAGAGGAGCTGGGCTTCTGCAATCTGCTTCCAACTGCTTCTGCCTATGAATCATCTACTTCCACACTCCCTCACAACCCGCATATTACATAAATAATGTACAAAATGAGCAAAAGCGAGCCACCACCATGGACGAGCTTGACCTTGAGTTACTGCGGAGGAGCTAGAGATGGGGATGCTTTTGAGAGTTGTGGGATCTCTGTAGAAGGGTGAGTTTTGCTTGCTTTCTTTATATCACTAAGAGCTTTTAAGAAGTCAGTCACCTTCAAGGCCCAAGCCCTTAGGAAACTGCCTCCAATGTCAATTTCTCACCCAGTAAAATCTCTGAAAAGGAAAATAAGTCAGCTTGCATGCCAAGAAGAAAAAGCAGCACAAAGCCATCCCAGAGGACTTGGAATGCAGCGAAATTCAACTTAGGGTGAGGCTGAGTGTAGGAGGGGATGATCACTAATCCAATGAGCAAAATCGTGAGTGTTGGATTCTTTTATAAAATCTGGTGGAGGGAATCTTTGT